>NC_053023.1:25927996-26024167 GCF_003073215.2 Triticum urartu
TTTTAACGAGCCCCGCACATAACGCGAGGCAGTTTTTCGACACATCTTGTCAAAGCAGAGATCGTGTCCACTTATTACAGGATTCTCATTAATGCGGTTCGTGGGTAACCCAACCGTGTCTAGGACTCCTAGATTATAGGTAAGTCCTAAACGGCTACGGAGAGGACGCTTGATATTCACCCTCTTTATAAGGGGACAAGGTTTTTGCTTTGTCCCTCCTGTGCTCAATCAAACCCTTCCCCCACCTTGAGTTCTAACACCCAACGCCCAGGTCAGGTGCTCCGGATCTTCAACCATGTCCGGATCCAGCCTTCAAGGCCGATGGACGCCCTCCTCCATTACGGAAGAGGACACTAAGAAGTTGAGGGAGGCCAGATATCTGACGCCGAGGTGTCGCATCGGCTGCCTGCTCGAGGGCAGGTCATCCCTACTCCCGAACCCAACGAGAACGTTGTGTTCGTCTCCCACTTCCTTCGAGGTCTAGGCCTCACCCTGGATACTTTCGTCAGGGGCTTGCTGTTCTATTACGGGTTAGATTTCCACGATCTAGCCCCGGACTCCTTTCTCCACATCACGACATTTATTGTTGTGTGTGAGGCCTTCCTCCACGTTACCCCTCACTTTGGCCTGTGGCTAAAGACCTTTGAAGTAAAGCCGAAGATGATCGAGGGGCAACAAGCCGCATGTGGAGGTGCATCAATAGGCAGGATGGCAGGAGCTCCATGGCCGAGAGGTTCCTTTCCAGAGGTGCCCGAATTATGGCAACGGGAGTGGTTTTATGTTACGGCTCCCAGAAGTGCCAAGTGGGTGGCTGCCCCCGCTTTCCGCTCGGGCCCCCCACCACAACTGATGTCATGGATTAGCAGGGGTCTGAGCTGGGGTCCAGCCAAGGACGTGCTTATGCTGCAAAGCCGCATCTGAGATCTCTTCGAGGGAGATTACAATTTGGTTGTGGTAATAAAAGTTATGCTGGTTCGCCAGGTCCAGCCTTGCAGACGCCGGCCCCTGCGCTTGTGGGAGTTCAACCCAGAGGGACCACGCGCCATTCAAAGTTTCCTCGACCAGACGCACGAGGAGATGTACAAGTCATTTTTCGGACCTCAAGTGGAGTGTCCGGATATCACCGAGGACGTGGGCCTGAGCAGTAACCGCGCCGCCGAACAAGTAAGAAATCCTCTAGCCGAACACACTGTCTTTTATTCAAGGTTATTTTTGAGAGTTCGCCTTTTGACCAGGACTGGCTAACGAAGGCGAAGATGATTCGATGTTTGGCCCCCCTCCCTGAGGGTTTGGAAAATCCGGTTTTGGAGAAGATGCTCGAGGTCACACCTTGCTCGGAGCCCTTGAAGGAAGATACCGGGGGGATAATACGGGCTAATGCGGTCCCCCATCGCTACCCGCTCCAACTGAGGGAACGAACGTTTCCACGAAGGAGGATGATATGGGCAGGAAAAGGACTGCTTTAGAGGATCCAGAAGCCGAAGCCTCCAAATGGGAGAAGAAGTCTCCCACAAAGGGTCCTGCCTCGGAGGGTGCTTTTGCTGCACAAAGTCCGCGAGGGGATCTTCCCTCCAACGAGTCGTAAGTGATCCAAAATATTTTAATAGTAAGAGCATGCTATCTTTTTCCTCTGAGAAAACGACCACCGCATATATCTTGCAGTTCGGGCCTCAGCCCCTCTCAAATGAGTTCGTCTTCGGGGGATCTTCTTCTGAAGATGATGGAGAGCGAAACGCCTCCCCCGGACTCCTCCGCTCCAGAAGCGGGCGACCCTGAAGTGTCGTCGCGGAGGGCCTCTCTGGATCCGGTGAGGCCAGAAGATAGTCCCGTAGACCCCAGAAGTCCCCAGTGTCCGGCTCTCGAAGAGAGCATACGAAAGAGTCCGGCACCGTCTAGTGTGCGGTCGGACGTTCTGAGGGAGTTGGTGGGGCGAGCGGCCATCTCAGAAGAGCACCGTACGCTGATGGGTACGGTGATGGAGAGAATCTCGTCCGCTGAAAGCGGATTACATGAAGCCTTTATGAGTCTATTGACAGGCTTTGAGGTATGTGAGATAAGATGTGATAGTACTGCACATGTTATAGTAGCCCCTGAGACTCTGGTTGTCGTCGAGAACGGCGGCGAACAGAGGATGAAATTCCAAGGCAATAACCAATCTGCTTTTATGTGCAGGTGGTGGGAGCTCCGGTGGCTAGCCGGACTAGGGAGTTTGCCCAATTAAAACGGCAACTGGATGCGGCAGACGCCGACATCGAGCTTGTTAACAAAAGGCTTGACGAGGCACAGGGTAAGTGTTATTATCCGGAGAACGCCACATAGTAAGAGCAGCATAATGCCAGTATCTTTAATATGTTGTGACTGCAAATGGGGCTGCCACCATGGAAGCCTTGCGGGCGCAACTTTCCAAGGAACAAGCGAGGAGTAGTAATGCGCCTGCTTTGAAGGCGGCCAAAGATTTGAAAGCTGAGAAGGCCACACATTGCGAGAGCCGAGAGAAGATGGCCAAGATGGCGTAGAATTGAAAGACACTGCCGACCGTTGCCAGTTCCTTGAGAAAGAGAACCAAGCGAAGGCAACGGACCTTGAGAAGGCCGCGGCGGCAAACAAAGACACCTGTTCTTCTATGACAGTGAAGAAGGAGGAGCTGCGGGAAGCCGGGGATATTGCGGCTGGAAAACCCTTCATGTTACGGAGGAAGTTCGGAGATCCACGGTATGCCCCTCTGGATCGGCTGTGGAGCTCGGCAGATGTGTATATGGATTTGGCGGCGAGCGCTGCCGATGCGGCCAAATACTTCCAAGGTCAGACAGATCGTGAAGTGGACAAGCTGTTCTAGATGCAATTCCACATTCCAGAGCGTCCACTTTCATTGACTGACCAGCTAGCCGAATGGGCCGAACTGAATAGGTTGTCCGGACTCGCCATGAGGTCTGTTGTGGATCCATTATGGCCGGAAGGGCCGAAGCCGAACAGCTATTTCAGCTTAGTGCAGCAGCTCCTTGATGCGATGCCGCGCATTAATGCGATGAAGAGGTCGACGTGCATAGAAGGCTCACGGATGGCCCTTGCCCGTGTTAAAGCATACTGGGCGGAGATGGACGCTACCACTGTTGCGGCGCAGGGTTCGGCCATAGGCCGTGTGGCTGTCGAACATTATTTCAAGGAAGTTCTCGAGGGTGCTCGTTTGATAGAGGCCCAGTGCTCGAAAAACATTATGTTTGAGTGATATGTATTCTCATTGTAAACATAATGCTTTTATGAAGTTTTTATAAGGTTGTGTTTATACTTTTGCCTGAAAGTAGTATGATGCCTCCTGTGCGGCCGTTTATGTATACATGTGTATAACCTGAAAGATTGCAGCCGTCGGCTTCAACCCCCACGCATATAATGCGGAGGTGCTCGCAAAAAATGCGTGTTCACACTTAACCCAACGTCTTGGTCCTGATAAGGAGGTGATAGCGCAGCAAGCGAGGCAACCGGACTATAATGCTTGAACACTTTCACTTAGCCATAGGAGTTTGACAGTGGGGCTACTAGATAGCCCCTGGTGGCTCCGCACTCTCCCGATCGCGGGGTGCGTATATGCCTGGCCGGAAAACGGCCCTTCGTTAAGGCGGAGGAATTCTAACATTCCGATAGGTCATTGAGTGGTTGACCAGTCTCACGCTATATCATGACAGTCAGTTTTCGCCTTTTTCTACTGAGGCGCTCGTCCGGATGAACCAGGGCACAATCGCAGTAGTTCTCCTGGTGCTACCTTAGCCGGTAAAGCGGAATGTAAGGCACCAAAACACAGGAGCCGGGCAAACCCAACATTTGACCAAAGACAATGATTCGGAGCTAATGCATATAAGGCCGAACTCGCGACGCCGAACACTCTCTAAGGTATTCGGTCTTTATGGTATAAACCGGGCCGAAATAGTGCCGCTTGTAAGAAGCCCCCTGTGTCCAGGTACGTGCGTTATTCTGACATGGCCACATGCCAAGACGTCAGCATCCTTCTCAATTGTGCTGAGAATTCGGTGGATATGTATCAACAAGAGACAGTAAAAAAGGTTTACGCAGGGTCTTAATCTAAAAAGAATCCTTGGAGCGGGTCCCTGCTGCACGTCTGCGCCTGTGTCTCCGTTGTGTCGTATCCTGGACGGGTGTAGCACGATGATTACCTATAAAAGAGAGGAGCTTAGGTAAAAAAGCTGTCGTGCAAAAGGATAGTTTTTTAAATAAACCATGTATAGTTCAAGGTGAGTAAGAATTGCCACTTGTCTGCGCACATTGAGCCCCTTGTATTGTAATAGGGGACCTGCTAATTAGTTGGTGAGGCCGTTTTTAGTGTGCGGCTGTTAAGGCTGCCGCACGCTCTTCGGCGTGCAGAAATCGCTTAATATTTCCATTCACTGTAATGATGTTGCGTGGACCGGGCATCTTGAGTGTGAGGGAAGTGTAGTGTGGTATTGCATTAAAGCGAGCAAAAGCTTCACGTCCGAGTAGTGCTTGATAGCCACTTTGGAACGGAGCGATGTGAAAGGTTAGATGTTCGCTACGGAAGTTATCGAGGGAGCCGAATATAACGTTTAGTAGCAGGGAGCCCGTGCAACGAGCCCCTGGGCCTGGAGTTACTCCTTTAAAGGTAGTATTGCTATGGCGAATTTTTGTTGGGTCTATCCCCATTTTGCGGATTGTATCCCGGGATATCAGGTTTAGACTACTGCCACCGTCCATCAGGACTCGTGCGAGGCGGTATCCATCAATTATTGGGTCTAATACCAGGGCAGCCCATCCTGCATGCCGGATACTTGCTGAGTAATCACGATGGTCGAAAGTGATCAGTTGAGATGACCAGTGGCAGGACTCCGCGGTGATAGGCCTTCGGGCGTATTTTTCTGCGAGTGCCATTTTGTTTTTTCCATTGATCACGTGTAGGATGTTTACTGTTTTGACTTCTGGTGGAAATTTCTTTTGTTCCCCAGTGTCTCCCTTGAGAGGCTCATTCTCATCTTCGCTTGGTGTATCCTCCCCCTTGTGTACAACGTTGAGCTTGCCGGACTGCTTGAAGACCCAACATTCTCTGTGGGTATGATTGGCTGGTTTGCCAGGGGTTCTATGGACCTGACATATTTGGTCCAGAATTTTATTCAGGCTGGACAGTTCGTCTCTGGCGCCTTTAGAGGGCGGCTTCTGACCTGGCCGGGAGCTTTTGAATCCGGCGTTTACTGCCGTGCTCTTCGTGCTGTCTCCTTTGTTCCGGCATTTGTTATTGCTGTTGCGCCATGATTTCCCGTTTCCATCTCTAACTTCGGATGTACTGGGGTCGCTGGTGTTGCATCTGGCTAGCCAGCTGTCCTCACACGCGCAAAAGCGGGTCATGAGGCTTGTTAATGCTCCCATCGTTCTCGGCTTTTCTTGGCCGAGGTGTCTGGCGAGCCATTCATCACGGACGCTATGTTTAAAAGCTACCAATGCTTCAGCGTCCGGATAGTCGACAATTTGGTTCTTTTTAGTAAGAAACATGTTCCAAAGTTTCCGAGCTGAATCTCCGGGCTGTTGAGTTATATGGCTCAAATCATTCGTGTCCGGAGGCCAGACATAAGTTCCTTGGAAATTTGCCCGAAAAGCGTCTTCAAGCTATTCCCAACTTCCAATGGAGTTTTCGGGGAGGCCTTTAAGCCAGTGGCGGGCTGGCCCTTTGAGTTTGAGGGGTAAGTACTTGATGGCGTGGAGATCATCTCCTCGAGCCATATGGATATGGAGGATATAGTCCTCAATCCAGACCCCAGGGTCTGTTGTTCCGTCGTATGCCTCTATGTTCACGGGTTTGAATCCCTCTGGGAATTCATGGTCCATCACCTCATTGGTGAAACATAGGGGGTGTGCGGCACCCCTGTATCTGGGTGTACCACGTTGTTCGGATGTTATATCGTATGCTGGGGCGTGCTTGCGTGGTCCATAGATGGATCTGGTTGCGTTGTTCTTTTGGTGCAAGCCCCCGCGTGAATCGTGTATTGTCTTGTGAGTGGCATTGTTGGCCGATCTATGTTGGCCGTGAGGTCGTCTATCCGGCCAGGTGGCTATTTTGATTTTTGTTTGTGAGGGGTCTGAGGCCTCCTCATCGAATTCCGGTAGCAACTTCCGCTTTGGGTAGCTCTTGGTGGGGCGATTATCGTCGTACTTTGCTGCTGTGTTGAGTATTTTACTCCATCTGATTTGGAGTGTGTCCTGCGCAGCCTTGAGCCTTTGCTTCTGCTTTTTTTAGGCTCCTCGCGGTGGCAACAAGCCTTTGACGGGCATTCTGCTGCTCCGGGTGCCTGTCCGGTGTTGTGTCGTCCGGACTATTATATTTGACAAAATTGGTTTGTTCGGTTTGATTCTCTATATTGCCATGGTCTGGCAGTGATTCGCCCTGCTCCAACACTGGGTCTGTGTGATCGTTATTTCAGGCGAGGCATGATTTGGGGCAGCGCTTGCGCCGCCTCTTTGACTGCTTCTCGAGGGAACAAGCCTTTGGTGCGTCCTTCCATTCCTCGTCGTCGTCTTCTTTTGGTGTGTCCACCATGTATACATCATATGATGAAGTGGACGTCCAGTGCCCTGTGGGCGGTGGTTCATCTTCGCCTCCAGCATCGTTGTCCATACCGTTGATGTCTGCGGAGTCGAAGTCGAGCATGTCGGTTAAATCATCGACAGTGGCTACAAAGTGGGTGGTGGGTGGGCGTCAAATTTCTTCGTCGTCCGTATCCCAATCCTGTTGGCTGTAATCTGGCTAGGGCTCTCCTGACAAAGAGAGAGACCTCAGTGAATTCGGAATGTCGCCAAAGGGCGGTGCTGAAAGATATTCGCGGTGGTGAATTCCATGATCGGCGCCCAATCGGATTCGATTGGCAGGGGCGCGGATGATTTGGTTTCCGGAGGAGAGTCCGGCACCTTGGAGTCACGGGCTACACGGAGATTTGCGCTAGTGTTCGGCTCGATCGCCGTTGAGACTGCCACCCCTGAGATAGTGTCTAACCACCCGTCCTCGATTGGCGTAGTTGGCTCCGAGCTAAGGGTCGGAGCTGATGTGGGCGCGGCCTCTGGGGTACCGTCCGATGGCAGAGCTAGGTCATACCTATCGCGACAGTGCGGCGCGCCCGGCTGTGGCTCGAATCTATTGAAGATCAAGTCCCCACGGATGTTGGCCGTGTAATTCAAACTTCTAAATCTGACCTGATGGCCAGGGGCGTAGCTTTCAATCTGCTCCAGATGGCCAAGCGAATTGGCCCGCAGTGCAAAGCCGCCGAATACCAAGATCTATTCGGGGAGAAAAGTCTCACCCTGGACCGCATCGTTATCGATGATAGTAGGAGCCATCAAGCCTAACAGCGACGACGCAGAGGAACTCTCAATGAAAGCACCAATGTCGTTGTCAAAACCGGCGGATCTCGGGTAGGGGGTCCCGAACTGTGCGTCTAGGCCGGATGGTAACAGGAGGCAAGGGACACGAAGTTTTACCCAAGTTCGGGCCATCTCGATGGAGGTAAAACCCTACGTCCTACTTGATTAATATTGATGATATGGGTAGTACAAGAGTAGATCTACCACGAGATCATAGAGGCTAAACCCTAGAAGCTAGCATATGGTATAATTGTATGTTTTTATTGTTGTCCTACAGACTAAAACCCTTCGGTTTATATAGACACCGGAGAGGGTTAGGGTTACACAAGGTTGGTTACATAGGAGGAGATATCCATATACGTATTGCCTAGCTTGCCTTCCACGCCAAGTAGAGTCCCACCCGGACACGAGACGAAGTCTTCAATCTTGTATCTTCATAGTCTAAAAGTCCGGCCAATGGAGATAGTCCAGCTGTCCGGAGACCCCCTAATCCAGGACTTCCACAAGGAGGCTAGCGCCTTCGCGAAGGAGGTTAGCCAGGGAGGAGGAACTGAAACTTCCTCTCCCCAGGGAAGGAAGAGGAACGCCTCTGAGGACCCGAAGACCACGGTCTCCAAACGGGGGAAGAAATCTTCGCCGGAGGGTCCTGCCCTGGGGGATACCCCGGCCGCACTATGCCCTCAAGGGGATCAGCCCTCCACCGAGCTGTAAGTAAAAGGGTACTTAATAATGAAAATATCTCGCCTTACTTCTGAGGAAAATAACCGAAGCATTTATCTTGCAGTTCAAATCTTAGCCCTTCTCAGTAGAGCTCGTCTTCAGGGGATCTTCTTCCGGAGATGATGGAGAGCGAAATGCCTCCCCCTGCCATACCTCCTCATGAGGCAGGCGACCCCGAGGTGTCGTCGCGGAGGGTTTCTCCTGATCCGGCAAGGCCAGAAGGTAATCCTATGGCCACCCGAAGTCCTCAGTATCCGGCTCTTGAAGAGGGCAATCGAAAGAGTCCGACACCGTCTGGTGTACGGTCGGACGTATTGAGGGATCTGCTAGAGCAAACGGCTCTCTCAGAAGAGCACCGCACGTTGATGGGTACGATGATTGAAAGGATTTCGTCCGCCGAAAGCGGGTTGCATGAAGCCTTTATGAGTCTACCGATGGGTTTTGAGGTACGCGAAATGATGTACATTTTTGACAGTACCGCACATTTTTAGATGTGCCCTATGTAGATAGTAGCCCCTGAGATTCTGGGTGCTGTCAAAGACGACACCGCGCAGAGGATCATAGTCCCAGGAATAATCGTGCCGCCTTAATATGCAGGTGGCGGAGGGTCCGGTGGCCAGCCGGACTGTTGAGTTTGCCGAGCTAAAGCGGCAGCTTGACGTGGCAGACGCCGACATCATACTTGTCAACAAGCGGCTTGACGAGGCACAGGGTATGTGATTCCTCCGGTGACACATGGGAATAGGAGCATGATGCCAGTATCTATAACATGTGTGTGAATGCAGATGAAGCTGCGGCCGTGGAGAACCTTCGGGCGGAACTTGCCCAAGCCAAAGAACAAGCCAGGAAAAGCGATGCGGCTGCCCTAAAGGCAATCGAGGAGCTGAAAGCCGAACAGTCTGCTCACTGCCAAAGCAAGGAGGAAATAGCCAGGATGGCTATGGAATTGAAGAATATCGCTGACCGTTACGAGTTTCCTGAAGAGGAAGATCAAGCGAAGAGGACAGACCTGGAGAAGGCCACGATGGCGACCAAAGACACCCGCTCTGCAATGAGAGCGATGAAGGAGGAGTTGCGTCAAGTCAGGTATATCGCGGCTGGGAAGCCCTTTATGCTGCGGATGAAGTTTGGAGATCCTAGGTACGGCCCTGTGGACCGAGTGTGGAGTTCTGTGGATGCATATCAGGACTTAGCGGCGAGTGGTGCCGATGCGGCCGAATACTTCCGAGATCAAAAAGATCACGAAGTGGAAAAGCTATTCTGGTCACAATTTAACGCTCCAGAGAGTCCGCTTCCATTGACTGGTCGGTTGGCCTAATGGGCCGAGCTGAATAGATTGTCCGGACTCGCCATGAGGTCTATTGTGGATCATCTGTGGCCGGAAAGACCAAAGCCGAACAGTTATTTTAGTTTGGTGCAACAGTTCCTTGGTGCAGTGCCGCACATCAACGCGATGAAGAGGTCGGCGTGCGTAGAGGGTGCACGGATGGCCCTTGCCTGTGTGAAGACATACTGGGCGGAGATGGAGGCCACCGCCATTGCAGCCCAAGATTCGGACGAGAGCCGAGTAGATGCCGAGCACTACTTTCGAGAAGTTCTTGAGGGTGCTCGTTCAATAGAAGCGCAGTGCTAGAAGAATATTATGTTCTACTGACATGTATTCCCATTGAAAAACAATGTTTTACTGAATTGTGAAGGCTATTTTATACTTGTGCCCAAAATAATTATAATGCCTCCTGTGCGGCCATTTATGTATATATGTATATAACCTAAAAGATGGCAGTCGTCGGCTTCAGCCCCCACGCATATAATGCGGGGGTGTTCGCAGAAGACACATGTTCACACTTGATCCAACGTCTTGGTCCATTAAGGAGGTGATAGTGCAGCGAACTAGGCAGTCGGACAATAATGCTTTAACACTTTCACTTAGCGAGAGGAGTTTGACAGTGGGGCTACTATATAGCCCCTGGTGGCTCCGCGCTCATCCGAATTCGGGGCGCGTGCATGCCTGGCCGGGAACGGCCCTTTGTTAAGGCGGAGGAATCCCAAAGATTCTGCTAGGTCATCGAGTGGTTGACTAGTCTCACGCTATATCATGACAGTCAGTTTTCGGCTTTCTCTACTGAGGTGCTCGTCCGGATGAACCAGGGCAGAATCGCAGTAGTTCTCCTGGTGCCGCCCTAGCCGATAGAGCGGAACGTAAGGCAGCAAAACACAGGAGCCGAGCAAACCCAACATTTAAGCAAAGACATGATTCGGAGTTGATGCATATAAGGCCAAACTCGCGACGCCGAACACTCCCTAAGGTATTCGGTCTTTGTGATGTAAACCGGGCTAAACAGTGCCCTTTGTAATAAGCCTCTGGTGTCCAGGTACGTGCAATATTCTGACGTAGCCACATGCCAATACGTCAGCATCCTTCTCACTTGTACTGAGAATCCGGGGGATGTGTATCAACAAGAGACAGTAAAAAAGGTTTACGCAGGGTCTTACTCTAAAAAGAATCCTTGGAACGGGTCCCTGCTGCACGTCTGCGCCTGTGTCTCCGTTGTGCCGTATCCTGGACGGGTGTAGCACGATGGTTATCTGTAAAAGAGAGGAACTTTGTTGAAAAGTTGTCGTGCAAAAGGTAGGTTATACTAAATAAACCATGTACAGTTCAAGATGAGTAAAGTTGAGCCTAATTGTCACTTGTTTACACGCGTTGAGCCACTTGTATTGTTATACGGGTATAGCCATCAAACGTGTATCAATTATATATAGTTACACCGGACTCGTCTAACCGTGTCCGTGGTCTTAACGACCTGTCAGATGCTCTAGTTGGTGAGGCCGTGCTACATCTTGAGCTTGCGTTGGTTTTCCCCGAAGAGGAAGGGATGATGCAGCAGAGTAGCATAAGTATTTCCCTCAGTTTTTGAGAACCAAGGTATCAATCCAATGGAGACCACGCTCAAGTCCCTTATACCTGCACAAAACGATAGCTACTCGCAACCAACGCGATTAGGGGTTGTCAATCCCTTCACGGTCACTTACGAGAGTGAGATCTGATAGATATAATATTTTTGGTATTTTTGTATAAAGATGCAAAGTAAAAAGTAAAGGCAAAGTAAAAAAGCAAAGAAAGATTAAAGTGATGGAGATTGATATGATGAGAATAGACCCGGGGGCCATAGGTTTCACTAGTGGCTTCTCTCAAGAGCATAAGTATTCTACGGTGGGTGAACAAATTACTGTTGAGCAATTGGAGTGCTAAGGAAATCATTATTATTGGTATTCGTGAAGTCACACAATTTAGTATTATCTTGAGCCATCGCGACAAACAAGCAATCTAACACACGAGCAAACAAAAGGTAAGCGGGCAAAAAGAGGCAAATAGAGAGGGAGGATGGAGAGAGGTAAGGCGAATAAAACGGCAGGGGTGAATTGGGGGGAGAGGAAAATGAGAGGCAAATGGCAAATAATGTAATGCGAGAGATAGGGATTGTGATGGGTACTTGGTATGTTGACTTTTTGCGTAGACTCCTCGGCAACGGCGCTGTCGGAGTAAATGACCACGGGTAGCCTAGCCGGCTTCCCCTGGCTCTTCAGAAAAATTATAGGCCGATTGAGCCTCCAAGGATCCAAGACGTGGGGCCACCTTCCCCCAGCTGCCTACCTCTCAGGCCGGCTGCGCAAAGGCAGCCCAGCCCTGAAATCCTTGAGAAATAAGACCACAAGAAGGCCGACTCCAAGAAGTCGGCCATGAGAAGGCCGACTCCCAGGAGCCCGCCCCTCAGCAGGCGGCCAAGATCGTGCCCTCAGAGTCTGCACCCACATAACGGTGACAAGACGGGGCGTGGCTATAGTGAAGCCTGCCACCCCCGAATCCCGGGGCATGCATGGCCACAGTGCGTCGTACAGGGCGACCATCACCCGTCTGGCGCGGCACTGTTGCCACGTTGATCCGTGGGTGGCGGGCCCCCTCAGTCAGGGAGACCCCAAAGGCGGCCAGGCTTCCCGCAGTCGGCCTGGGGTACGGCCAGCTCCCAATAGCCGGCTGGCTCTCTCCCTCGAAGGAGGTGCCTCATTAAGGAGATTAGACAAGATAAGGCTACAGTGATGAGCCTCCTCGCGACGGCACTGTAGCCATGCTTACCACGACAAATCCCTCGTCACCAGAGGCAAGGAAATAGTAACCAGCCTCCGACAAAACTCCCGAGCGGTGGGGCCAGCCTGTCGACCAGAGGGCCGGCAGCCGGCGGGGCCTACAAGGCGGCGGGCCCATCGCTCGGCGGAGAAGCCAGCCAGCGTAGACACAGACGGCTGGGGCCCGCGCCCAGCCGGATTAACATTGTACCCCTGGGGGTAGGCCTATATAAACCCCCCAGGGCACCCATGCAGAGGGATCTCTCTTTGGATAGTTTTTAGACACCGCAACGAGAGGAGGAGTTGGCAACCGTTGCCCCTCTTCATCCTTTCACCAAACAGCTCAAGGAGCCTCTTGTAGCTACTTGCCAATCTAGTGACCATGCAGAGACCCCGTAGAGCAGCAGTAGGGGTGTTATCTCCACGGAGAGCCCTGAAGCTAGGTAAGATTCGCCGGCGTGCATGTCTTCACCTTATCCCGTTTCCTGGCGCCGGCGATGTTTTATTGGCTCCCACAATGATAAGCCACCCGTTGGCATATGTCGCACCAACCACCCGACATTTGGCGCCCACCATGGGGCCAGGTGCACCGTCGTCCGGAGACCTGCTCTGGACGGGAACCCTTTTCCTCCCCAGCGTGCGTAGCCAGCCCAGCTCGCCCGATGGCGCTTGCCCCGATGCGCTAAAAGGCGTCGCTGACGCATGCGCAGCGAGCTGCCTCACCGATCTTCTTGCCGAGGCTCGCATCTCTGATGAGCCCGCTTCCGACGCGCGCACATGCTGCCCCGAAAGCCACCTCGTCAGCCTCCTCGACCAACTCCACGTCTCCGGCGAGCTGGCTGTGGATTTGGAGTCGGTTGGCTCCACCGACCCGATGCTTGTCGATTCCGGCACGGCGTCACTTGACGCCTTCCCCTCCAACATGGTAATCATCAACGACCCTCTTCCTCGAGCCGACAGCAGCGGCAGCGCCATCACCGAGGTACTGGTCATCAGCCACGGCGCCGCCTCTGGCGAAAACGCCCACGACGCCCTGCTGGCGGCGCTACACGACCTATCCGCCCCCATCCCGGCTAACGCCGAAGCCCAGACACTGGAGGCGCGCCACCTCGCCCTCATCGCGGAGGGACAGAAGCTAGCCTCCATGAGACGCCTCACCGAGGCTCACCAGCACGAAGTCGACCATGCCGCCTTCGGCACGCCGCCTCCCGACGGGCCGAGCCGCGTCGGTATCATCAAGAAACGCGGTGCAGCTATCGCTGGTGCGCTGGGAGCAGATCGCCCAGTCTATGCCACACCTCTCGAGAACCTACACCCCGCCTAGGCGGCTGTAGACGAGCTGGACGGACTGAGGGCCGACGAGCTCCCCTACATGACCAGACGCATCCAGCAACTTATCGACGCTGCCACAGAGCGGCATGAAGCCAGTGTGTACTGCTTCAGTGCGGTAGCTTGGGCCTGAAGCCGGTTCCGGACGTCCTACGCCGCCACGTTCAGCATGGCCGTCCCACCGCCCGGCGTCCACCCGGACAAGCTATCGCTAGCCGCTTCCAGGTCCTGGGCCGCCTGGCCAGCGCCAGCGGTGTTGTGCGGCTCTGGCGCTGAAGTCGCCTTCTCCACGTGCCGACGGGGCGGCGACAGGACCGAATGGTCCGCCCCGATAGTCGGCTCACCTCCGACCGGCTGCGCAGGCGGCGCGTCGGGCCGGCTACCTTGGCCCTTTCCAGCCGGCGGCGTCAGTTCCGCCTCCTTCCCCTTCGCCGGCCGGCTGCGGCTGGTCTCCTCCATCGGGGGCACTGGAATGTCGGGTGCCGCGGCACGAAGGGGGATGACGAGCAGCGGAGGTTGGTTCCGCTGGGCCTCCGCCTCGTCCTCCGTGGCTGCGGCCTCCGCCTGGGCCTTGGCAGCCATGTCGGCCCGTGCCTCCGCCGACTTCTCCCTCGCCTCCTGAGCCGCCCTCCGCTCCTCCGCCTCCTGCTCCTCCCGCGCTTCCCGCGCGTTTCGCTCCGTCGACTCTAGGAGAGCTGCGCGGGGGTCTACACGGCGGGAGCTTGAGGACCCTCCCGCGGGTCCGACTACGGAGGCGGCAGGAGCCCGTTCAAGAGAAAGTGGGGCTCTGTTTGATAAGTCAAGAAGAAGGCTTAAAAAGATATCAACCAAAGAAGAAAAAGAAAGACGTAAGAAAGACGTAAGAAAGATAACACTTACGCTGAAACCGACTGCGGCTGCTTCACCACCTTACGGAAGCGGGCCACCTTCGCGGCCGCCTCATCCCGCTTGGTCGCCGCCGTGGTACTCTTGGGCTTCTTCGGCCGGCTGCCGAAGTGGGTCGACGTGGCCCAGCGTTTCTGCGCGCCGCCATGGGGAGCCAGCGCGGCGGATGGGCCCTTGCCTTGATGATCGGGCGCCGGCTGACGGCGCGGAACAACTTCGGTCTTGGCGTCATCCGGCCAATCCTTGAAGGCGGCCCCGAGCCCAGAGCCGCCTGCCTCGCCGCCCTCCCCTGCGACGTCTTCTTCCATGGCGGCCGGCCCCAGGTTCGGGTCGTCAACGTCGTCCATCGTGCGGTCAAGGAGGAACTGGCGTTCCACCCCCGCAGCCCCGGTTGCCGGCGGAAGCATGGGATTCTGCCAAAACAAGCCGACTGGTCAGGAGTCAGCCATCATGAACCCGGCGACAAGAAAAGAACAAAAGAAGAGAAACTTACTACCGGCAGAGGATTGGCGCGAGAGTACGGAACCTTGCTGTACTGCCACTCCTCGGTGAGTTTGTAGTTGGAAATGTAGTTCACCATGTAAGACACCTCGACGTGAGGCATCTCCTTGGTGCTTATCCGGCACGGGTCGAAGCGGCCGCTCATCTGACAGATCATATGAGGTCGGCCCTGAAGCGGGAGCACCCGGCGCTTCACGAAGACGGCCACTAGGTCAGACCCAATCAGGCCCTCCGACTGGATCATCACCCGGAGCCGTGCAACGGAGGTGGCCCCACCATGAGACAGCGACCTGGCCCAAAAGGACCATGAGGACTGCCTCCCAGCCGGCTACGTAAGGTGGCAGATTGACGAAGTCGCCTTGTTGAGCGATGTTCTTCACGTAGAAGTAGGATTTCTGCCAGAGCTTCACCGACTGGATCAGCGGGATGGGCGGAAATGGGTTGTTGTCGCTCGTCCTCCGCATGGCGATGAAGGCACCACATGGGGCGAGCACGCCCGCGACAACAGTGCCAAGCTTGCACTGGAAAAATTCTCCCCACAGTTTGAGGGTGGGGAGGACACCGAGAAAACCCTCGCACAGGGCGACGTAGGCCGACAGCAGCATCACCGCGTTCGGAGTAAGGTGATGCGGCTGGAGATGATAAAATTCAAGGAAGGAGCGGAGGAACCCGCTCGCCGGCAGGCCGAAGCCGCGCAGGCAGTGCGAGCGAAAGATTACCCGCTCGTCCTCCTCCGGTGCCAGCGAGATCTCCCTCTCCGGCGCAAGGCAGACCCACACGAAATCCGCGCTCGGCAGCCACCGCGTCCGGCGGAGGAAGTCGTCGTGGACGTTGGGGCCGTCCCAGGAGCTCGACAACGCCATGAGAATGGCGCGGCGATGAGAAAGGTGCGGCGGAAGAAAGGTGCGCGACCCTGCTACGACGAAGCAATGGCAAGCCAAGAAGATTGGCGGGAAGGCCGAGCTGCGGAGGGTGGCTGTGGCGGTGGAGAGGAGGAGGAAGAAGGAAGGGGCAGAGCGAGGTAGAGCGCGCGAATGTCTAGCACTCCCCTCCTCTCCCCCTACTTATAGCCTCGTGCGGCGAAGCCGAGAAGGCAAGGCTTGGGGGACGTGGGATTAACTGCACCCACTCCCCCACGCCCCGCGATTATTGCGCCTTCACGGCGTGCGAAAACCGCCGCTGGGAGGCGCGCGGTCTGTCTGGGCCGCAAAAGATCCGCGCGTGGGCCGAGGCCCTGTAGTGGCGGGCCCCGGACTGCGGCCGCGTCCCGTCGCGCGCGTGGGCTGGCAGGCCCCTCCAGCCGTGGGGTGCCACGTGGCGCGCAGGCGACGAACGGTCAGCTCGCAGCTTGACTCGCGCGCCGACTGGAACCCGCCTTCAAGCTTCGAAATCTCTAGAAGACGGCACGCCTAGTCAAAGCCGGCTCCCAGTTCCCGGCCCCTCAAGATAGGAAATTGACTGAGCTCCTCGTCTTTTTTCTGCCTCAGAGCCCAACTAGCTTCGGGGACTACTGTCGGAGTAAATGACCACGGGTAGCCTAGCCGGCTTCCCCTGGATCTTCAGAAAAACTATAGGCCGATTGAGCCTCCAAGCATCCAACACGTGGGGCCGCCTTCCCCCAGCTAGCTACCTCTCAGGCCGGCTGCGCAAATGCGGCCCAGCCCTGAAATCCTTGAGAAACTAGACCACGTGAAGGCCGACTCCAAGAAGCCGACCATGAGAAGGCCGACTCCCAGGAGCCGACCCTTCAGCAGGCGGCCAAGATCGTGCCCTCAGAGTCTGCACCCGCATAACGGCGACAAGACGGGGCGTGGCTACAGTGAAGCCTGCCACCCCCGAATCACAGGGCACGCATGGCCACAGTGCGTCGTACGGGGCGGCCATCACCCGTCCGGCGCAGCACTGTTGCCACGTTGATCGTGACATCACCCACGGCGAGCGGTCAGTACGACCCGTGGGTGGCGGGCCCCCTCAGTCAGGGAGACCCCAAAGGCGGCCAGGCTTCCCGCAGTCGGCCTGGGGTACGGACAGCTCCCAATAGCCGGCTAGCTCTCTCCCTCAAAGGAGGTGCCTCATTAAGGAGATAAGACAAGGTAAGGCTACAGTGATGAGCCGCCTCGCGACGGCACTGTAGGCATGCTTACCACGACAAAGCCCTCGTCACCAGAGGCAAGGCAACAGTAACCAGCCTCCGACAAAACTCTCGAGCGGTGGGTCCGGCCTGTCGACCAGAGGGCCGGCAGCCGGCGGGGCCTACCAGGCGGCGGGCCCATCGGTCGGTGGAGAAGCCGGCCAGCGTAGACACAGATGGCCGGGGCCCGCGCCCAGCCGGATTACCATTGTACCCCTGGGGGTAGGCCTATATAAACCCCCCAGGGCTCCCATGCAGAGGGATCTCTCTTTGGATAGTTTTTAGACACCTCAACGAGAGGAGGAGTAGGCAAGCCTTGCCCCTCTTCATCCTTTCACCAAACAGCTCAAGGAGCCTCTTGTAGCTACTTGCCAATCTAGTGACCACGCGGAGACCCCGTAGAGCAGCAGTAGGGGTGTTATCTCCACGGAGAGCCCTGAAGCTGGGTAAGATTCGCCGGCGTGCATGTCTTTGCCTTATCCCATTTCCAGGCACCGGCGATGTTTTATTGGCTCCCACAATGATAAGCCACCCGTTGGCATATGTCGCACCAACCACCCGACAAGCGCCAGAAATCCTTCTTGCTACGTCTTGAGCTTGCGTTGGTTTTCCCCGAAGAGGAAGGGATGATGCAGCAGAGTAGCGTAAGTATTTCCCTCAGTTTTTGAGAACCAAGGTATCAATCCAGTAGGAGGCCACGCTCAAGTCCCTCGTACTTGCACAAAACTATAGCTACTCGCAACCAACGCGATTAGGGGTTGTCAATCCCTTCACGGTCACTTAAGAGAGTGAGAACTGATAGATATAATATTTTTGGTATTTTTGTATAAAGATGCAAAGTAAAAAGTAAAGGCAAAGTAAAAAAGCAAAGCAAGATTAAAGTGATGGAGATTGATATGATGAGAATAGACCCGGGGGCCATAGGTTTCACTAGTGTCTTCTCTCAAGAGCATAAGTATTCTATGGTGGGTGAACAAATTACTGTTGAGCAATTGACAGAATTGAGCATAGTTATGAGAATATCTAGGCATGATCATGTATATAGGCATCACGTCTGTGACAAGTAGATCAAAACGATTCTGCATCTACTACTATTACTCCACTCATCGACCGCTATCCAGCATGCATCTAGAGTATTAAGTTAAAAACAGAGTAACGCCTTAAGCAAGATGACATGATGTAGATAGTTAATTCATGCAATATGAAATAAACACCATCTTGTTATCCTCGATGGCAACGATACAATACGTGCCTTGCTGTCCCTTTTGTCACTGGGTAAGGACACCGCAAGATCGACCCCAAAGCTAAGCACTTCTCCAATCTAGTTGGCCAAACCAAACGGATAATTCGAAGAGACTTGCAAAGATAACCAATCATACATAAAAGAATTCAGAGAAGATTCAAATATTATTCATAGATAGACTTGATCATAAACCCACAATTCATAGGTCTCAACAAACACACCGCAAAAAGAAGATTACATCGAATAGATCTCCACAAGAGAGTGGGAGAACTTTGTATATTGAGATTAAAAGAGAGAGAAGAAGCCATCTAGCTGCTAACTATGGACCCGAAGGTATGAGGTAAACTACTCACACTTAATCGGAGGGGCTAGGATGATGTAGAAGCCCTCCGTGATGACGGCCCTGTTCCGGCGGAGCTCCGGAACAGGCTCCAAGATGGGATCTCATGGATACAGAAAGTTGCGGCGGTGGAATTAGGTTTTTGGCTCCTGTTCTGATCGTTTGGGGTACGTGTGTATATATAGGAGGAAGAAGTACTCCGGAGGAGCAACAAGGGGCCCACGAGGCAGGGGGCGCCCCCACCCTCGTGACTGCCTCTTTTGTTCCTTGGAGCAGGGTCCAAGTCTCCTAGATCACGTTAGGTGAGAAAATCACGTTCCCGGAGATTTTATTCTGTTTGGACTCCGTTTGATATTCCATTTCTTCGAAACACTGAAATAGGCAAAAACAATTCTAGGCTGGGCCTCCGGTTAATAGGTTAGTAGGGTGCGCCCCCACCCTCTTGACTGCCTCTTTTGTTCCTTGGTGCAGGGTCCAAGTCTCCTAGATCACGTTTGGTGAGAAAATCACGTTCCCGAAGATTTTATTCCGTTTGGACTCCATTTGATATTCCGTTTCTTCGAAACACTAAAATAGGCAAAAATAGCAATTCTGGGCTGGGCCTCCGGTTAATAGGTTAGTCCCAAAAAGAATATAAAAGTGGAAAATAAAGCCCAATATAGTCCAAAACAGTAGATAATATAGCATGGAGTAATCAAAAATTATAGATACGTTGGAGACGTATCAGGCCGTCTAGTGTGCGCCGCACGGTCTTCCGCGCGCAAGGAGCACTCAATATTTCCATTTACTGTAATGATGCCACGTGGACCGGGCATCTTAAGCATGAGAGAAGCGTAATGCGGTATTGCGTTAAAGCGGGTGAAAGCTTCGCGTTCGAGTAGTGCTTGACAGCCACTTTGGAACGGAGCGCTGCGGAAGTTCTCGGGAAATCCGAATATAACCTCTAGTAGCAGGGAGCCTGTACAATGGGCTTCTGGGCCTGGCGTTACTCCTTTAAAGGTAGTATTGCTATGGCTGATTTTTGTTGGGTCTATCCCCATTTTGCGGACTGTATCCTGATATATCAGGTTTAAACTACTGCCGTCGTCCATCAGGACTCGTGTGAAGTGGTATCCGTCAATTATCTGGTCTAACACCAAGGCAGCCCATCCTGCATGCCGGATACTTTCCGAGTAATCCCGATGGTCAAAGGTGATCGGTTTGGACGACCAGTGGCAGAACTCCGCGGTGATAGGCCCTGGGGCATGTGTCTTTAGGAGTGCCGCTTTGTTTCTCCCCATCATCACGTGTAACATGTTTACTGTTTTGACTTCTGGTGGGAATTTCTTTTGTTCCCCAGTGCTTTGCTTGCGAGGCTCGTCCTCGTCTTCGCTTGGTGTATCCTGCCCCTTGTGTTCGGCATTGAGTTTGTCGGACTGCTTGAAGACCCAACATTCTCTACTGGTATGATTTGCAGGTTTATCGGGGGTGCTATGGATCTGACATAGTTTGTCCAGAATCTTGTTCAGGCTGGACAATTCATCTCTATTGCCTTTGGAGGGCAGCTTTTGCTGACCTGGCCGAGAGCTTCTGAATCCGACGTTTACCGCCGTGCTCTTCGGGCTGTCTTCTTTATTCCGGCGCTTGTTTTTGCTGCGTCGTGGCTTCCCGTTTCCGTCCCTGACCTCGAATGTACTTGGGTCGCTGGTGCTGCATCGGGCTAACCAGCTGTCCTCGCCCGCGCAAAAGCGGGTCATGAGGCTTGTTAATGCTGCCATTGGTCTCGGCTTTTCTTGGCCGAGGTGTCTGGCAAGCCATTCATCTCGAACGCTGTGCTTGAAAGCTGCTAAGGCATCGGCGTCCGGATAGTCAACTATTTGGTTCTTTTTAGTGAGAAACTGTTCCAAAGCTTCCGGGCTGACTCTCCGGGCTGTTGAGTTATATGACTTAAATCGTCTGCATCCGGTGGTCGGAAATAGGTCCCTTAAAAATTTGCCCGAAAAGCATCTTCGAGCTCTTCCCAGCTTCCAATGGAGTTTTCGAGGAGGCTTTTAAGCCAGTGTCGAGCTGGCCCTTTGAGCTTGAGGGGTAAGTACTTGATGGCGTGGAGATTGTCTCCTAGAGCCATGTGGATATGGTGGATGTAGTACTCAATCCAGACCCCAGGGTCTATCGTTCCATCGTACGCCTCTATGTTTACGGGTTTGAATCCCTCTGGAAATTCATGGTCTAGCACCTCATCGGTGAAACATAGGGGGTGTGCGGCACCCCTGTATTTGGGTGTACCGTGGTGTTCGTATTTTTGTTGTGTTGAATTGCGTGCTGGAGTGCCCTTGCTTGGGCTGTAGATGGGTCTGGTTGTGTCGTCCTTTTGATGTGAGCCCTCGCGTGGATCGCGTACTGGCTTGTGTGCGGCGTCGTTTGCCGCTCTATGTTGGCCACGAGGTCGTCTATCCGACCGGATGGCTGTTTTGTTTTTTGATTGAGGGGGATCTAAGGCCTCCTCATCGAATTCAGGTAGCAGCTTTTGCTTCGGGTAGCTCGGCGACTACCGCCGTACTTTGTTGTAGTGTTGAGTACTTCACTCCATCTAATTTTGAGTGTGTCTTGTGCAGCCCTGAGCCTTTGCTTCTGCTTTTTCAGACTCCTCGCAGTGGGAACAAGCCTTTGATGGGTATTCTGTTGCTCCGGGTGCCTGTCCGATGTGATGTCATTCGAACTGTTATCTTCGCCAGAGTCGGGTTGTTCGGTTTGATTCTCCGTGTTGCCATGGTCGGACGGTGGTTCAATGTTGCGTTTGTCGTCCGCTGGCTCACCCTGCTCTATCGCTGGGTCTATATGATCGTTGTTTCTGCCGAGGTGGATAAATGTCGTGTTTGTCGTCCGCTTTGAATGCTTCTCGAGGGAACGATCCTTCGCTGCGTCCTTCCATTCCTCGGCGTCGCTTTCTTTGGGTGTGTCCACCATGTATACATCATATGATGAAGTAGGCGTCCAGTGCCCTACGGGGAGTGGCTCCTATTCGTCTCCAGCATCGTCGTCCATACCGTTGATGTCTTCGGAGTCGAAGGCGAGCATGTCGGTCAAATCGTCGACAGTGGCAACTAAGTGGGTGGTGGGTGGGCGGCGAATTTCTTCATCGTCCGCATCCCGATCTGGCTGGCCATAGTTCGGCCAGGACTCTCCTGACAAGGAGAGAGACCTTAATGATTTCAGTATCTCGCCAAAGGGCGAGTGCTGAAGGATATCCGCGGAGGTGAATTCCATGATCGGCTCCCAGTTGGATTCGATAGGCACGGGCGCAGGCAGTTCGGAGTCCGTGGCCGGGGAAGAATCCTGTAGTTCAGCGTCATGACTCCCGTGAAGGGTAAGTTTGATACTCAGCTCGATCGCCGCTGAGAATGCGGCCTCCGTGGCGGGGTCTATCCACCCGTCCATGGATGGCACAATTGGCTCCGAATTGAGGGTCAGGGCGGTTGCCGGTGCGGTCTCCTGAACACTGTCCGATGGTAGAGCTAAATCATGCTCATCATGACCGTGCGGCGCAGTCGGCAGGAGCTCGAATCCGTCGAAGATCAAGTCTCCGCGGATGTCGGCCGTGTAGTTTAAGCTTCCAAACCTGAACTGGTGGCCAGGGGCGTAACTCTCGATCTGCTCCAGATGGCCAAGCGAGTTGGCCCGCAGTGCGAAGTCGCCGAATACGAAGATCTATCCGGGGAGAAAAGTCTCACCCTGGACTGCATTGCTATCGATGATCGAAGGAGCCATCAAGCCTGACGATTACGACACAGAGGAACTCTTAATGAAAGCACCAATGTCGGTGTCAAAACCGGCGGATCTCGGGTAGGGGGTCCCAAACTGTGCATCTAGGTGGATGGTAACAGGAGACGGGGGGACACGATGTTTTTACCCAGGTTCGGGCCCTCTCGATGGAGGTAAAACCCTACTCCAGCTTGATTGATCTGGATGATATGAGTATTACAAGAGTTGATCTACCAAGAGATCGAAGAGGCTAAACCCTAGAAGCTAGCCTATGGTATGATTGTTGTTCTTGGTCCTACAGACTAAACCCTCCGGTTTATATAGACACCGGAGGGGGCTAGGGTTACACAGAGTCGGTTACAAGGAAGGAGATCTACATATTCGTACTGCCAAGCTTGCCTTCCATGCCAAGGAGAGTCCCATCCGGACACGGGACGAAGTCTTCAATCTTGTATCTTCATAGTCCAACGGTCCGGCCAAAGGATATAGTCTGGCTGTCCGGATACCCCCTGATCCAGGACTCCCTCAGCTAGCTTCTAGGGTTTAGCCTCTCTGATCTCGTGGTAGATCTACTCTTGTAATACTCATATCATCAAGAACAATCAAGCAGGACGTAGGGTTTTACCTCTATCAAGAGGGCCCGAACCTGGGTAAAACATCGTGTCCCTTGCCTCCTGTTATTATCCGCCTTAGACGCACAGTTCGGGACCCCCTACCCGAGATCCGCCGGTTTTGACACCAACACCTATCTAAAAGGCATTAAAGAAAAGCGCTTGTTGGGAGATGATATGTCTCCAACGTATATATAATTTTTGATTGTTCCATGATATTATATTATCTGTTTTAGATGTTTATGGTCTTTATTAAACACTTATATTATTTTTGGGACTAACCTATTAACTCAGAGCCCAGTGCCAGTTTCTGTTTTCTCCCTTGTTTCAGTGTTTCGCAGAAAAGGAATATCAAACGGAGTCCAAACGGAATGAAACCTTCGGGAGCGTGATTTTTGGAACGAACGTGATCCAGGAGACTTGGAGTTGAAGTCAAGGAAGCTTTGAGGTGGCTACGAGGCAGGGAGGCGCGCCTGCCCCCCTGGGCGCGCCCCCACCCTTGTGGGCCCCTCGTGGCTCCCCTGGCCGATTTCTTTGGCCTATATATATCCATGATACACTCTGTCGCACATAAACCTCCTTGTATCTTCCTCAAAACAGCCAACCTATTATGACATTTCCACAGCCATTCTGAGATATATTGCCATGCAACTTTCCACCGTTCCGTTTATTATGACACACTTCATGATTGTCATAATGCCTTGCATGATCATGTAGTTGACATCGTATTTGTGGCAAAGCCACCATGCATAATTTATCATACGTGTGACTCTTGATTCATTGCCCATCCCGGTACACCGCCGGAGGCATTCATATAGAGTCATATTTTGTTCTAGTATCGAGTTGTAATCATTGAGTTGTAAATAAATAGAAGTGTGATGATCATCATTAATAGAGCATTGTCCCAAAAAAAAAATAAAAATAAAAAAGAGAAAGGCTAAATAAAAAAAAGGAAGGCCCAAAAAAGAAAAAAAAGAAAAAAGAAGAAAATAAAGAAAATAAGAAGGGGCAGTGCTACTATCCTTTTTCCACACTTGTGCTTCAAAGTAGCACCATGATCTTTATGATAGACAGTCTCTTGTTTCGTCACTTTCATATATTAGTGGTAATTTTTCATTATAGAACTTGGCTTGTATATTCCAACAATGGGCCTCCTCAAGTTCCCTAGGTCTTCATGAGCAAGGAAGTTGGATGCACACCCACTTAGTTTCTTTTGTTGAGCTTTCATACATTTATAGCTCTAGTGCATCCGTTGCATGGCAATCCCTACTCCTTGCATTGACATCAATTGATGGGCATATCCCTAGCCCATTGATTAGCCGTGTCGATGTGAGACTTTCTCCTTTTTGTCTTCTCCACATAACCCCCTCATTATATTCGATTCCACACATAGTGCTATATCCATGGCTCACACTCATGTATTGCGTGAAAGTTGAAAAAAAATTTGAGATTACTAAAGTGTGAAACAATTGCTTGGCTTGTCATCGGGGTTGGGCATGATGAGAGCATTCTTGTGTGACGAAAATGGAGCATGACCAAACTATATGATTTTGTAGGGATGAACTTTCTTTGGCCATGTTATTTTGAGAAGACATGATTGCTTAGTTAGTATGCTTGAAGTATTATTATTTTTATGTCAATATTAAAATTTTGTCTTGAATCTTATGGACCTGAATATTCATGCCACAATAAAGAAGATTACATTGATAAATATGTTAGGTAGCATTCAAATCAAAAATTCTGTTTTTATCATTTACCTACTCGAGGAGGAGCAGGAATCAAGCTTGGGGATGCTTGATACGTCTCCAACGTATCTATAATTTTTGATTGTTCCATGCTATTATATTATCTGTTTTGGATGTTTATGGGCTTTATTAAACACTTTTATATTATTTTGGGACTAACCTATTAACCCAGAGCCCAGTGTCAGTTTTTGTTTTCTCCCTTGTTTCAGTGTTTCGCAGAAAATGGATATCAAACAGAGTCCAAACGGAATGAAACCTTCGGGAGCGTGATTTTTGGAACGAACATGATCCAGGAGACTTGAAGTTGAAGTCAAGGAAGGTTCGAGGTGGCCACGAGGCAGGGAGGCGCACCTGCCCCCTAGGCGCGCCCCCACCCTCGTGGGCCCCTCATGGCTCCCCTGACCGACTTCTTTCACCTATATATATCCATATACCCTAAAAACTTCATATAGCAGAATAGATCGGGAGTTCCGCCGCCACATGCATCCGTAGCCACCGAAAACCAATGTAGACCCGTTCCGGCACCCTGCTGGAGGGGGGAATCCCTCTCCGGTGGCCATCTTCATCATCCCGGCGCTCTCCAAGACGAGGAGGGAGTAATCCACCCTCGGGGCTAAGGGTATGTACCAGTAGCTATGTGCTTGATCTCTCTCTCTCTCGTGTTCTTGAGATGGTACGATCTTGATGTATCGCGAGCTTTGCTATTATAGTTGGATCTTATGATGTTTCTCCCCCTCTACTCTCTTGTAATGGATTGAGTTTTCCCTTTGAAGTTATCTTATCGGATTGAGTCTTTAAGGATTTTAGAACACTTGATGAATGTCTTGCATGTGCTTATCTGTGGTGACAATGGGATATCACGTGATCCACTTGATGTATGTTTTGGTGATCAACTTGCAAGTTCCGTGACCTCATGAACTTATGCATAGGGGTTGGCCCACGTTTTCGTCTTGACTCTCCGGTAGAAACTTTGGGGCACTCTTTGAAGTTCTTTGTGTTGGTTGAATAGATGAATCTGAGATTGTGTGATGCATATCGTATAATCATACCCACGGATACTTGAGGTGACATTGGAGTAACTAGGTGACATTATGGTTTTGGTTGATTTGTGTCTTAAGGTGTTATTCTAGTACAAACTCTAGCTAGGATAGATTGAATGGAAAGAATAGCTTTGTGTTATTTTACTACGGACTCTTGAATAGATCGATCAGAAAGAATAACTTTGAGGTGGTTTTGTACCCTACCATAATCTCTTGGTTTGTTCTCTGCTATTAGTGACTTTGGAGTGACTCTTTGTTGCATGTTGAGGGATAGTTATATGATTCAATTATGTTATTATTGTTGAGAGAACTTGCACTAGTGAAAGTATGAACCCTAGGCCTTGTTTCCTAGCATTGCAATACTGTTTGTGCTCACTTTTATCATTAGTTACCTTGCTGTTTTTATATTTTCAGATTACAAAAACCATTATCTACTATCCATATTGCACTTGTATCACCATCTCTTCGCCGAACTAGTTCACCTATACAATTTACCATTGTATTGGGTGTGTTGGGGACAGAAGAGACTCTTTGTTATTTGGTTGCACGGTTGCTTGAGAGATTCATCCTACGCCTCCCACGGATTGATAAACCTTAGGTCATCCACTTGAGGGAAATTTGCTACTATCCTACAAACCTCTGCACTTGGAGGCCCAACAACGTCTGCAAGAAGAAGGTTGTGTAGTAGACATCAAGCTCTTTTCTGGCGTCGTTGCCGGGGAGGTTAGCGCTCGAAGGTATATCTTTAGATCTTGCAATCGAATCTTTCTGTTTCTTGTTTTATCACTAGTTCAGTTTATAAAAGAAAACTACAAAAAATGGAATTGAGTTTGCCTCATATGCTTCATCTTTTTAATATCTTTCATGAGTATGATGGAAAGGAAAATTGTGCCAAAGTGTTAGAAGAAGAATGCATTAAAATGTTTGGCACTAAATCTTTGAATGATGAGCATGATTGCAATGTTATTAGTATGAACTATTTGAATATCCATAGTACTAATGATGATTGCACTAGTCATGATGAAAATATCTCTTATAAGCATGTCGATTTTTGTGGAGTGCATAGAGTTTGCAAGTACATACCAAACATGGAAGATAGATTTTGCAAGAGGCATAAGTATTTGGAAACTAAATGGTTGCAAGAAAGGCTAGATGTTTGTGCTGAAAATTTAAACTTTCTTAGCCGTACTTGTGAACTTTGCAATGAACGTGATCATTTCAGTACCCGATGCAAATTGTTTCATGATCGTATCGTGTCCAAAAATTGTGATGACTTGATTTCCCTTGCACATCATAATGAATTTAGTTTGCTCTTGGGTCATGAAGAAATGAAACATATATCTAAGTTATTCCAGAATTTTCCCTTGATAGAGTTCTTAATTTTGATCTAGAGGAAATTTATACGTATTGTGCGGTGAATTGCACTGAAAATCCTTATATTGCCAAGTATATAAACAAAAGAAAAGAAATAGAAGATAAAGAGAATACTAATGAAAGGGAAGAGTCTTCCCAATATCCTCCTATTATTTCTTATGATGAATCAGGTAATGAGGAGGAGCTTTCTATTCAACCAATCTCATTAATAAGGAGCTCCAAAACGAGGGTTAAACCCACACATGATGTGAAGAAGAAAAAGAAAAGACGGAGAAGCAAAGGTAAAAAGGTATCCCTCCCAAATGATGTTGCTCCTAGTACTCATTGTGATGATGATAATTGATATACTATCGGTGCTATCCATACTATTAATGATGAGAGTGATTATGCTTATGATATGAAAAGGCCCAAGCTTGGGGATGCCATGTTTGATGAGAATGACATGTTTGAGAATATATTTGCTGCAATTAATGTTTGTCCCAAGATTGGGGATGCTATGTCTAATGAAGATGATATTTGTAGTCTCCCAAGTTTTGATATGCAAATTTATTATGATGATAGCATGCCTCCTACTTATGATGATTATATTGATGAAAGTGGATTTGGAGAGGTCATGACTTTATTTAGTAATGATTCCACTATCTTGGAAGAGGTTTCAATTGATTATGATGAGAACAAAGTTGCTACTTATGATGATTATTGTGATGACACTTATGCTATAAAAAGTAGTTATGATTATATTTATAAAACTTGTCATGATTATGATTACCCTTTTCCTGAATATTACTCTTTGAATGTGGAAACAATTTGTAGTATTCGAGTTTCTTATCATACTCCCACTATTCCGAATGAGAAGAATTTTGCTTATGTGGAGAGTAATAAAATTTATATGCTTGTATATCATGAAAAGAATGTTTTAGGTGCTCGTTATATTGTTGAATTCATTCATGATGTTACTGAAAATTATTATGAGGGAGGAATATATGCTTGTAGGAATTGCAATAATATCAAGTTTCCTATCTATGTGCTTAAAGTTTTGAAGTTATGCTTGTTTTGCCCTCCTATGCTAGTTGATTATTGTTCCCATAAGTTGTTTGCTCACAAAATCCCTATGCATAGGAAGAGGGTTAGACTTAAATGTGCTAGTCATATTCTTCATGATGCTCTCTTTATGTAAAAATTCTTATCTTTTATGTGAAGCATCATTGAAATCATCATGCCTAGCTAGGGGCGTTAAACGATAGCGCTTGTTGGGAGGCAACCCAATTTTATTTTTGTTCCTTTCTTTTTGTTCCTTTTTAGTAATAAATAATTCATCTAGCCTCTGTTTAGATGTGGTTTTATGTTTTAATTAGTGTTTGTGCCAAGTAAAGCCTTTAGGACCTTCTTGGGTGATTGTTATTTGATCTTGTTGTAAAAAAACAGAAAGTATGCGCTCATGAGAATAATTTTCATTTCTTACCAGAGATCGATAAAATACCAATTCCACTTGAAGTAGATTAATAAAGAAATTGCCTAGGACTTCCTAATTTCTCAGGATTTGTGGAGTTACAGAAGTATTCGAATCCTACAGATTACTACAGACTGTTCTGTTTTTGACAGATTCTGTTTTCTATGTGTTGTTTGCTTATTTTGATGAATCTATGAGTAGTATCGGAGGGTATGAACCATAGAGAAGTTGGAATACAGTAGATATTACACCTATATGAATTCAGAATGAGTTCACAATAGATATGTGTTTTGCTTGAAGCATCATTTTATTTTGTTAGGATTTGCTTGCTGTTATTTAGAATAATATTTTTCATCTTTTATTTCAATAAGAGTGGCATTGATAGCCTTTACTATGCTTATTTTACAAGTCTACATGTTGCTGTTTGAAAACATAAAGTTTACCGCTGTTGCAAAAATTCCCTAGAAAACTTTTTTGCAAAATAAGCTCTGATAAATTTTCTATAGTTTCGTAAAAATTTCATAAATTTTGTAGTTTAAGAAGTATTAATACTATTGCATTCTTTACACACTGTACTGGTTTGGTCGATTGCTGTTGTGTTTGCATATGTTTGCTTTTTTAATGATTCTATTTGAGGATAGGACTATTAAATATGCAGAGGCATTTAGTGTGCAATGTTGAGTAATAATTTTAGTGATTTTCTACAGTAGAGAATTATAAGGTTTTTGCATTGGTTTATAGTAACTTATCTCACGAGTTCTTGTTGAGTTTTGTGTGGATGAAGCTTTTGAAATTTAGGAAAACCGTGATATGAGAAGAATAAAGGAGACACAAAAGCTCAAGCTTGGGGATGCCCAAGGCACCCCAAGATAATATTTCAAGAAGTATCAAGCATGTAAGCTTGGGGATGCCCCGGTAGGCATCCCACCTTTCTTCTTCAACAATTATCGGTTAGTATCAGTTGAGCCTAAGTTTTTGCTTCTTCACATGATGTGTGCTATTCTTATAAAGTCATTTTGTTTTGTTTTGCTTGTTGTTTTAATAAAACACTTAGATCTGAAAGTTTTTAAATAAAATAGAGTCCTCAAATAGTTGCCAGGGAGGCTAAGTAAGCGGCATTCACATCCCGTCAACGAAGCTCTTTTCTATGTCATTTACTCTTGTGCTTCACTTATATCCTATGAGTAAATTGTTGAATAAATTGAATGTCATGAAGTTGAAATCATATCATGCCTAGTGGTAGCTTCAATTGGGTTTAGAAAGTGAAATCTTTTGAGGCTTAACAATCACAATATTGGTCATACAAGCAATTCATGAATAATTAGTATAAGGAAGAGAACTTTCACATATAAATACACTATCATGGAAATCTTATGTGATTGTGATCCCCCATCAAAATATAATATGCCAAAATTGTTGACGTTGGACAAGGAAGACAACGTAATGGTTTATGTTTGTTCGTATTCACACAGAAGTTATATTGTCATACATCCTTCAACATGTGGTGCTTGCCCCCCATCTTTGCTAGCCAAAACTTCTGCACCAAGTAGAGATACTACTTGTGGATCCAAAAACGCTTAAACCCAAATATTATTTTCAAGATTCCACCATACCTACCTAAGGATTGAGCAAGATCCTTCAAGTAAGTTGTCATCGGTGCAATAAGGCAATAAAAATTTCTTCTAAAAGTGTAAGAGAAAATTGAGTGTTGTACGAACTTGTAATGGCAAAGCAATAAAAGTGACATACTACATAATAAAGGTTGATATCACAAGGGGCAATATAACGTGGCGTTCTTTTGCACTAAGGAATTGAGCATTGATAACCCACAAGTATAGGGGATCGCAACAGCTTTCGAGGGTAGAGTATTCAACCCAAATTTATTGATTCGACACAAGGGGAGCCAAAGAATATGATCAAGTATTAGAAGCCGACTTGTCAATTCAACCACACTTGGCTTGTCAATTCAACCACACTTGGAAACTTAGTATTTGCAGTAGAGTGTTTAGTAGCAAAGTAATATGATAGTGATGGTAAAGGTAACAAAAGAGTAATGAAAGCAAAGTAATATTTTTGGTATTATGTAGTGATTGTAACAATAGCAACGGGAAAGTAAATAAGCGTAAACCAGTATATGGAAAGCTCGTAGGCATCGGATCAATGATGGATAATTATGCCGGATGTGGTTCATCATGTAACAATCATAACATAGGGTGACACAAAACTAGCTCCAGTTCATCAATGTAATGTAGGCATGTATTCCGAATATAGTCATACGTGCTTACGGAAAAGAACTTGCATGACATCTTTTGTCCTACCCTCCCGTGGCAGCTGGGTCCTAATGGAAACTAAGGGATATTACGGCCTCCTTTTAATAGAGAACCGGAACAAAGAATTAGCACATAGTGAATACATGAACTCCAAAGAAGTATCCCGATTATTGTCACTTCGGGTTAACGGATCATAACACATAATAGTGACTATAGACTTACAAGAATAGGATCAAGAACTCTCATATATTGATGAAAACATAATAGGTTCATAATCTGAAATCATGGCAACTCGGGCCCTAGTGAAGCATTAAGCATAGCAAAGTCATAGCAACATCAATCTCAGAACATAATGGATACTAGGGATCATAGTGGATACTAGGGATCAAACCCTAACAAAACTAACTCGATTACATGGTAAATCTCATCCAACCCATCACCGTCCAGCAAGCCCACGATGGAATTACTCACGCACGGCGGTGAGCATCATGAAATTGGTGATGGAGGATGGTTGATGATGACGACGGCGATGAATCCCCCTCTCTGGAGCCCCGAACGGACTCCAGATCAGCCCTCCCGAGAGGTTTTAGGGCTTGGAGGCGGCTCCGTATCGTAAAACGCGATGATTTCTTCTCTTTGGTTTTTTCTCCCCGAAACTCAATATATGGAGTTGGAGTTGGAGTCGGATACGCAACAGGGGGCCCATGAGGTAGGGGGGCGCGCCCCCCACCCTCGTGGCAAGGTGGTGGGCCCCTGGCCTTCATCTTTTGCAGGTATTTTTCTTATTTTCTGAAAAGTGGCTCCGTGATGTTTCAGGTCATTCCGAGAACATTTGCTCCTGCACATAAATAACACCATGGTAATTCTACTGAAAACAGCATCAATCCGAGTTAGTTCCATTCAAATCATGCAAGTTAGAGTCCAAAACAAGGGCAAAAGTGTTTGGAAAAGTAGATATGTTGGAGACGTATCAACTCCCCCAAGCTTAAACCTTTGCTTGTCCTCAAGCAACTCAGTTGATAAACTGAAAGTGATAAAGAAAAACTTTCACAAACTCTGTTTGCTCTTGTTGTTGTAAATATGTAAAGCCAGCATTCAAGTTTTCAGCAAAGATTATAACTAATCACATTCGCAATAACGCATAGGTCTCAAGTTTACTCATATCAATAGCATAATCAACTAGCGAGCCATAATAATAAATCTCGGATGACAACACTTTCTTAAAACAATCTTAATATGATATAACAAGATGGTATCTCGCTAGCCCGAGCTGAGACCGCAAAACATAAATGCAGAGCACCTTTAAAGACCAAGGACTGACTAGACATTGTAATTCATGGTAAAAGAGATCCAGTCAAGTCATACTCAATGTAAACTATCAATAATGAGTGCAAATGACAGCGGTGCTCTCTGACCGGTGCTTTTTAATAAGAGGATGATGACTCAGCATAAAAGTAAATAGATAGGCCCTTCGCAGAGAGAAGCAGGGATTTGTAGAGGTGCCAGAGCTCGGTTTTGAAATAGAGGTGAATAATATTTTGAGCGGTATACTTTCATTGTCAACATAACAACCAAGAGATGGCGATACCTTCCATGCTACACACATTATAGGCGGTTCCCAAACAGAATGGTAAAGTTTATACTCCCCCTCCACCAACAAACATCAATCCATGGCTTGCTCGAAACAACGAGTGCCTCCAACATATATCAGGTCCCATGGGGAGTTTTGTTTGCAATTATTTTGATTTAGTTTGCATAAAGCATGGGACTGGGCATCCCGGTGACCAGCCATTTATCTCGTGAGTGAGGAGCGGAGTCCACTCCTCCTGAAAATAACCCGCCTAACATGGAAGATACAGACAGCCCTAGTTGATACATGAGCTATTCGAGCATACAAAACATGATGATTATTTGAATGTTTAGAGTTTGGTACATACAAATTTACTTGGAACGGCAGGTAGATACCGCATATAGGAAGGTATACTGGACTCATGTGGAATAACTTTGGGGCTTAAGGAGTTTGGATGCACAAGCAGTATTCCCGCTTAGTACATGTGAAGGCTAGCAAAAGACTGGGAAGCGACCAACTAGAGAGCGACAACAGCCATGTACATGCATTAAAATTAATAAACATCGGATGCAAGCATGAGTAGGATATAATCCACCATGAACATAAATTTCATGAAGGCTATGTTGATTTGTTTCAACTACATGCGTGAACATGTGCCAAGTCAAGTCACTTAAATCATTCAGAGGAGGATACCACCCTATCATACCACATCATAACCATTTTAATAGCATGTTGGCACGCAAGGTAAACCATTATAACTCATAGCTAATCAAGAATGGAAAAAGCAACTATGATCTCTAATTGTCATTGCAAACATGTTTATTCGTAACAAGCTAAATCAAGAACGCTGAACTCATCATATTTACAAAAACAAAAGAGGTCGAGTTTGTACCAGCTTTTCTCATTACAGTCAGTCCATCATATATCATCATAATTGCCTTTCACTTGCACGACCGAACGATGTGAATAGTAATAAGAGTGCACGTGCGTTGGACTAAGCTGGAATCTGCAAGCATTCAATAAACAGGAGAAGACAAAGCAATATGGGCTCTTGGTTAAATCAACAATAAAGCATATAAGAGCCACTTCAACAATTTAATCATGGTCTTCTCCTACTGACCCCCAAAGAAAAGAAATGAAATAAAACTATTTACACGGGAAAGCTCCCAACAAGCAAAAGAAGAACGGGAAATATTTTTGGGTTTTCTTTTTAATTACTACTACAAGCATGGAAAGTAATTTAATTAAAAGCTACAACTAACTTTTTTTGGTTTTTTCTTAAGGTTTATTAAACACACAAGAAGAAAGCATAAAAGGAAATAAACTAGCATGGATGATACAATGAAAAAGTATGAGCACCGACATCTAGCAATGAGTGTGTGTGAACATAAATGTAATGTCGGTGAGAAATACGTACTCCCCCAAGCTTAGGCTTTTGGCCTAAGTTGGTCTATGGCCACGGCTAGCCTGGATGATATCCATAATAATAGTTGGGGTCGTACTGCGATGAGGAAGAAGAAGGCTCCGATTGCCACTGGCTGGCAATCATCTCCGGATCCCACTGATAGTTAGACTGTCGTGAAGGATCAAATTGTGGTTCCAGTTCTGGCTCCTCGGCTGGTGCAGGGTTCCGGTAGGTGTGAATAGTTTTCAATGGAACAAGGTATGTGCCTACTGTCAAATCAAACAAAGAAGGAGCAGGCAAGGTAATAGTCTCAGGATGATGTTTATTAAAGAACAATTGATATCTAAGCTCTCCTGCCCTATTCTTAACAATAAAATCATGTGCCACCATACTTTTATAATCTAAATAAACACGAGGCAGCACTTTTTCTTCCTTCTCAGCATGCCTAATAGGTATGTTAAAATGTGCAGCTAGGCGTGTAGCATAGATGCCTCCAAAGAAGGGACCCTTAGTACGGTTCATACTTTACCGTCTAGCAATAATGTCGCCCATACTAAAAGTGTTATCACTGTATAAACCTTGGAGAAAAATAATAATATCAAGGATACTAAGGTTTCCACAGTTTCCGCGGCCAATTAAGCAACGACTAGCAAATAATGCAAAGTAACGTAAGACAGGAAAATGTATGCTAGTGCTTCGTGCATCGGAAACCTTCCTAGTTTCCCCTACTGTGATAGTATTAATGAATCCCTCCACATCATCACGATGTGGTTCTTCTGTCTTGCCCTCAAAAGGGACTAAACAAATCCGACAAAAATCATAAAGTGACATCTCCTTATGCTCATCATATAAATGAAACTCCGCCGTAGGTGGTGAGTTCCTAGAATGAAAATGAAAGTTTTGCACAAAGGTATTTGTGAGTAGGAGATACTGATCGCATTGGTCGTGGAGGAAAGCGGTGAGGCCTGCATTATGAGCCAACTCATGGAAATCTTCATAAATCCCGGCTGCTCTTAAGAAATCCTCGGAAGGCCATTCACACTCCCGAACCTCCGCGGTGCGCGCCAAATTATACTTAGGCTTGGTGCCTTTTCCTTCGAGCTTTGGCTCGATGAGACCCTCAATAATCTCATCATTTTTTGAAAAGTTCTGAAATTTTTAGTAACCTCAAAATAAAAGTAAACCAAACTCAATAATATTGATAGCAACTACTCCTACAAGTGCCTGGAGCCTATATCATGCATCAAAACGACTTTTGACCATATAAATTTGACATGCAAGCTCAAGAACAGGGTCACCTAAGTAGCAAAAATTTGCAATGAATAAAGCACTAGAACAAAAACTAATTGGACCAATGGAGGAGTCACATACCAAGGAACAATCTCCCCAAGCAGTTTTGTGAGAGGTGCTTTGAGCAAGGAGATCGAAAATGGCAGCAAAGAGGGCAGGAACTCGTGCTTGAGTTGGTTTTTCGTGTTTGTGGGAGGAAGAAGAAGAGGATGGGTGCAGGAATAAGTGGAGGAGGGCCACCGTGGGCCCACGAGGCAGGGGGCACGCCCTCCACCCTCGTGGCATGGTGGTTGGCCCCCCTGGTGTGTTCTTTGTTCAATAAATCCTCAAATATTCTATAAAAAATCATATTTAATTTTCAGGGCATTTGGAGAACTTTTATTTTCGAGGTATTTTTATATTGCATGAATAATCAGATAGTAGACAGAAAATTATTATTTTTCACTTTATTTCAACTAAATAACAGAAAGTATAGAGAGGGTACAGAAGGTTGTGCTTCTAGTCTCATCCATCTCATGCTCATCAAAAGGAATCCACTAACAAGGTTGATGAAGTCTTGTTAACAAACTCATTCTGATTAACATGAAACCGGAGAAATTTTGAATGACACTATGTTACCTCAACGGGGATATGCACATCCCCAATAATAAGGATATCATATTTCTTCTTGACAGTAGAAAGAGGAAATTCAAAACCTCCAAATATAATCGATGGAATTTTTCCGATAGAATTGATACTATGTACTTGAGGTTGTTTCCTGGGAAAGTGTACCGTAAGCTCATTACCATCAACATGAAAAATGACATTGCCTTTGTTGCAATCAATAACAACCCCTGCAGTATTAAGAAAAGGTCTTCCAAGAATAATAGACATACTATCATCCTCGGGAATATCAAGAATAACAAAGTCCGTTAAAATGGTAACGTTTGCAACCACAACAGGCACATCCTCACAAATACCGACAGGTATAGCAGTTGATTTATCAGCCATTTGCAAAGATATTTCAGTAGGTGTCAACTTATTCAAGTCAAGTCTACGATATAAAGAGAGAGGCATAACACTAACACCAGCTCCAAGATCACATAAAGCAGTTTTAACATAGTTTTTTTAATGGAGCATGGTATAGTAGGTACTCCTGGATCTCCAAGTTTCTTTGTTATTCCACCCTTAAAAGTATAATTAGCAAGCATGGTGGAAATTTCAGCTTCTGGTATCTTTCTTTTATTTGTAACAATATATTTCATGTACTTAGCATAAGGATTCATTTTGAGCATATGAGTCAATCGCATACGCAAAAAGATAAGTCTAATCATTTCAGCAAGCTCTCAAAATCCTCATCATCCTTTTTCTTGGATGGTTTGGGAGTAAAAGGCATGGGTTTTTGAACCCAAGGTTCTCTTTCTTTACCATGTTTCCTAGCAACAAAGTCTTTCTTATCATAACGTTGATTCTTTGATTGTGGGTTATCAAGATCAACAACAGATACAATTTCTACATCATTATCATTACTAGGTTGAGCATTATTATGAACATCATCATTAACATTTTCATTAGGTTCATGTTCATTGCCAGATTGTGTTTCAGCATCAGACGTAGAGATATCATTTGGATTATCAAGTGGTTCAGCAATAGGTTCACTAGAAGTTTGCACAGTTCTATCATTTTTCTTTCTTCTTTTTAGAAGAACTAGGTGCATCAATATTATTTCTCTGAGAATCTTGCTCAATTCTCTTAGGGTGGCCTTCAGGATACAAAGGTTCCTGAGTCATTCTACCAGTTCTAGTAGCCACTTTAACAGCATGATCATTTTTCTTACTATTCATCTCATTGAGAAATTCCTTTTGAGCTTTAAGTACTTGTTCTACTTGAGTGGTAACCATAGAAGCATGTTTGCTAACAAGTTTAAGTTCACCACTAATATTAGCCATATAATCACCCAAGTATTTAATCATATCAGCATCTTGTTTTAATTGTCTACCAAAATAAGCATTGAAGTCTTCTTGCTTAAACATAAAATTATCAAACTCATCCAAGCATTGACTAGCAATTTTAGTAGGAGGGATTTCAGCTTTATCATATCTATAGAGAGAATTAGCTTTACTACCTGTGTCGGGTTATCGAGGTATGCAGGTTCTTCAATAAATAAAGGATCAAGATCATATGTTTCTTAAATAGGCGATAAATTAAGACCATGTATTTCTTCAATAGGAGGTAAATTCTTAACATCTTCAGCTTTAATACCTTTTTCCTTCATAGATTTCTTTGCCTCTTGCATATCTTCGGGACTGAGAAATAAAACGCCTCTCTTCTTCGGAGTTGGTTTAGGAATAGGATCTTTAATTGGAGCAGGAGCTGGCTCAGGAGGTGCCCAATTATTTTCATTTGTCAACATATTATTCAATAAGATTTTAGCTTCATCTGGTGTTCTTTCCCTGAAAAGAGAACGAGCACAACTATCCAGGTAATCTCTGGAAGCATCGATTAGTCCATTATAAAAGATAACAAGTATTTCATTTTTCTTAAGAGGATGATCAGGCAAAGCATTAAGTAACTTGAGAAGCCTTCCCCAAGCTTGTGGGAGACTCTCTTCTTTAATTTGCACAAAGTTGTATATTTCCTTTAAAGCAGCTTGTTTCTTATGAGCAGGGAAATATTTAGCAGCGAAGTAATAAATCATATCCTGGGGATTACGCACACAACCAGGGTCAAGAGAATTAAACCATATCTTAGCATCACCCTTTAATGAGAACGGAAATATTTTAAGGATATAAAAGTAGCGAGATCTCTCATCATTAGTGAACAGGGTAGCTATATCATTTAATTTAGTAAGATGTGCCACAATAGTTTCAGATTCATAGCCATGAAAAGGATCATATTCAACCAAAGTAATTATATCAGGATCAACAGAGAATTCATAATACTTATCAGTAACACGGATAGGTGAAGTAGCAAAAGCAGGGTCAGGTCTCATCCTAGCATTTAGAGATTGCTTATTCCATTTAGCTAATAACCTTTTGAGTTCATATCTATCTTTGCAAGTTAAAATAGCTAAAGAAGCTTCTTGACCAAATAAATAACCCTCAGGAATAACAAGTGATTCTTCATCATCACTTTCATCTTCATAATCAGATTCAATATTTTCAATCTCTCTAGCCCTAGCAAGTCGTTCCTCGAGAAAATCACTAAGTGGCATAGTAGTATCAAGCATAGAAGTAGTTTCATCATAAGTATCATGCATAGCAGAAGTAGCATCATCAATAACATGCGACATATCAGAACGAATAGCAGAAGCAGGTTTAGGTGTCGCAAGCTTACTCATAACAGAAGGTGAATCAAGTGCAGAGCTAGATGTCAGTTCCTTACCTCCCCTCGTAGTTGAGGGATAAATTGTTGTCTTAGCGTCTTTCAAATTCTTCATAGTGTCCAGCAGATATAAATCCCAAGTGACTCAAAGAATAGAGCTATGCTCCCCGACAACGGTGCCAGAAATTAGTCTTGATAACCCACAAGTATAGGAGATCGCAACAGCTTTCGAGGGTAGAGTATTCAACCCAAATTTATTGATTCGACACAAGGGGAGTCAAAGAATATTCTCAAGTATTAGCAGCTGAGTTGTCAATTCAACCACACCTAGAAACTTAGTATCTGCAGCAGAGTGTTTAGTAGCAAAGTAATATGATAGTGATGGTAACGGTAACAAAAGAGTAATGAAAGAAAAGTAATATTTTTTGTATTATGTAGTGATTGTAACAATAGCAACGGGAAAGTAAATAAGCGTAAACCAGTATATGGAAAGCTCGTAGGCATCGGATCAATGATGGATAATTATGCCGGATGTGGTTCATCATGTAACAATCATAACATAGGGTGACACAAAACTAGCTCCAGTTCAATGTAATGTAGGCATGTATTCCGAATATAGTCATACGTGCTTACGGAAAAGAACTTGCATGACATCTTTTGTCCTACCCTCCCGTGGCAGCTGGGTCCTAATGGAAACTAAGGGATATTACGGCCTCCTTTTAATAGAGAACCGGAACAAAGAATTAGCACATAGTGAATACATGAACTCCTCAAACTACGGTCATCACCAGTAAGTATCCCGATTATTGTCACTTCGGGGTTAACGGATCATAACACATAATAGGTGACTATAGACTTACAAGATAGGATCAAGAACTCTCATATATTGATGAAAACATAATAGGTTCATATCTGAAATCATGGCACTCGGGCCCTAGTGACAAGCATTAAGCATAGCAAAGTCATAGCAACATCAATCTCAGAACATAGTGGATACTAGGGATCAAACCCTAACAAAACTAACTCGATTACATGGTAAATCTCATCCAACCCATCACCGTCCAGCAAGCCCACGATGGAATTACTCACGCACGGCGGTGAGCATCATGAAATTGGTGATGGAGGATGGTTGATGATGACGACGGCGATGAATCCCCCTCTCTGGAGCCCCGAACGGACTCCAGATCAGCCCTCCCGAGAGGTTTTAGGGCTTGGAGGCGGCTCCGTATCGTAAAACGTGATGATTTCTTCTCTTTGGTTTTTTCTCCCCGAAACTCAATATATGGAGTTGGAGTTGGAGTCAGATACGCAACAGGGGGCCCACGAGGTAGGGGGTGCGCCCTAGGGGGGGCACGCGTGCCCCCCACCCTCGTGGCAAGGCGGTGGGCCCCTGGCCTTCATCTTTTGAAGGTATTTTTCTTATTTTATGAAAAGTGGCTCCGTGAAGTTTCAGGTCATTCCGAGAACGTTTGCTCCTGCACATAAATAACACCATGGTAATTCTGCTGAAAACAGCGTCAGTCCGGGTTAGTTCCATTCAAATCATGCAAGTTAGAGTCCAAAACAAGGGCAAAAGTGTTTGGAAAAGTAGATACGTTGGAGACATATCAAGCATACAAATAGATAAGCGCATGGCAACCTCTACTTCCCTCTGCGAAGGGCCTATCTTTTACTTTTCAGTATTTACTTTTTTGCAAAGAGTCAAAGTATTCCTCTCTATTCCTTTTTTCTTTTTTCTTTTGGTAAGCATCATGTGGTGAGGAAAGATCTAGGCACATATGTCCAGTTGAATATGGGTAGCATGAGTTATTATTCTCGACATCACCCTTGAGCTAAATACGTTGGGAGGCAAAACAATACGCCCCTATCTTTCTATGTGTCCGGTTGAAACGTTTTCCTCATGTGTATGCAGTGACTGTTGGCAATCATAGAAGACTATATGATGGTTGAGTATGTGGAGCCCTTACTTAAACTCTGTTGAATAAGTTGAATTACAATTGCTTGGTGACTAAGAACATAGGTTGTTGAGTTTCAAGAGAATTCATTGTCTGAACCTTAACATGTGAATTGGTTGCCACGATAACATGAGAAGTTTTATAAGAAAGAATTGTTGTTGTGATGCTAGGAAAAGTGATTGAAATTATCATTGAGCAAACTTATGCACTTTGCTAGCATTCACACTTCATAAATTATTTCTTTTATCATTTACCTACTCGAGGACGAGTAGGAATTAAGCTTGGGGATGTTCATATGTCTCCAACGTATCCATAGTTTATGAAGTATTCATGCCAATATATTATCATTCTTGGATGTTTTACAATCATTTTATAGCAACTTTATATCATTTTTTCACTAACCTATTGACCCAGTGCCCAGTGAGAGTTGTTGTTTTTTGCTTGTTTTTTACATCGCAGAAAATCAATATCAAACGAAGTCCAAACACCACGAAAATTTTTGTGGATTTTTTATGGGCCAGAAGACTCCCAATGGGCCAAAGCAGCACCTGGGGGTGCCCCTAAGGGGGCACAACCCACCAAGGCACGCCAGGGCCCCCTGGCACGCCCAGGTGGGTTGTGCCCACCTCGGTGGCCTCTCGCACCCCTTCTTTGCACTATAAATTCCCAAATATTCTGAAACCCTTCAGGGTTAACCTAGATCAGAAGTTCCGCTGCCACAGGGCTCCGTAGACCCGTTTCGGCACCCTGTTGGAGCGGGGAATCATCTCCGGTGGCCATCTTCATCATCCCGGCGGCCGCCACAATGAGGAGGGAGTAGTCCACCCTCGGGGCTGAGGGTTTGTACTAGTAGCTATGTGTTTAATCTCTCTCTCTCTCTCTCTCTCGTGATCTATATCATGGGCTTTGTTAATATAGTCGGATCATATGATGTTTCTCCCCTCTATACTATTGTTGTGATGAATTGAATCTTTACCCTTTCAAGTTTTATCATGTCGGATTGAATGTTCAGATTTGAGAACACATGATGTATGTCTAGCGGTATGAATACTTGAGGTGAGAATGGGGTATCATATTGATTCACTTGATATACGTTATGGCACTCAACTTGCAGATTCCTGCGGTGATATTGGGGTAATCTATGCATAGCGGTTGATGCACATTTTTATTATCTTTTCTCTGATAGAAACTTTGGGGTCTCTTTGTAGTTCTTTGTGTGGATTGAGTATTATGAATATGAATATGCTTTGGTGTTATTCTAGTATGAACTCTAGGATAGATCGAATACAAAAAATAGCTTTGCATTATTTTAGTACGAACTCTTGAATAGATCGAGCGGAAAGAATAGCTTTGAGGTGGTCTCGTACCCTACAAACAATTTCTATCTTTTGTTATCCGCTAATATAGGAACTCGGGAGTGATTCTTTGTTGCACTTTGAGGGATAATTATATGATCCAAGTATATTAGCACTGTTGAGAGATTGCACTAACGAAAGTACGGAACCTAGGCCTCATTTTTAAGCATTGCAATACCCTTTTTGCGCCCGTTTACTATTTGCTACCTGGCTGTTTTTATTTATTCAGATTATAAAAATAAATTTCTACCATCCATATTACACTTTTATCACCATCTCTTCGTCGAACTACTGCACCTATACAATTTGCCATTGTATTGGGTGTGTTGGGGACACAAGGGATTTCTTGTATTTGGTTGTAGGGTCGTTTGAGAGAGACCATATTCATCCTACACCTCTCACGGATTGATAAACCTTAGGTCATCCACTTGAGGGAAAATTGCTACTGTCCTACAAAACTCTGCGCTTGGAGGCCCAACACGTGTCTACAAGAATAAAGTTGCATAGTAGACATCAGATGCTTATGTGAAAAAGCTTCAGCCTGATAAGCTCGAACCCAAATCGGAGAAGTGCGTCTTCATAGGATACCCAAAAGAAACTGTTGGGTACACCTTCTATCACAGATCCGAAGGCAAGATCTTTGTTGCTAAGAATGGATCATTTCTAGAGAAGGAGTTTCTCTCGAAAGAAGTGAGTGGCAGGAAAGTAGAACTTGATGAGGTAATTGTACCTTCTCTCGAATTTGAAAGTAGCTCATCACAGAAATCAGTTCCAATGATGCCTACACCAACTAGAGAGGAAGCTAATGATAATGATCATGAAACTTCAGATCAAGTTACTACCAAACCTCGTAGGTCAACCAGAGCACTTTCCGCACCAGAGTGGTACCGTAATCCTGTTCTGGAAGTCATGTTACTAGACCATGACGAACCTACGAACTATGAGGAAGTGATGATGAGCCCAGATTCTGATAAATGGCTTGAGGCCATGAAATCTGAGATAGGATCCATGTATGAAAACAAAGTGTAGACTTTGGTGGACTTGCCCGATGATCGGCAAGCCATTGAGAATAAATGGATCTTCAAGAGGAAGACAGACGCTGATGGTAGTGTTACCATCTACAAAGCTCGACTTGTCACAAAAGGTTTTCGACAAGTTCAAGGTGTTGACTACAATGAGATTTTCTCACTCTTAGTGATGCTTAAGTCTGTCCGAATCATGTTAGCAATTGCCGCATTTTGTGAAATCTGGCAAATGGATGCAAAAACTGCATTCCTTAATGGATTTCTTAAAGAAGAGTTATATATGATGCAACCAGAAGTTTTTGTTGATCCTAAAGGTGCTAACAAAGTGTGCAAGCTCCAGCGATCCATCTATGGACTGGTGCAAGCATCTCGGAGTTGGAATATACGTTTTGATGAGGTGATCAAAGCATATGGTTTTATATAGACTTCCGGTGAAGCTTTTATTTACAAGAAAATGAGTGGGAGCTCCGAGCATTTATGATATTATATTTAGATGACATATTGTTGATTGGAAATGATATAGAATTTCTGAATAGCATTAAAGGATACTTGAATAAGAGTTTTTCAATGAAAGACCTTGGTGAAGCTACTTATATTTTGGGCATCAAGATCTATAGGGATATATCGAGACGCTTAATAGGACTTTCACAAAGCACAACCTTGAAAAAGTTTTGAAGAATTTCAAAATGGATCAGACAAAGAAAGGGTTCTTGCCAGTGTAACAAGGTGTGAAGTTGAGTTAGACTCAAAACCCGACCACGACAGAATATATAGAGAGAATGAAGGTCATTCCCTATGCCTCTGTCATAGGTTCTATAAAGTATGCCATGATGTGTACCAAATCTATTGTGTGCCTTGCCATGGGCTTGGCAAGGAGGTACAAGAGTGATCCAGGAGTGAATCACTAGACAGTGGTCAAAATTATCCTTAGAGGACTAAGGAAATATTTCTCGGTTATGGAGGTGATAAAGAGTTCATCGTAAAGAGTTACGTCGATGAAAGTTTTGACGCCGATCTGGATGACTCTGAGTCTTGATCTGGATACATATTGAAAGTGGAGTAATTAGCTAGAGTAGCTCCATGAAGAGCATTGTAGACATAGAAATTTCCAAAATACATACGGATCTGAATGTGGCTGAGCCGTTGACTAAACTTCTCTCACAAGTAAAACATGATCACACCTTAGTACTCTTCAGATGTTAATCACATAGCGACGTGAACTAGATTATTGACTCTAGTAAACCCTTTGGGTGTTGGTCACATGGCCATGTGAACTATGGGTGTTAATCACATAAAGATGTGAACTATTGGTGTTAAATCACATGGCGATGTGAACTAGATTACTAACTCTAGTGCATGTGGGAGACTAAAGAAAATATGCCCTAGAGGCAGTAATAAAGTTGTTATTTTATATTTCCTTATATCATGATAAATGTTTATTATTCATGCTAAAATTGTATTAACCGGAAACTTGATACATGTGTGGATAGATAGACAAAACACAGTGTCCCTAGTAAGCCTCTACTAGACTAGCTCGTTAATCAAGGATGGTTAAGTTTCCTAACCATAGACATGTGTTGTCATTTGATAAACGAGATCACATTATTATGAGAATGATGTGATGGACAAGACCCATCCGATAGCTTAGCATGTTGATCATTTAGTTTTATTGCTAGAGCTTTCTTCATGTCATATACATATTCCTTTGACTATGAGATTATGCAACTCCCGGATACCGGAAGAATACCTTGTGTGCTATCAAACGTCACAACATAATTGGGTGATTATAAAGATGCTCTACAGGTATCTCCAAAGGTGTTTTTTGAGTTGGCATAGATCGAGATTAGGATTTGTCACTCCGAGTATCGGAGAGGTATCTCTGGGCCCTCTCGGTAATACACATCATAAGAAGCCTTGCAAGAAATGTGACTAATGAGTTAGTTACGGGATGATGTATTACAGAACGACTAAAGAGACTTGCCGGTAATGAGATCAAACTAGGTATGAAGATACCGATGATCGAATCTCGGGCAAGTAACCTAGTGATGATGTATTACGGTATGACCGATAAAGATCTTCGTAGAATATGTGGGAACCATTATGAGCATCCAGGTTCCTCTATTGGTTATTGACCGGAGAGGTGTCTCATTCATGTCTACATAGTTCTCGAAACCGTAGGGTCCGCACGCTTAACATTCGATGATGATTTTGTATTATATGAGTTATGTGATTTGGTGACCGAATGTTGTTCGGAGTCCCGGATGAGATCACAGACATGATGAGGAGTCTTTAAATGGTTGAGAGGTAAAGATTCATATGTAGGACGATAGTATTTGGACACCGAAAGTGTTCCAGGGGTACCGGGTATGTATCGGGTCACCGGAAGCACTTTCGGGCAACCCCCAAGCTATATGGGCCTAATGGGCCAAGAGAGGGACAGACCAGCCCCAAAAGGGGCTGGTGCACCCCTATAGGCTGAATAGGAGGAGAAGGAAAGGAAGGGAAGGGAGAAGGAAAGGGGAGGATTCGGCCTCCCCCTTTCCTTCCCCTCCCCCCTCTCTTTCCTTCCCCCCTCCGATGGATATGGAAGAGGGGAGGCCGACTTGGAGGAGGCTCCCAAGTAGGATTACTCCTACTTGGGGCGCCCCTTGCAGCTCCTCTCCCTCTCCCACCTATATATATGTGGGGGGCACCGCTAGAACACACAACATTGATTCCTAGCCGTGTGCGGTGTCCCCCTCCACAGTTTACGCCTCCGGTCATATTATCGTAGTGCTTAGGCGAAGGCCTGCGCGGATCACTTCACCATCACCGTCACCACGCCGTCGTGCTGACGAAACTCTCCCTCGACACTTTGCTGGATCAAGAGTATGAGGGACATCATGAACGTGTCCAGAACTCGGAGGTGCCGTACATTCGGTGCTTGATGGGTCGGAACGAGAAGAAATTCGACTACATCAACCGTGTTGTCAAATGCTTCTGCTTTCGGTCTACGAGGGTACGTGGACACACTCTCCCCCTCTCGTTGCTATGCATCTCCTATACAGATCTTGTGAGCGTAGGAATTTTTTTTGAAATTACATGCTACGTTTCCCAACAGACCTGATGGGGCAGTGACAAAGGGAGGAGCATGTCCTGGTGCCGGAGATCTAAATCACCGCAGCCGCAACCGATGCCGCAAATCTAACTCGTCGCCTCCGCTAGTGTCGAGATTGAGTCTCGATTGGTCCTCCCGTTAGAGGTGAGTGAGTAAAAGCGGATGCGACTATAGATGTTGCGGCATTCGATGTCCGCACATTTGGGTCGCCCGACATATCCATGCACGAAAGCATATGCCGCCCCCACCCCCCCCCCCCTTTGCGCTCGCCTCACCCGGGCTCACTGGAAATAGCTGATTCGAATGTTCCTAGCGAGCTAGGCCTTGAGTTGGTTTATGTTTCGTGCCCCATGGGGACCAACGCCTTGCGTGTCCAACTGAACGGGCTTTTTTGTATGCACTTGGCATGTTTGGAATGATGTAGCCTATAAACACGCCCTAAAGTGTTTGCCACGGTATCGTAGGACTGGTTGCAGACCACCCAACTTAGGGGGTGTGGTAGACCATGTCTACCAAGACAACAGACCAACAATGGCCCTCATAGGATAACGAGATGAAGAACTTCAACTAGGATGGGGTCAATGGCTTCTAGTTCAACTTCCTAGATGCCGACGATATTTTGTTTTGCGTCCCTACGATTAATGTTTTTTTTCACTATAATGTGGCCATATGCTCCTTGGTTGTTAAAGAGAGCAGTCATCTTGAGGCTTTCATTTCTAAAAGAAGAACACCGCAACTCCATCCACAACTCCTACAAGGACAGTGGTATCCCTAACCCACGAGAGTTCAAGTCTAGACTTGATACCGATGCTTGTTTTTTCCTGCATTTATTTTAGTCATTTCGGCAATGTGCGTTCAGTGATAGAAGGCGTTCCCGTCGAGTACGAAGACATATGTGCCAACTTCGCCAATCTCAAGATAATGTAGCCGGCTCAGTATCTCGGAGGTGCTCATAAAGGTAGGATGTATGTGTGTTTATAAGACGAGTGTATGTGCGTATGCATGAGCATGCACGTTTATGTTAAAAAAACTGTTCTTAATTCCATTAAAAGTTCCGATGAAATTAAAACTCCAAGACCCAAAATTGATGGCAGTTGGCAGTGAGTACGAAAGGAGACCCAAGATAAATTTCACATAATAAGCATTCGAAAGACACATGAGCCCGCAAAGCGTAACACAAGCCTGACCAGCTATTCCAGATTCCGGAGCAGACCAAATGCGCATCATGTCGATGTTGACCCCCACGTCGATGATGACCACCTAGGTTTAGGAAAATGAAACCACCTGGGAGGGTGGTCGTTTCCCCTTGTCTCGAGCCTTCGCTCTCACGCCAGTTCAAAAAGCCGTCTCCGTCACAGCACTGTTGCAGAGCGCGGTGACCAGCGGCGGGCCGGGGCGGGCGCGCGTGGAGCGGTCCAAGGCCCCGCCTAAAAGCATGCACGTCCAGCCCCTATCCCCATCGCATCCTCGGCCAGGGGCCCTCTCCCATCTGCTAACCATCTTATGTTTCCTGTCCAAATGCCACGTACAGATTCTGTGGACGCTTCTTAATTAAGGTACCGTGGGCGATGTCCCTGGAAAAAGGAACAATATGCGATGGATTCAGATCCATGGTTACTGCACGGTTTGTGTCTTGCTCATCAACTGAAACTGCTGCCGACGGACAAAAGTTTTTCATTTTTCCTTTGGTTATAATAAAGTAGTGGAAAACCACCCGCTAGAGGTTTTTCTCCCATAACCCTAGGCGGTTAGGGCGAACTTTTTCCTCCAATCTTCACCGGAGAGACAATGGATCCGTCTCACCTTTGCCTACCGCTCGGGCTGCCGGGGTGAATTCGCTCGGCTAATAATTTTGGTTATGATTTTTAGTCCTCGCAGGTGCTGTGCTCGAACGGTTGTCTTCCGGACTTCGATCCTCGTCGAGTTCGTCAGTGTGGACGTAGTCGGCGGAGATTCAGCGTTGGTTCCTGTCGTCTCCTTGCAATAGTGAGAATATGATTTCTTGTCGTGTGATAAGATTTGGTGTCAGGTGTTTCAGATCTATATAAGGGTTCAACGACGAGATTGTGTCTTCAGGGCGCTGGTCCTTAAGGACACATGCACGAAGACTTTCCGGCTGTCATCGACAAGGTCAGGCCGGTTTCGGCGAGGAAGCTGCGACAAGGCGTGTCGGTGGCTCGTTCTGACAATAGTAGTGGTCATTCGGTGGTCACAGAATCTCGATGTATTGTTTATTATGATTGAGATGTTTTGTATTTTCGGTGAAATTCTATATCACGCTTTTCGTAAAAAATAAAAACCCAAAAGGAGGAGGTTCTTGTTGATGTTGCACTTGCACATTGCCTGGATGAGCTAGTTAGAGCATGTACAACCACATATGACAAATCTGGCCCCTCAAACGCCCGCGGACGCGTCTGGATGCGTCCTCAGGCAGTGACCAGACACGCCTCAAATTTCACTTCTCGCACCCGGACATCTCATACTATATTATAGAACCTACGTACTATGTCGATCCTATCTACTGCTCGTCGGAAATCACAACGATCTCCGTGCCCGGCTCTGGCAGCATGGGCGGTAGCTGCAGCTCCGACTGCTCCATGTTGAAGGCCGGCACCTACGGTCTGACTCATCCGCCTCCTCCGCCTCCATCGGAGTCATCTCCAGCACCTCCTCCTCCTCTTCCCCCGTCTGCTCCTCCTCATCTTCCCCCATCTGCTCCTCCTTCTCCTCCGGCGCCGACGAGTCCGGAGGAAGCATGGCAGCGATGCGGGCGGCGCGCGCGGCTTCCCTCGCCCGGATCTGCCGTTGGATCTCGTAGCCGCGCCACGCCGTCAGCATGGCATAGTAGGTGATCTTGCTCCGGACCATGGTGGAGTGCCGGAGCGTAGGCAGAGCGCCGGAGCGAGAGAGGAAGGATGTGGAAGGGTGCGGACTGGCGGCGCGAAGAGGGGGAGGGGGATCCGGCCCGCTTAAATAGCCGGATGTCGTCTTGGGCGGCGAGCCGGAGCGGCGCCACGCGACGTTCTTACCGCATCGACGGACGCGGCGTCCGTCGGACCGCCGGGTTTCCGGGCGTTTCCGTGTGGGGCCATGTCGTCAGGCCGACGTGACGGGCGTGTACGGGCGCCCCCATATCTGCCTCATATTTAGGCTGGATATGGGGTTGCAGGTCAGCCCAAGCGTTTGAGAGCCATTTGAAGGGCCCGTCTTGATCCAAATTTCGTGGACAATAATCGGATGACCTGCCCAGACATTTGAGATGGGTTTGAGGGATCCGATTGTAAATACTCTTAGCATTATAACGGTCACGCCCGAGTCCTTCGGCGCACCGGTCTCTCAGCATTACTACGTCCGTCGGTGGCTGTTAGCGGTCCGGCAGTTGAAAGGTTGAACCCCTGTCTACGTTTTTTAGGCTAGAGTCGCCAAAAAAAGTCTTAACGAACTAGCTACCATTGATGTATTAGTCTTTTTTTTAACTAAAGTTGAACTGATTCAGTATGATAACTAAAAAAAGTTTTGTCATAATTATTGAATTAGGAAAAAGCCGGACGAAAACGGTCACAACACATCCACAATATCGGGGTCATGAAACATAGCCTCACGATAAACCACTTGTAAGCTAGTTATCAAGACATATTCATCCGCGAACTGAGTGTAGCCAAAATAGTTAGGTTTTTGGTGGTGGAACGGGTGCACCAGTGTTTAAAAAACACATATATATATATTCCATCCCTAATATGAAATAAATAAATACAATTCATACATGCAGCGCAAAAAGACAACCATGGTGCCCGCGGAGAGAAATATATTTTGTCACGTAGAACCTTTTATTTTGTTTTGGTTTAGTTATTTTATTGAAAAGCACTAAGGCCACATGTTAAGTCTCACATGTCTTTATTGACACATCTTTATACAAAAAAGAAAAGAAAATTCCTGGGGGGCCAAAATCTTCTTCCTCCTGCATCCATCGACGGTGTGCCATGAGGAAAGTTTGATGCTGTCTCTAGGCCTTTGCCTCAACAGAGCAAGCTTGTTTAAACTGAGAAGATTGAAGAAGCAACGATCGGAAAGTCGTCGATGTAGACCGGAAGACATTGTCAGCCGCGATATGCATATTGAATCGCTGCCCTAGAGAAGAAGACATTGGAAAGAGCCTCTAGATACTCCAAATACCATGAACGCTGATCAAATCCAGACGAATCCAGCGGGAACCAAAACCTATTGAATCCAGGAAAATCCGTCGGTGACATGCCTCCACACGTCATGCACCGGCGCTAAGCGCACCGATGGACAAGGATAGGGAAGGAAGGGCATTATTTGTAAACTAGGGTAATGTCGTCGTCTCGCCGCCTCGACCAAGACAATATCTCCCCGCCAAATCGATGTAACATGACACCATCCAAAAGTAGGACCTACGTGCAGGGGTGCCGGTGCCGGCGCCGGCGCCGAGTGTGCTTTGCCCAACGGCGCACTTTGACGGCCGCGAGAGGGGAAGGAAGCGACGTAGACGAGCTACATGCCATCCTCCCTCCTCCGCCGCCTTCGATCAGTTGCTGCCCTGAATTCGCAATCCGGCATTCTCCTCTTTCGTCTATTTCCAGTATCCAATCTATCCAATGTAGGAGGTTTTGGCAGATTGAAGATTTATTATACTAGGTCTAGCACGCTTACATTACATGAAAACATAAATAAATGTATGCATGAGCTAAAAATAGTATCGCACCCACGTACAGTATAGATTCATCATCCCTTTTGTGTTCCATCAAAGAGGAAATCACGAGCACCGCCAAAAACAAAGCAGTCAAGCATGTACAGTGCAGAAAGACTGTCCACCCACTGACCTGTCTGATCCGCGCACTCACTAAGCCAAAAACCAAGGGTTAAGCCCATTATCATACCCACAAGTTGCACAGTGCTAAACCCAGCATCGATCCAGGAGCGGAGCTGAGCTGGTAATAATGCCAGTACTACTAGTACTACATAATAATCTACGGATTGGTGGGAGTGTCATTGATACATCAGAGGCCTGCACGCAGTGCATGCACTCAGCTCAGCTCAGCTCAGCTAGTAGCCCCGGCAGCAGCACTGTGATGATCTTTAAAGGCTTAAGCTGAAAAAGACGACCTTTTTGCGAGGGATAGGTAAGAACTAGTGGATCAGTCAGAGACGGGAAACCTATTAAGTATTTGGAAAGCCTGGGCGGATGCAGAGTGGTGGCATGGAAAAGCCATCATGCGTTGTGCGGTTCAGAGATGGCAGGTTGCATTTGGCTTTTTGCTTGTACTCACCGCTCTCCTCCTCCTCCTCCTCCTGGTCTAATGGTGGAATCATCATTCCATAACAGGAGTATCCGAGCCCCGGCTCTGAGTGCTTCCCGTTTGGGGCATGTGAGATTGCGGTGAACTCCTTTTTCCGTGCCAAATATACATTGCCATCATTTGTCCATGTGTTTTTTTGGGTCATTTGACCATCTTTTGAGAGGCTGCATGAGGCATGCATATGGTGCAGTGCATTCAAATCGCAATCAAAGAGGATCTGTGGGACTTTCTACAACCGGTCGAAAGCTTGCGATTTTTGGGGTCGCTGGAGTTGGACAGGTATATATGGACCCACGACAAAGAGTACAATGAAAGCTACGAGAACAACAAGAAGAAATGGACCTACCCGGTAGTTGGTGCCAATATTACTACACATGGAGGAGATATTTCCTAGCTTGAATGATTAACACGTTTTTTAAAAGTTTTGAATAATTAAAAAGGCGTCCACGCAGAAAGTAGCATATGGTAGTACTAAAAATGGTTCAAAACAACCAAGGCCCTACATTTCAGATAAAATTGAGCCACCAAATGTATTAACAGTGGCCCAAGTGGTCCAGGATGTAAGCATCAGGAGAGCGATTGGGCCTCGTCGAATGCATATTAGCCCACTGGTTTGTAAGAGTGGGTGTGCCAAACAAACGGCCCAGTAAAAATTTCAAATGGTGCTTTTGTATGATCTGTAGATGCATATTTTCTCTCTGTTCAAGTTGTGTAGTCGCTGGCAGTTTATAAAAGATTGCGAGTGGTGTGCATTAGTTGGATTTAGTCTTTGTAAGTGAAGTATCTCGGTGACGTCTTCTGCAACAAACACATCAAAAATTACATCAGATTGTTTACAATCATGTTTGACATCTCATGTGATCTTCGTATTGAAGAACAAGGAGAGAACATGCAACATGACCATTGTTGTCGACCCTTAGTCAAGGAGGACTACTCACACATCATCATGTGAGTAGCAATGTCGATGAAGAAGATGTCGGTGGTGATCTCTTCCTCCGACAGAGTACTGAAAAAGACTCCAGATTGGATCGCCTTCAGATCATATCTAAAAGGCGGCATAAAAATGCTATAAATAGTACCAAGAGTTTTGAGAGTATATGTAGTCATCAGGACCAACACTACATGAAATATGTTAACTTGTGATCTTTTGTTAATGACCATGAGTGAATTGGTCGTAAATCTACAACCATTATGGTCATAAAGCAGATAGCAGTGGCCGATGGCCTTATTTCCAGCTAATTACGACCAATCTGGATGGTCATGATGTTGTACTAGGGGGCACCTCATTATTTTTGCCTATGTGCCATGCACATGTGTCAAATTTTGCCTATGCGTCATGTCCAGTTGTCAACTTCGGTTTACGTGACTGGATAACATTAGGTTTGAACCATCCAACTAACAAGTGGGACCCGCCCTACTAACATGTGGGACACGCCATGTGGGACCCACCCTACAGACTAGTGGGATCCGCCATGTCAAACCAACTCTATTGAATAGTGGCGCCATATGGGATCAGCCCCACTGACCAGTGGGACACGTCAAGTTAGACCCGCCCTACTGACTAGTGGGATCTGCCATGTCAGACCAGCCCTACTGAGACACGCCATGTAGGACTCGCCCTACTGACTAGTGGGATCCGCCATGTCGGTCCAGCCCTACCGAGCGGGGTTCGAACCCGAGACCTCTCGCTTGCTCCACAGCGTGCAAACCACCACGCCACCAACCACTTGGTGATAACAATCCTAACCGATGTCTGTTAAACATTACATTCCGTTGCTAGGCCTTTGCCTCGCTAGGACGAGACCTCCTTCGCTCGACCCCTTTTTTCGAACCTTTTTTCGCAATGACGAGTGGGACAACGGCCCATAGTTCATATGAACGTGCATATTGGTGGGAAATAGGGGCTTCGCTCAAGTTTGAGTCCACACAACTTTAGGGAGTTCATGTATTATTAGTATAAAATAAATTTTCACCTCAATTTTCTGTATAACCTCGGATCGAGATGATCCAAAAAACGATTTGGTTCGCCTCAAAGAGATGCATAATATCCGTGTTGGCGAACTTCTCATTTTACGCCATCTTGAGTGCATGACCAACTTTTTCGAGTTTTTGTGTCGATTTCAAAATGCGGTAAAGAATTGAATTGTCACAATTTTAAAAAATGTTCTAATTTTTCTTTTTGAAAAATAGAGTGGTGTCAAAAAATGTTGAAATTGTACTTGAAAAATAATAAAAATATATTTTAAAAATGTTAAATGTGTATAGAAAAAATGTTGACCATGTACTAAAAATAATAATCAAATATTTTAAAAATGTCAATGTGTATAGAAAAAATATTGACCATGTATTGAAAAATGATGAGAATACATAAAATGTGTCTCACATGTAAAAAATGTATACAAAAAATATATAACGTGTATGAAAAAAAGTTGATAATGTATTTAAAAAATTTTAATCCAGGCATCTGAAAAACATGTTAAACAATTTTTTTATTAAATGTTGAATATGTTTTCAAAAAATGTTAAACTTGCATTTTATAATGTTAAATATATGTGAAAAAATGGAGAGGTTCCATTTTGCAACAAATATATCCTATGCCGATTTCAAAATGAGCTCAAACGTCGTGCATGATTGTTCTCAGATAGGGGTTGAATTTTGTCAAATTTTTGTTGGATCTTTGATGAAATGCTACTTCAGTACCTAAAAATGATTTTTGGAAAAAAACATGAGAAAACTATGAGGCACCTCTAGTTCAAATTTGACTCGATTCGTTGCTGAATTGGCAGAATTTTATCAATTTGACGAGAAATGATCGAAAGCTTTTGAGTGCCAATCATTTGGTCAGTTGTAAATAGAATGTGGTATAATATTTTCAAAAAATGTTGTGGTGCAATTTTGCAACAAAGTTTTGGTAGGTTCTTCACAAAAAACCGGGTTTTGGCACTCGGAAAATGGAAACAAAATGCAATTTTGGTGCAAAGAAGATGAAAACTTCCTTAGGCAACATTGTTTGTCATTCCGAGATGCAAACTTGTGCACAATATAATATCACTTGAACAAATTATAACATGAATGTTTCCATAACACTGGCCATTTGGCTTGAAAGCCATGTTTCTTCATACATGATAGCTCGTTTCTGAGAAAACTTTTTTAAGACATTTGTCGTAGTCCAAGTTTGTCAATTTTCCTGGAAACTAGATCACATATAATGACACAATGCGAAGGTTTTCATTTTTTTTCTTTTGTCTTTTCTGAATATCTTATGTTCGTTTCAAAATGCGGTCATGACCATTCGTAGCTAGAGTTTGAATCTTGCAAAACATTTGGAGTCCTCTTATTAAATATATACCTATGTATTCAGAAATGATTTTTGAAAAAAATAAAGAGCAAACTATGAGGCAGGTGTTGTTCAAATTTGACCCACTTCCTACTAAATCGGCGGAAATTTGTCTTTTTCACGAGGGGTGTATCAAAAGGTTTTGACACCCAAACATTTGGTCAATTATACATTAAATAAGGCCTAATATTTTAGAAAAATAATTTGGTCAAATTTTGCAACAAATATTTGGTAGGTTTTTCACAAAAAAAACTCATTTGGGTACTCGGAAAATGGAAAATTAAATTATCGTGCAAAGAAGCTGAAAACTTCCTTAGGCAACATTGTTTGTCATTGCAAGATGCAGACTTGTGTAAAAATATGATATCATTTGAACAAACTATAACATGAATGTTGCCATAAGATTGGCCATTTGCCTTGAAAGCCATGTATCTTCATACATGATAGCTCGTTTCTTAGAACACTTTATTAAGACATGTGCCGTAGTTGAAGTTATTTATTTGTCCTAGAAACTAGGTTAGATATAATGACATAATATCTATGGCGTGCAAGAAACAATATACGCCAGCGGGATGGTAGTAGCAATGTCGTACCAAATTGTCCGACGCCACCACTATTTGAAAAAAAATAGTGCTGGCGTTGCTCGGAATCGGCCCGCCACCAATGGAAGTTGTGGCTAGCACTTTTTCCACTAGTGAGGACCCGATAGCAGTTGTGTTATCAGACCTCAAATTGGTACATGGGGGTGCTACTAGTGTTGATTACATCATATAGTTGCTGCTATTTGGCTTACTTGGTGGAAGATTACATGTTCAGATTGTTATTTACAAATTTATATCCTCTGATCATGAACACGATTATGCTTTGTGAGTACTTCTATTTGTTTTTAGGACATGTGAGAAGTCTTATTATTAGTAATCATGTGAACTTGGTTTTCGTTCAATGTTTTGATGATATGTTGTGTTGTTCTTCCCCTGGTAGTGTCGTCTGAATGTCTAGTAAATGACACTTCACCATGTTTGGGCCTAGGGGAAGGCACTGTGGAAATAGCTTGTAGATGATGGGTTGTTGGAGTGACTGAAGGCTAAACCCGAGTTTATGAGCTGTTTTGTACGGGGCTGTTTTGGATCCTTATGTTTAGTGCTATGATAAGATTTATCATAATTCTTCTCTTGTATTTGTGGATGCTTGCATGGAGGGGATAATCATAAGTAGGTTGTTTGTTCAAGTAAGAACAACACCTTAGCTCCGGTCCACCCAATAACAACTTATCATGCCAATGAACACAAGTAGATGAATCATGGAGAAAGTAACTTAGCTCTGGATTATCCTTATCATCTATAAGGATTGGGCCACCTTGCTACACCTTCTTACTTTGGTTGCTTGTTACTTTCTATCAATTATCTTGCTATCCAAACTATCTTATAGCAATTGCAGCAAATACCTTACTGAAAACCGCATATTGATTCCTTCTTCTCGTTGTTGGGTTCGATACTCTTACCTATCGAAAGAACTACGGTTGATCCCCTATACTTGCGGGTCATCAACAATTAGTTCTTGACGGTGTAGTGTCACTGGATAGGTGACACCGTATGTGTGTAGTCTGGTAGAGAGAACATGCGCTAATCTTTTGTTTGAGGGATTCTCGTGGTTGGTAGGCTATAAATCCTACTCCCTCCATTCCAAATTACTCGTCATGGTTTTAGTTCAAATTTGAACTAAAACCACGACGAGTAGTTTGGAACGGAGGGAGTGGATATGAGAGTCTAACCCAACGATCTTCACCAACTCTCCTTCCGCTATACTACGATTTGGCAACGATCATATCAAACCTTGTATGCATCGTCATAGTAGTCCTGGGTTGGTGCGTCGGATGCATTTTCTTTGTTTTCTGCCGCTTTACCCTACATAGTGACCAGCCAAAATATGACAAGTCTGTGATAACACTACTAGGAGAAAGCTTATAGATATCATTTTAGCAGCAGCGTGGGGTAAAAGGGCAACACTACTGCTATATAACAACAGCGCGGGTAACTAACCGGCGCTACAGGTAGCTCCGTAGAAGTAGTGCTTGCCAGCCACCCCACGATGCTGCTAAGTGGCCCCAGCCTGAGCCCATGGGGCTACCCGTAGTAGTAGCGAGGCATGGGTAACCACCGCTACTGGTAAGCCTATAGCAGTAGCGCTTGCCCGTGACAATGCGCTACCACTATATGTGTACTACGCTGATAGGTGGGCCCAACTTAGCAGCAACGCAGGGTACCTGCAGAATGCTACTGCTACGACCCGTAGTAGTAGCGCTGGTCCCTAGCCCGCGTTGCTACTAACCCAAGCTTATCGTCTTCATCTCCTCGTGGCTGACCGTCACTCTCCCTCTCTGCTCTCTCACTCTCCCTCTCCACTCTCTCCCAATGCCATGCCGCCATCACCTGCTGCCACCGGAAGAAATCGAGGTATCTCCTCCCTCCCTCCTTCCACCTCACTCTCCCTCCCTCCTGCCTCCTCCCTCTCCCTGCGTCGTCCATCCTCCTCCTCCCTCCCGCTCCCCCTCCATCCCTCCCGCTTCCTGCCTCCCTGCCTCGTTCGTCGTCCTCCTCCCTCAGCCTCCCTCCGTCCGTCCCTCCCGCCTCCTCCATCCCAGTCACCTCCCTCTGTGACGCCCGGATAATTAAGCTACAGTAATCCCACGTTAACGATGCCATGTCACTTTGATTACTGTTAGTAATCTCGCGTTAGTTCGAAACCGAATCAAATTCAAAATCAAAATCAAGCAAACAATAAAAGTTTTTCAAAATTTAAAACAAAAGTGTTCGGGAGATGCCATATTTTACATAGGTCAATATGGTGTAATAAACCCAATTTTATAAACTGCCTAAGTATTTTAAAATAAATAAAGACAGAAAAGGAAAATAAATAAAAGAAAGAAACTAACAAAACAAAAAAGAAAGAAAGAGGGAACCCCCTCCCACGGCCTACTGGCCCAGTTGGCCGGCCCATTCGGGCGCAGGCCCAACCGGCCCTCCCCCCTCCCCCCCCCCCTCCCCCCCACCCACCCCCCCCCGCTTCTCTCCTCAGCGATAGAATCGGGAATCGGGGACGGCACACACGGGCGACGACGACGCCCGCAGGGAAACGCAGCTCAAGACGCGACGCCGGTGCTGTCCCTCGCCGCAGCCGCTCGTCGCCCCACCTTGCCGCGCGCTGGACTGCCTCGCCCCTCCTTCTCCCTCGCACGTCGCCCGGACCGCCGACGACGCCCGGTGCCGCCTCCGCCTCGACCCCGTCACCGCTAGCTCGCCTCCGTCGACGATCTGCCTCGCCGGACTTCCTCCCCAACGTCGCCGTCGTCCTCCCCAAGCCCCACTGCCCCGTTTCCTACATGCCTGATGTGAGCCCCGCCTTGCTCCCTCCCTCTCCCTCGCGCGCTCGCACTCGTCGCCGCGGTCCCCGCCGATCTCGCCCGCGGTTGACGCGCTCCGGGCCGCGTCCGATGCGCGTTCACCGCGCCGTGCCCGCGCACCGCCCCTGCCGTGGCCTGCAGCCCCCCCTGCCGCCTCCGCTGCGGCCACCGAACCCCCCCTGCGCCGGCGACGCCGCTGCGCCCGTGGCCAACTCTGGCACCCCGGCCCCCGCGCCCTGCTCCCCTGCGCCCGCATCTCGTGCCGGCCTCGCCCACTGCCCCGCGCGGCCTCCCGCGCGCTACTGCGATCACCGCCGCCGCCACCTTTGACCCATGCCCCGCCCGCACTGCTCCGGCCGGTGGCGCCCCGGCCAAACCTCGCCGGCGCGCTACCACTCCCACCATGCGGCGGGCCGCGCCTGGACCGTCTCGGGCGCCCAGCACCCATGCCCGTGCTCGCACCGCCCTGTGCCCGTTAGGCCCCTGGGGCCACTGACATGGGGGCCCCAGCCCCAGAACGTTTTGTTAAAAAAAAGAGAATTAAAAATAATATGTAAAAAAATAATTAAATAATTAATTAATTAATTAATTAAAGAATTAATTAAATTAAATTAATTAATCAGGATTAGATTAACCTAATTACTAGTTAACTTAATTAACCCCTGATTAGCCTAATCAGTCAATGACATGCGGGACCCACACATAGTTGACCCAGTCAACTGCACAGTTGACTGCTGACATCACCCTGATGTCATGCCTACGTCATCAGACACTATTCTGGATAATGTTGATTAAATTAAATAAATAAATCCTAAAAATGATTTAAATATTTTAAAATTAATATAAAATAAACCGTAGCTCGGATGGAAAAACTTTGTACATGAAAGTTGCTCAGAACGACGAGACGAATTCGGATACGCAACCCGTTCGCCCGCCACGCGTCCCTAGCATAGTGAACCTGCAACATTTCACCTCCGGCTCCTCTGCCCGAAAACGCGAAACACCGGGGATACTTCCCCGGATGTTTCCCCCCTTCACCGGTATCACCTCATACCGCGATAGGGCACCCCTAGCACCGATACTTGTCATGTCATGCATCGCTACGCATCTGTTTGCTTAAATATTTATTGTTTCTCCCCCCTCTTCTCTCGCTAGACACCGGGACCGACGCCGCCGCTACCCAGTACGACTACGGAGTTGACGACCACTCTCTCTTGCCAGAGCAACCAGGCAAGCCCCCCCTTTGATCACCAGATATCGCCTACTCTTCTCTATACTGCTTGCATTAGAGTAGTGTAGCATGTTACTGCTTCCCGTTAATCCTATACTGATGCATAGCCTGTCCTTGCTACTACTGTTGTTACCTTACCTGCAATCCTAATGCTTAGTATAGGATGCTAGTTTTCCATCTGTGGCCCTACATCCTTGTCCGTATGCCATGCTATACTATCGGGCCGTGATCACTCGGGAGTTGATCACGGGTATATACTATATACTTTATACATGATACATGTGGTGACTAAAGACGGGTCGGCTTGAGGAGCACCCGCGAGTGGATCTTTGAGACGGAGCGACAGGGCAGGTTCCGACCACCTAGGAGAGAGGTGGGCCTGGCCCTGGTCGACGTTCGCGGATACTTAACACGCTTAACGAGATCTGGGTATTTGATCTGAGTTTGGCCATTTGGTCTATACGCACTAACCATCTACGCGGGAGTAGTTATGGGTATCCCGGCGTCGTGGTATCAGCCGAAGCCTTCGTGACGTCAGCGACTGAGTGGCGCGCGCCGGATTGGAACGTAAGCCTGCTCTTGTATTAAGGGGGCTAGTTCTACTTCCGGCCGCGTACGCAACGTGCAGGTGTGCTAAGGGCGATGGGCCCAGACCCCTGTGCGCTTAGGTTTAGACCGCCGTGCTGACCTCTCTGTTGGTCTAGGTGGGGCTGCGACGTGTTGATCTTCCGAGGCCGGGCATGACCCAGGAAAGTGTGTCCGGCCAAATGGGATCGAGCGTGTTGGGGTATGTGGTGCACCCCTGCAGGGAAGTTAATCTATTCGAATAGCCGTGATCTTCGGTAACAGGACGACTTGGAGTTGTATCTTGACCTTATGACAACTAGAACCGGATACTTAATAAAACACACCCTTCCAAGTGCCAGATACAACCGGTGGTCGCTCTCTCACAGGGCGACGAGGGGAGGATCATCGGTTAGGGTTATGCTATGCGATGCTACTTGGAGGTATTCAGTCTACTCTCTTCTACATGCTGCAAGACGGAGGCTGCCAGAAGCGTAGTCTTCGAAAGGATTAGCTATCCCCCCCTCTTATTCCGGCTTTCTGCAGTCCAGTCCACATATAATAGCCTTATTCCAGTTGATACCAATGCATACATATGTAGTGTAGCTCCTTGCTTGCGAGTACTTTGGATGAGTACTCACGGTTGCTTTCTCCCTCTTTTCCCCCTATCCCTTCTACCTGGTTGTCGCAACCAGATGTTGGAGCCCAGGAGCCAGACGCCACCTTCGACGACGACTCCTACTACACCGGAGGTGCCTACTACTACGTGATGCCCGCTGACGACGACCAGGAGTAGTTAGGAGGATCCCAGGCAGGAGGCCTGCGCCTCTTTCGATCTGTATCCCAGTTTGTGCTAGCCATCTTATGGCAACTTGTTTAACTTATGTCTGTACTCAGATATTGTTGCTTCCGCTGACTCGTCTATGATCGAGCTCTTGTATTCGAGCCCTCGAGGCCCCTGGCTTGTAATATGATGCTTGTATGACTTATTTTATTTGTAGAGTTGTGTTGTGATATCTTCCCGTGAGTCCTTGATCTTGATCGTACACATTTGCGTGCATGATTAGTGTACGGTCAAATCGGGGGCGTCACAAGTTGGTATCAGAGCCGACTGCCTGTAGGAATTCCCCTTCCACACTCCTTGGCCGAAGTTGAGTCTAGTCGATGAAAACTGTTTTACTAACATGGCTGTGCGGCCCATGGGCCCACGTCGCCATTAGGGTGGTATTAGGATCTTTTACTCCTCGTCTATACTCTGGGATTCTGATCTCTCTTCTATTCGGGTTAAATGATTTTGCTAAAATCTAACTCTAGGTTCTCGCTACCACTTCCTGCCGGAGAACCCTTTCATTACGGATGGTCGACTGCTTCAATGGAATATTCTGACAATACTCTCCGATATTTTCTTGAGACCTTATGCCTATTGCTTTTGCAATTCCCTACCACCGAAAAATCCCTATGGATAAATACCTACACCTGTCATTTTTACTTTTATTCCCAGTTGGTCTTGTTATTACAAGATACCCCGAAATACTCGTCATTGTTTCGATAATCCTTTGAGCTTAACGCCTTGCTGTTCTTTGTCACCTGAATACCCCTACGGATAATTCTCACACTTATCGAGTATTCGCTCATCCCACAGTTGTTCATGTGTTTCACAATGGTCATCGAGATACTATTCGATCCTCCAAAAATCCTTAGTAGCTTATTGCTCTGCAATACTTGTCTGCTTGCATGATGGATGCTTTCCATATGTCTGACAATATTCGTTAGTATCCTTAGGCACCATCATTTTGATCCCTTTGATTCAACATGAGTGCGAATTCATGCAATCATCAGTTGATCCTTTTAATTATCTTTCCGGCTCAGACGTCATTTTAAACATGAGCTGGTTCTCAATAAATCCAATTGTCGTCGATTTTACCCCTAAGGATATTCAACTTATCCATCCCTGATCAGAACATTGCTTCTGATCCCTTGATTTGAAAATCATAATTCCTTTGCATTTGAACTCTGAATTAGTCAGTTGTTTCTAAAGTCTGATCTCCTTGCATTGTTTCTCCCTCTGGTTGAGTATCGATGCTCACACCAGATCCCTTGAGGACCACCAGATCATTTGTTGGATTTTATCCGACAGCGTCCTTCATATTCAATAAGTCTGTGAGCCTTTTCCTCAGATACATAATGCCTTTGGTAAATTGTATCCTCTGCTTTCTCAAGCATGCTCTACTATCGAGCTTGTGTTAATTATTCTTGAAATTTGTGGTATATACTGCTAAGATGCCCTGATGGGCTGGACCTATGCCTTCTTTAAACTGTGTGAACTCGAAAGTTTTCACGATTCACACACTTCTGGTATTTTGCCAGATAAAATTTCAACACTAAAACTTCCTTGAATGTGAGAAGTGAATGAAAGGTTATGCATGAACGAAGTAGGAGTCGACCTTGAACTTTGTGTTCATGCCCATAGACACGATGTAGATCCTATCATAGAAGTTTCTTGCAATATTAACTATTCCCTTGATATGACATCATCTGGTATCTATGTATTGATCATTTGCAATTATGATCCCGACCACATTTTCTCCTTGGTTCCATTTCTCAGACAAGTTAAAGCAATTGTCTTTTGTTGATCGATACATCTCTGCAACCTCTACTTTTGATCTTCCTTGAGTATTAACCTCTGATATCTCGAGTACTGTGTTACTTCCTGCGAGTCTTCATCTAGTATTGTTTCTCACCGATCTCGGATCCCCCCAGGTTCTGAGTTATTATTCACTCAAGAACACCGAGAAGTGAATCGATTCCGCACTCTGATTCAATAACTCTAAGTAATTCTTGTTGCTTACGAGTTTAATAATCCTTCAAGTCATTCCTAGCCTGATTGGCCATATCATTATCGTGCAAAAATTTAACTGTGCTACCTGGTCCTTCTTCCCGGAGCAAAATTTTCGATGATGAGCTAAGCTTACGTCGATCTTCCTCGTCATAACACTTCGCCTTGAACTACGAGCTTGTTTCGAGTTTGTGTCTTACCCATGGTTCCAATAACCTTTCGCTTCATCACCCCTTTCAACTTGATGTCATCGCCGATCGATTACATCTTCATGAGATCTCTTGACAAATGTGTCGTGATCATCATGAGCATTATGAGCTCTTCCAGGATATTGATTGAATTCATGATGAGAAATACCATCCTTGCCCTCGGTGATCTGTATTATCATCGACCACTTTATTGACTTCCCTCCAACACAAACTTGTCGTGTTTTGTGTTATACCTTGAGTTCCTTGCTATCCAGCATCTTTTCTTCTTTACCTTGGAGTATTACCCTTTATATGTCAAGAGTGTGGCAAGAAATTCACCACCCTTAAGAATTCTTGACACAAGTGATACTTATTAACATCACCATTCTTTCCTTGGTCCTCGTGTTGTTTCTAACCGGAAAACCGACAAATGGTCTGTGAGGTGTAAATTCTAAACTTCTAGCAACCCTATTGCTTTGAAGTTTATTACTTATTGAATCATCATTCGAACATTGATCGTGCTACCTAGTCCAGATTCCTGGGTACACCCTTCTACCATTGTTCAGTTGTGTATGTTTCCCTCGAGCATACATCATTATATCATTTGATCCGCCAAATGATTATCTCCTTGTTCACATAATTGTGGAAATCCATCTTTTTGGAATTCTCGATGAATGGTCGCTGAGTCCATCATCCACATCCTCATCTTCTCCTTGGTTAATGACGAACTATTGTTTCGAAACTTGCTTCTATAGTTCATTTCCCGAGAATCTTACAATGTCATCTCGCCAATTGTGTTACACCTTTTCTTCTCAGACATCCTGAGTCTGACATATCCTAACACCAATCAGATCTGAATCTCGGTCAGATATGATGGTTGGGATATATTTTCAAGAGTTATAACAATGGTCTTTATGTGACCGGTAAGGTGATGACATGCCTAGCGCACCGGGCCGGAGGACCCATTGTTATAGTTTTCCTTTTTAGCAAGGTTAATCATTCTTCCATGAGGAAATTGTAACACTTATTCTATAAGTTGTTTCCGATGGATCCTTTGTATCCAAAGTCTGGCCTTTGATTGAAGACCATGTCAATGCTATCTCGAAGCATGTCTGTGGTACTCCGAATTTCAACAAGAACATTTGAAGCCAATGCTAAATGTTTCTTACTAAATTATCCAAACACCGTTGTATGGGTAATGTCATGATACTCTCTCCCCTTTCCTAAAGGGTTTTCTACGTTGTATCCTGTCATGGATATCATGCTCTGCTTGTCCTTGGGGAGGATATACCCTTGAAATATGTGTTTAAACACATTTTCCTTTCCATTGTTCTGTTAATCTGATGCTCACATTTCCTTTACATTGGTTTGTTTAGCCTTTCTGGTGATCTATATGATCTAAGCAGCAATATTCTACTGCTTATGTAAACACATAGGTGCCCAACCGTGTCGGTAAGACCCTGTTACTATTGTTGATGACTTCCCGGTAGCCACCGATGGACGAGAACTTTGCCTATTGGTCCGCCTCGCTTCAACGAGCAGGAAAATGGTTCTCTTCGTCCCTCGCCCTTGGTACCAACGTTGTTGCCGACATAATCGACAGGTTACCCTCTGACATGCCTTGCTTACATGATTGTGCAAGACGTCACCGCCTTTCCTACTTTTAACCCACATGGTGGGCCCATAACCCACAGGTCCCAGGATCAAAACCTGACTCTCTTGTACACCCCATGTTCCCAAGGTTATTCCTTGCGCGTGTTCTCGTATGTAATTCACGAGCCACCTTCCGATGAGATCATCAATTCTGGTATCAGACGCAATACTTATTCCCATTTCTCTGAACCCCTTTCACACTTCGTTTCAGGCAACGAACGATTGCCTATGCGTTTGAAACTTCTATTTTGCACCTTCTTACTTTGCTCTCGATATTGTCTTAAATTTCAATTTGAGAGTTACTTTCCGCCACCTTCCTCGTTGTTGTCTACCAGATAGTCTACCCTGCAGAGGTCCATTCTTCCGGTATACCCCCTACTTCTTTCGTTAGTATGATGAAGACTCCGGAGAAAGGATGATGACTTCACCATGATGACCTGAAGCAAAGAAATGAAGACGTCAATGTAATGGATCGACCTCTTCGAGGAGAGCAACCAAAGACAAGAAGATCCGTTAGACTTTCATAACCAGGACTTCCCCCTTACTACCTCTTAAATCTCGGGACGAGATTTCTTGTAGTGGAGGAGAATTGTGACGCCCGGATAATTAGGCTACAGTAATCCCACGTTAACGATGCCATGTCACTTTGATTACTATTAGTAATCTCGCGTTAGTTCAAAACCGATTCAAATTCAAAATCAAAATCAAGCAAACAATAAAAGTTTTTCAAAATTTAAAACAAAAGTGTTCGGGAGATGCCATATTTAACATACGTCAATATGGTGTAATAAACACAATTTTATAAACTGCCTAAGTATTTTAAAATAAATAAAGACAGAAAAGGAAAATAAATAAAAGAAAGAAACTAACAAAACAAAAAAAAGAAGAAAGAGGGAACCCCCTCCCACGGCCTACTGGCCCAGTTGGTCGGCCCATTCGGGCGTAGGCCCAACCGGCCCCCCCCCCCCCCCCCCCCCCCCCCCCCCCCCCCCCCCACCCCCCCCCCCCCCCCCCCCCCCCCCCCCCCACGCCTCTCGCTTCTCCTCCTCCCGATCCAGATCGGGATCGGGGGAACGCACCCACGGCCGCGACGAGCCCGACGCGCCCCCGCCGCTCAGCGCCGACGCCGGTGCTGTCCCTCGCCGCAGCCGCTCGTCGCCCCACCTTGCCGCGCGCTGGACTGCCTCGCCCCTCCTTCTCCCTCGCACGTCGCCCGGACCGCCGACGACGCCCGGTGCCGCCTCCGCCTCGACCCCGTCACCGCTAGCTCGCCTCCGTCGACGATCTGCCTCGCCGGACTTCCTCCCCAACGTCGCCGTCGTCCTCCCCAAGCCCCACTGCCCCGTTTCCTACATGCCTGATGTGAGCCCCGCCTTGCTCCCTCCCTCTCCCTCGCGCGCTCGCACTCGTCGCCGCGGTCCCCGCCGATCTCGCCCGCGGTTGACGCGCTCCGGGCCGCGTCCGATGCGCGTTCACCGCGCCGTGCCCGCGCACCGCCCCTGCCGTGGCCTGCAGCCCCCCCTGCCGCCTCCGCTGCGGCCACCGAACCCCCCCTGCGCCGGCGACGCCGCTGCGCCCGTGGCCAACTCTGGCACCCCGGCCCCCGCGCCCTGCTCCCCTGCGCCCGCATCTCGTGCCGGCCTCGCCCACTGCCCCGCGCGGCCTCCCGCGCGCTACTGCGATCACCGCCGCCGCCACCTTTGACCCATGCCCCGCCCGCACTGCTCCGGCCGGTGGCGCCCCGGCCAAACCTCGCCGGCGCGCTACCACTCCCACCATGCGGCGGGCCGCGCCTGGACCGTCTCGGGCGCCCAGCACCCATGCCCGTGCTCGCACCGCCCTGTGCCCGTTAGGCCCCTGGGGCCACTGACATGGGGGCCCCAGCCCCAGAACGTTTTGTTAAAAAAAAAGAGAATTAAAAATAATATGTAAAAAAATAATTAAATAATTAATAGTAATTAATTAATTAATTAAAGAATTAATTAAATTAAATTAATTAATCAGGATTAGATTAACCTAATTACTAGTTAACTTAATTAACCCCTGATTAGCCTAATCAGTCAATGACATGCGGGACCCACACATAGTTGACCCAGTCAACTGCACAGTTGACTGCTGACATCACCCTGATGTCATGCCTACGTCATCAGACACTATTCTGGATAATGTTGATTAAATTAAATAAATAAATCCTAAAAATGATTTAAATCTTTTAAAATTAATATAAAATAAACCGTAGCTCGGATGGAAAAACTTTGTACATGAAAGTTGCTCAGAACGACGAGACGAATTCGGATACGCAGCCCGTTCGCCTGCCACGCGTCCCTAGCATAGTGAACCTGCAACATTTCACCTCCGGCTCCTCTGCCCGAAAACGCGAAACACCAGGGATACTTCCCCGGATGTTTCCCCCCTTCACCGGTATCACCTCATACCGCGATAGGGCACCCCTAGCACCGATACTTGTCATGTCATGCATCGCTACGCATCTGTTTGCTTAAATATTTATTGTTTCTCCCCCCTCTTCTCTCGCTAGACACCGGGACCGACGCCGCCGCTACCCAGTACGACTACGGAGTTGACGACCACTCTCTCTTGCCAGAGCAACCAGGCAAGCCCCCCCTTTGATCACCAGATATCGCCTACTCTTCTCTATACTGCTTGCATTAGAGTAGTGTAGCATGTTACTGCTTCCCGTTAATCCTATACTGATGCATAGCCTGTCCTTGCTACTACTGTTGTTACCTTACCTGCAATCCTAATGCTTAGTATAGGATGCTAGTTTTCCATCTGTGGCCCTACATCCTTGTCCGTCTGCCATGCTATACTATCGGGCCGTGATCACTCGGGAGTTGATCACGGGTATATACTATATACTTTATACATGATACATGTGGTGACTAAAGACGGGTCGGCTTGAGGAGCACCCGCGAGTGGATCTTTGAGGCGGAGCGACAGGGCAGGTTCCGACCACCTAGGAGAGAGGTGGGCCTGGCCCTGGTCGACGTTCGCGGATACTTAACACGCTTAACGAGATCTGGGTATTTGATCTGAGTTTGGCCATTTGGTCTATACGCACTAACCATCTACGCGGGAGTAGTTATGGGTATCCCGGCGTCGTGGTATCAGCCGAAGCCTTCGTGACGTCAGCGACTGAGTGGCGCGCGCCGGATTGGAACGTAAGCCTGCTCTTGTATTAAGGGGGCTAGTTCTACTTCCGGCCGCGTACGCAACGTGCAGGTGTGCTAAGGGCGATGGGCCCAGACCCCTGTGCGCTTAGGTTTAGACCGCCGTGCTGACCTCTCTGTTGGTCTAGGTGGGGCTGCGACGTGTTGATCTTCCGAGGCCGGGCATGACCCAGGAAAGTGTGTCCGGCCAAATGGGATCGAGCGTGTTGGGGTATGTGGTGCACCCCTGCAGGGAAGTTAATCTATTCGAATAGCCGTGATCTTCGGTAACAGGACGACTTGGAGTTGTATCTTGACCTTATGACAACTAGAACCGGATACTTAATAAAACACACCCTTCCAAGTGCCAGATACAACCGGTGGTCGCTCTCTCACAGGGCGACGAGGGGAGGATCATCGGTTAGGGTTATGCTATGCGATGCTACTTGGAGGTATTCAGTCTACTCTCTTCTACATGCTGCAAGACGGAGGCTGCCAGAAGCGTAGTCTTCGAAAGGATTAGCTATCCCCCCCTCTTATTCCGGCTTTCTGCAGTCCAGTCCACATATAATAGCCTTATTCCAGTTGATACCAATGCATACATATGTAGTGTAGCTCCTTGCTTGCGAGTACTTTGGATGAGTACTCACGGTTGCTTTCTCCTTCTTCCCCTCTATCCCTTCTACCTGGTTGTCGCAACCAGATGTTGGAGCCTAGGATCCAGACGCCACCGTCGACGACGACTCCTACTACACCGGAGGTGCCTACTACTACGTGATGCCCGCTGACGACGACCAGGAGTAGTTAGGAGGATCCCAGGCAGGAGGCGTGCGCCTCTTTCGATCTGTATCCCAGTTTGTGCTAGCCATCTTATGGCAACTTGTTTAACTTATGTCTGTACTCAGATATTGTTGCTTCCGCTGACTCGTCTATGATCGAGCTCTTGTATTCGAGCCCTCGAGGCCCCTGGCTTGTAATATGATGCTTGTATGACTTATTTTATTTGTAGAGTTGTGTTGTGATATCTTCCCGTGAGTCCTTGATCTTGATCGTACACATTTGCGTGCATGATTAGTGTACGGTCAAATCGGGGGCGTCACACCCTCCCTGCCTCGTCCTCCTCCTCCCTCCACATCCCTCCCTCCCTCGCTCATCCCTCCCTGTTCCTCCCTTCACCTCCCTATGTTTTTGAATTTTTAGTAAAAAAAATTAGTAACATAAATTAGTTAACTTAATACTTTATACTTTCTAGTTTACTTAATTAGTTAAAAAATTAGTTGGTAGAAACATGTATTGGACACTTAGTTGGTAGAGATTATAAGTAGTAGTAGAATAGAAATTAAATTATAGTAATAGAAATTGTGAGTAAAAAAATTAAGTAATAGAAATTTTTATGTGTAGAAAATTTTCAATATAGAAATGTATTGGAATGCTATATGAGAAATTTTTAGGTATCACATTTAGTAATAGAAGTTTATTGTCAGAAAATTTAGCTATGGCAATTATAGTAATAGAAATTTTTAGTAAGTGTTGACTAGAGTAGAACTAGGGTATTTAGTTATGTCAATCTCACATTGCCAAATTTAGAGAGAGAGAAACCTAGTTTCTATATTGAAGCATTGTGAATGACCGCCATGTTTGAATGCTCATGTGTTTATACTCATGTGTGGCGCAGGGTATATCACCGATGAGCCAGTCGACGACGCCCAAAAGATCACCAACGACACTTGCATTCTCGACAACCATCGTCTATAGTGAGTAAACATGTATACCTAGTGTTGTGTACTAGTGTTGCTCAAATATGATGAAGATTTAGACATGTGATATGTACTGTTGTGTACTGATACTGTTGTCACACATGAATATTTGGAAAATGAAGGATATGTGTTTGCCCAAGTGGCCTATATATGTTTGTAGGGAACACATCTGAGTGGCCTATGTTTTGCCGGAGTGTTGATTCATTTTCATTGCAGCAAATTTCAGGCGCTCGATATGTCCTATTTTAGCAAAGGTCATGCCATATTTTTTTTCGTGAATTTTAGCATGACTTATGCTAGAATATGTAGGAAATATTGAGTGGCCCGGATTTTCTAGAAAGATAATTAAACAACATTTCGGGTTGACTTTAAGTCTGTCGAGGCTCCATACATGACAGTCAAAAAATCAATGAGGGAGTGCCCACCATATATGAGAGAGGAAGAAGAATCCCGACTGTTGTCGTGGGGGTAGTTTCTTCTTCATTCCAAGGTGCTGGACATTTTGGTGTAATGCACTTTGGAATGATAGGAGGAGCTACCATCACCGACGGTCGCAAATGTCAGAGAGGAAGAATCATGACTGTTGTCATGGGGGTCGCTTCTCCTTCGTTCCTGTGTGCCAGACATTTTGGTGTAATGCACTCGGGGACGAAGGGAGGAGCGACCATCACCGATGGTCGAATATATACACCACGTGAGCTGAGAGTTTTCAAGAAAAGACTCGACAAACCGATAGTCAATCCGTGATGAATAATAATGATCTAATTTATAGTTTTTGTAGTACATATATTGAATTTTAGAAGTTTAATTTTTGAATTATGAACATAGGAAATGTCTGACAATGACGATAGGATCCCGGAGTGCGACTACTGCGGCGACGACCAGGGTCTATGCGACAGGCCTCACCTGCAAGACGGCTGGCGCTTCAACATTAAGCTCGACGAGACCTTCGATGTTGAAATGGTACGCAACAATGACTAGTCTTCTTTCGTAATTAAGCATGACTCCTGCTTCTTCAACGTGTAATTTCTATCTTTTACAATTCGACTAGTGCATCCCCTGCCATGCAAGATGCTATGTCTTGGAGAAGCTGAATTTCAAAGATCATGAGAATATGGAGACAAAGAGAGTTCACCTCAGGACCCATCATGGTTATGCTTTTGCTGTAAATCTATACAGTGCGGTGAACTACTCCCATTTTGGTTGCTCGAATTGGGAAGCACCGTGGAAAGCATACGGTTTTCAGGAGGGTATGCATGACAGCTTCGATCTTGGTGATCCTGAAGATGACATCGACGAAGATAATGTCGATGAAGATAATATCGACGAAGCTAATATCGACATTTGGGTCCATGTTGATACGCTTTCACTTCTACCTCTATGTGAGTTTCTCAAACTTATTTATTAAGTAATTTATATTGTTTATATAAAAATAGTTGACAGCTTATATATTTCCTTGATAGCTTATTTCCATTCTTCAAAAAATGTTCGAAAAATAGTAGACAGAACTACTACACTGATGGCTCTGAACTAACTTCCGAGGAGAAAGATCATCTTGTCTCCTTCATTACTGAAGTTGAGACTTCCAATAAAAATTATGAAACTTCTCCACATTATGGTCAATACGTGCCACTAGTCCATGTGTTGAAATACGCCAACATCGATAGAAATGGCATGGTAATATTTCTTATTATTACGACACCAATGCATCTTTTCCATACATTCTTATAAAGCTAAACTACATTGCTAACTACGTTACTATTATGCTCTTCAACGGAAAATCCCGAAGAATTGTGTGCCTCATTTGATGGATACGAAAGGTCATATGGATGTTAGCTTACGGCCAAGTCTGCCTACGGCTCACCGCTGTTCATACAAGATTTCTCGGACATATGAAGATCTCACGATCAAAGAATGGAAAAAAGTTATGAATGATCGTAGGGAGGTACTTGGAAGCAACATTGTGCAAAGCCCACGAATTGGAGACAGGACAATCTCCATTCTCCATAATGGAGAGTCGGGGGCTATGTTGTTTTATGCTATTTTACATTATAGAGGGGTAGTAGGTCCTAGCTAATACTCATGCTCATGTGCTAAGAACAATTAACTAGGGTTGGTTATGACTATGATGATGATGAGTATGACTTGTTATTATGATAACTACTAGAAGTTGTTAGATGACTATGATGCTAATGAGTATGACTTGTTATTATTAACGAGTAGAAGTTGTTAGATGACTATGATGATGATGAGTATGACTTGTTATTATGATAATAATGATGAGTTATTATTATGATGATGCATGATGCCAAGTTGTTATATGAGCATGACGAGTTATTAAGTGGATTGACTTCCTGTCTCCTTGATGAGGCTCCTGGTTTTAATCTTTAGGTATAGCACCGCCTTATTTTCTTATTAGCTTTGTATAGTGCTTTTTTTCTTTTGTTCCTCATCTTGAGGAACCTTTTGTATTTTGTTCTTTCAAGTTTAATAAAATGTTGTGGGGTGCAAGCCCTATATATAGTCTTCAAGGTCAAATACAGCACCAAAAGGCTGCAAAAAAGGAAAATTTAGTAGTAGCGCTATTTATATGAAACGCTACTGCCATTTACGGTTAGCAATAGCGCCGTTTATAAATAGCGCTACTGCTAAGTAGGTATAGCAGTAGTGCGGGATAACCAACGCTACTGCTACAAGTTAGCTGAAGCGTCGTAGTGGTAGCACTGGTACCCGCGCTACTGCTAGCGCTACTGCTAGGGTTATCGCTAGTAGTGTAAACATCTTGCCAAGACCAAAAGTTGATATTGCAGATGCCAAAACATGGTTGGTATGTGTAGTTGTTGTTCACTGACGTGTGTCCGGTGGCCGGTCGGTGATCGCTCCGACCTCCGGGAGGGAAGTTCCCCTGGCGGAATCGCTCCGCTAGAGGGCAAAAGTGCTCCTTCCCAAGTTTCACCTCGAGACGGTGGCGCTTTGTCTCGAAAGTCTTATCCTTATTTTTTTTCTAGGTCAAAATGACTTATATACCAGAAGAGGGGCACCGGAGGTGGGTCGAGGAGAGCACAACCCACCAGGGCGCGTGTGGGCTCCCTGGCGCCCCCAGGTGGGTTGTACCCACCTGGTGGGCCCCTTCTGGTACTTATTTTCTCCAATAATTCTTATATATTCCATAAAAATTCTTCGTGAAGTTTCAGCTCATTTGGAGTTGTGCAGAATAGGTAGCCTGACGTAGCTTTTTCAGGTCCAGAATTCCAGCTGCCGGTATTCTCTCTCTTTGTGTGAACCTTGCATATTATAAAGACATTAGAATTACTCCAAAAAGCATTATTATGCATAAAAACATTATAAATAACAGTAGGTAAACATGATGCAAAATGGACGTATCAACCGGCTGTGAAGAGATGGGACTCAAACTATGAGCGTTGTATTAAGAAGTTATATCATGCACAAAAAGAGAAGGAATCGAGCTCTAGCTTGAGCCAAGCAGGTAAAAAATGCGGGAAAACTGTTCCCCAGTTGGGAGAACAGGCAGTGCAATCGATCCCCCCGCTCATTGTACAACCACATGTGAGTACCGCCGATCAACTGGTAATAACCGACGATCATAGAAGGATGGCTAAAGAGGCCGGTGTCACTGTTTAGCAACTCCTAGAGATCGAACCTATCCCCGGGATTCAAGATGATGAAGTAGCATGGAAATATGTCCCCGGCCAACCTCTGGTCAAGCCTGAGGAGACCCCGCTTCTATCAACGAGAATGCACAGTTTGCATGAGTGGTACCTGAGAGTAATAAAGAACGGGTGAGAAGCCCTCGTGGTGAAAGTCAAGGCACAACATTACTTCCATGAAAAAGATTTATGGGTTGAGTTTGAATAAATGTTTTAGTTATTCAATCAAGACACACTCGACAAATACCTCGTCAATTGCTATTGTCTGTAAGTGATTTCTTTTTATAATTTAAGTCTCTAACTATGCTCGTTCATTACCTGTAATTATCCTCACTATATTCTTTTATGTGGTATTATGCAGAATGAAGATGTATGAAGTGAAAAGAGAAGGACACTATGGCATTGGGTTCATTGACCCAAATACCGTTAATGAAATGACATGGTCACGTGAGACAAAAGACACAGAGAGAAGCTTGCTAGAGTTTTTGAAGCGACTAAATACCCAACCACAAATACTACTTCATTATAACTTCGGGTGAGTGTTACTGTCTTGTACTACAAATTTTGTTTTGCTTACTAGATGTTAATAAGTATAGTTGATGAGTTATGCACATGCCCGCTTAATTATACAAAGGTGTGCGCATGCAGTTTCCACTGGGTCCTGCTAATCATTGAAGTTGACGAGGGAAAAGTTAAAGTAATGGACTCACTACTTAAAGAAACTAAAGAATACTCAATCATGAAGGGAATGCTCGACAGGTAATTTCAATCATTACCGTATTATGTGGGCCTCTTTAGTTCATTTTCTGATATGAACTAATTAATAACTCCTTTATTCATTTTCTTTGCCGACGGGCAGGGCTTGGCAAAAGTTCATCAAATAGTTTCAAGGACCATGGAAACAAGAGCTCACATGGGTGTGACCCAAGGTAATTAAGTAGTACTAGCTACGTCCGCGCATCTCCTTAATTCTAGTTTCAATACCATTATCATGCTTGATTAATTATTATCTGATTGAATTCTATTCTCATAAAATGTATGAGGCAGGCTAAGGGGAATAATTTATGTGCATACTACGTTTGTGAGAACATTTACATTATGATGTCTGAAATGACCAAAGATGCAAGAAAACTTGGGTACGTTTGCCAGAACACTATTAACAATTTTTATATCATTATCTAATATATATACACACAACTAATATATTCATATTGATCACCTTCTTTAAAGATGTCGGAGACGCAGGATCAGCTCCAACCAGCGGATCGCATACGAGCAATTCAAAAGAAAATAGCGAGATTTTTGCTTGACCAGGTCATAAATCTCGAAGGAGAAAACCATTACACCTAATGCTTGCTTGTAATGATCTGCAAGTTGTAGGAGAAATTGTATATACCAAATTATATATATATATATATATATATGTGTGTGTGTGTGTGTGTGTGTGTGTGGTCATACGACGTGTACAGTACGTACTATCGTAAAATATGTTTGAAATAAAAAAGAATTAAATGGAAAATACAAAGTTAAAAGGAAAAATAAATCATAAACCCCTAAACCTTTTAGTCCCGATTGGTGTAACCAACTGCACTAAAGGGCCCCTAGCCCCCGGCATGGGCTCGTGCCACGTGGTGGGCCTTTGGTCCCGGGCCGTGATGAACCAGGACTAAGGGGGGGGTGGGGGGAGGGGCTTTAGTCCCCACCCTTTAGTCCCGGTTGATGAACCGGGACTAAAGGCCCTTACGAATCAGGACTAATGCCCAATTCTGCAATAGTGTTTCCTCCTAGATATTGATCGACATCATCAACTCACCATCTTTGTCGATGGAATCCGACGGATCGATGAACTCTTTTTGAATGAATTCATCAAGCTCTTTTCTTTGATACTCCTCATCCGACGAACTACATGAATCCATCATTTTGCCCATAAAAGAATCAAAAAATATTGCTCAAAATTTTTTTTGAACACATAGACGGCAAGGTGTACGACTGGAGGAGCGGGACGTACCGTGGTGTCCAAATCGCCGAGAATGGCGGGGACGAGTTTTGTGGCGGTGGTGGCAACTGACATAGGGGGGTGGCAGAGCTAGGAAGGGACGGCGCTTGCGAGGAAGATGGGAGAATAAAAGGACAGGTCCAGCTAAGCCGGGGGATATTTGATAAAATTTAAGGTGGGGTTCGGTCTGTCAAGTCCGACATGACGGACGCGCCCGGGTGTGTTTGGACCTGGCCATAGTCGCCCCAGCTATAAGATGGATATGAGAGGTGTCAGTCAGTCCGGACCAGGAGTTATTTCAACCAAATTGCAATGAAACTTCTGAAATTTTGTATATTTCAGTGAGGTCCGAAATATTTTTAACTGATTCAAAATATAAATTTAAATTATGTCAGAATTCAATAAAATTAAGTTAAATTTCATCTCCCAAAATCCGAAACGCATATTTCAGTAGGGTCCGATATTATATTGTTTCCGAAACTAAAAACCTGACATGGCTCGTTTGAGGTGGTCGGCTGGGTCGTGATTTTTTAATGAGTTAGTGACCGGGCATCCACCCGAACATATATATGACCAATATAAGGGGTTCCTTGTAGATGGTATTACTTCCCCTAACAACCCGTAGCTGTATGATTACTCTAAGTTAAGCAAGAGCATCTATAGTCAGGCGCCTCATATGCCCGGTGGGCCGTCTGGATGCTATCCGGTTGTGAAAATTTGACCCAAATGGACGCCTCAAACGTCCGGGCTAACCGACGTCTCTTATATCCAGCTCAAATATGAGGCGGAGCGGACCACGTTGGTCCACCCGACCCCATATATATTCCTCCTCATTCGCTCGTTGGACCAAAACCCTAATCACTTCACTCCACTCCCTTCCACTTCACTCCGCCACCCAAACTCATCCCCGATGCCGTCCGATAGTCTCCGGCATGGCTGTCGGCGGATCCTAGTCCTTCACCTCGAGATCCTTTGACCCCGAGCTCATCTCACGCTGCCCCGAAGAGGAGATGGTTGTCCGGTCTGCGCTCCACCGCTCTTGGGAGGAGGCCCGTGCATGTAAGCGCTCGGACTCCTTCCGTTGGGAATCCATTGCGTCCGCCCAAAATGGCGCATGGATCAATCTCTAGGGTAGTCTTCGCTGCCACATCGGAGGCAGTGTGGTCCGTCTGATGTCTGGACGTAGTGGCGGACGCGCAACCCCTCCGTTGGCGCGCCGAGGCCATGGACGCAACGAAGGCGTCGTCCGACGCAAACATGGTGTGGTGTGCCCGCCGTGCGCGGTAGCGCTCGCGACGGTGAACGTCGGTGAAGCGGAGTCGCATTCTCCAGCGCCCAGCACCTGTCCGGGCGCCGCAACCACGTCGTGGTAGATGTCGTAGGCTCGTTTCAGGACGGATCCATCATCGATCTGACGTCCACCGGCACTCAATGGGTTCCGGGCTCCGACAAGGAAGAGTAAGGCATGGGAGACGGTGGCACCTTGAGTCCCGTAAGCCGGCTCGTGTACCATGCCCTACTCTATCTTGCCGGCGATCGGATCAACACTTCGATGAGCGCAGTCGGCCGCCGGACAAGCCCTGCTTAAAGATTGTTACGTTGCATGTAATACTCTTTCTTGGAGTGGATTTGAGGTTTCTAATTTGATGTATCCGAATGTGGGTTGCATTATTTGAGTCGTGACCGGTCAGTGTCCGTGAACACGCCCAGATGCATCCGCGGTTGTTTTGAGGGGTCAAATTTGTCCATCACGACTGTTGATGTTCTAACGTCCTTAGTGAATTTAGACAACTTCAAGGAGGCAGAACCGTCAACCGGCACTTTAGCCGATCCGTCATCCACCACCTGATCTTGATTTGTGAGTTGTGATTGAAAGCCAAGTGGGCAAGAAAAATCACTCATAACCCGATTACGCAGTAAATTCAAAAGCGGATGCACCGGCGGATCTCTGAATTTTCCACATCATTCATAATTGATTTGAGACCTTGTGCCCAGCTGGTTCGTTTGCTTGCTGCGGCGCAAGTGGCGGCCATGATTTCGGGGGGAGAAAAACGTATGCACCTGAATCATACTGTATTCTTGGCCGCACGGCCGGATCTTCCCCTTGTCGCCACGCCACGCCCACATCTTTCTTTTCCCTCGCTCTGAGAATCGTCGCGTAGCATGCATGGTGCGCTCGCCGCTACGACTAAACAAGTCGCTTGCTCTGCGCGATCCCCGGCCATTGTCAGGGTTGACCGGTCAATGTCGCCATTGTCCTAGCATGGTGGCATTGCGGTGCCACTGCCTGCCACGTACGTTCGGAGGTGCAGGTGCAGAGATGCAGCGAGAGACGACGCCCGTGAGGCGACTGGCAGGTGGACCCCGCCTGTCATCAAGGTTGGAAGAGGATGATCAGATGCTGCGTCACGGGGGTGGGCAAAAGAAGGCGCAGACGACAGGCCGCCGGCAGATCTTCGGCAGGCCGCGCAGGCTGATGCGTGAAGATCACACGTCCCTCACCGACGACCGAGATGCTCAAGTGACGAGCACACAACGGGATTGGATTTTGTTCCCCCTTGTCCTGTTTGACTGGAATTTTTTTTATGGCCGTGATACGTGATAATAAGTGCCCTTTTTATGGCCGTGATACGTGATAGTAATACGACCACACAAGACCTCGCCTCTGCGAAATCATTTGCTGTACACAGGTCCAACAACACAAGAAGACGCAATAGAAATTAGACGACACACTAAATGCTCCGATGATCCGTTGACTACGAAAGTGTCTGTGACGACTTTATCAATTTCAAGATGATGTATCTTCTCAGTATCTGAAAATGTGCTTATATAGGTCAGGTGTGCGTGCGTTCCTTAGAGGTGATTAGGTGAGTGTGTGCCGGTGTGTGTATGTACGAACTTATGCATCTGTATGATGTTCAAAAAATGTAAAGACCCCTTTTGCAGTTACAAGTAAAGACCCCTAATATGTACATGACATGACATTGTTAATTTGATGGATTTAAATCTTATTAAGCACTTTTGCACCGGCCAATTCCACACAAATCGATGCACTTTCCACCAAATTCAGATGATACACTGTAAACAAGCTTGGTTGACTTAGAACATCTCCAGTAGAGACCCCAAAACCGTCCCATTTGGCAAGACAGGCAACTGGCACCGGACAGGAAACAGACCTCAAACAGTGCCTTCTAACTACAACCCAAATATTTGAAATTGTTCGAAAGTCTCAAAGTCGTCTTACCGGTAGAACGCCCAGCGTTACTAGGGGCTATAATCTCTACTACCTAAAAAATGGAGTGTTCCATTTCCCGTCTTACGTAGCTCACGGTCGTCATTCATTGTTCGATCGTCCCGTGCAGCCACACATGGGCCCAGCCCTGCAAAAGCCCACATCTAACCTGATCGCATCCTCTGGTAAAAGTGATATCTAGTACACAACCTTCTTTTTGTAGACGTTGTTGGGCCTCCAAGTGCAGAGGTTTGTAGGACAGTAGCAAATTTTCCTCAAGTGGATGACCTAAGGTTTATCAATCCGTAGGAGGCGTAGGATGAAAATGGTCTCTCTCAAGCAATCCTGCAACCAAATAACAAAGAGTCTCTTGTGTCCCCAACACACCCAATACAATGGTAGATTGTATAGGTGCACTAGTTCGGCGAAGAGATGGTGATACAAATGCAATATGGATAGTAGATAAAGATTTTTGTAATCTGAAATTATAAAAAAGCAAGGTAACTAATGATAAAAGTGAGCGTAAACGGTATTGCAATGCTAGGAAACAAGGCCTATGGTTCATACTTTCGCTAGTGCAAGTCCTCTCAACAATAATAACATAATTGGATCACATAACTATTCCTCATCATGCAACAAAGAGTCACTCCAAAGTCACTAATAGAGGAGAACAAACGAAGAGATTATGGTAGGGTACGAAACCACCTCAAAGTTATTCTTTCCCATCAATCCATTGGGCTATTTCTATAAGTGTCACAAACAGCCCTAGAGTTCGTACTAGAATAACACCTTAAGACACAAATCAACCAAAACCCTAATGTCACCTAGATACTCCAATGTCACCTCAAGTATCCGTGGGTATGATTATACGATATGCATCACACATTCTTAGATTCATCTATTCAACGAACACATAGGACCTTAAAGAGTGCCCCAAAGTTTCTACCGGAGAATCACAACGAAAACGTGTGCCAACCCCTATGCATAGGTTCATGGGCGGAACCCGCAGGTTGATCACCAAAACATACATCAAGTGAATCATGTGATATCCAATTATCACCACAGATACGCACGGCAAGACATACATCAAGTGTTCTCAAATCTTTAAAGACTCAATCCGATAAGATAACTTCAAAGGGGAAACTCAATCCATTACAAGAGAGTAGAGGGGGAGGAGAAACATAAGATCCAATTATAATAGCAAAACTCGCGATACATTAAGATCATGCCAAATCAAGAACACGAGAGAGAGAGAGATCAAACATATAGCTACTGGTACATACCCTCAGCCCCGAGGGAGAACTACTCCCTCCTCGTCATGGAGAGCACCGGGATGATGAAGATGGCCATCGGAGAAGGATTCCCCCTCCGGCAGGGTGCCGGAACGGTTCTAGATTGGCTTTCGGTGGCTACAGAGACTTCTGGCGGCGGAACTCCCGATCTATTGTGCTCCCCGATCGTTTTAGGGTATATGGAGATATATAGGAGGAAGAAGTGCGTCAGGGGGGCCACGAGGGACCCACGAGGGTGGAGGGCGCGCCCCCTGCCTCGTGGCTTCCTCGTAGATCCCCTGATGTGCACTCCAAGTCTTCTGGGCTTCTTCTGATCCAAAAATAAGTTCCGTGAAGTTTCAGGTCAATTGGACTCCATTTGGTTTTTCTTTTCTGCGATATTCTAAAACAAGGAAAAAACAGAAACTGGCACTGGGCCCTGGGTTAATAGGTTAGTCCCGAAAATAATATAAAAGTGCATAATAAAGCCCATAAGCATCCAAAGTTGATAATATAATAGCATGGAACAATCAAAAATTATAGATACGTTGGAGACGTATCAGCATCCCCAAGCTTAATTCCTGCTCGTCATCGAGTAGGTAAATGATAAAAATAGAATTTTTGATGTGGAATGCTACCTAACATATTTATCCATGTAATTCTCTTTATTGTGGCAAGAATATTCAGATCCATAAGATTCAAGACAAAAGTTTAATATTGACATGAATATAATAATACTTCAAGCATACTAACTAAGCAATTATGTCTCTTCAAAATAACATGGCTAAAGAAAGTTATCCCTACAAAATCATATAGTCTTGCTATGCTCCATCTTCACCACACAAAGTATTTAAATCATCCACAACCCCGATGACAAGCCAAGCAATTGTTTCATACTTTCGATGTTCTCAAACTTTTTCAATCTTCACTCAATACATGAGCGTGAGCCATGGACATAGCACTATAGGTGGAATAGAATGGTGGTTGTGGAGAAGACAAAAAGGAGAAGATAGTCTCACATCAACTAGGCGTATCAACGGGCTATGGAGATGCCCATTAATATATATCAATGTGAGTGAGTCGGGATTGCCATGCAACGGATGCATTAGAGCTATAAGTATATGAAAGCTAAAAAAGAAACTAAGTGGGTGTGCATCCAACTTGCTTGCTCATGAAGACCTACGGCATTTTGAGGAAGCCCATCATTGGAATATACAATCCAAGTTCTTTAATGGAAGATTCCCACTAGTATATGAAAGTGACAACATAGGAGACTCTCTATCATGAAGATCATGGTGCTACTTTAAAGCACAAGTGTGGTAAAAGGATAGTAGCATTGTCCCTTCTCTCTTTTCTTCTCATTTTTTTATTTGGGCCTTTCTCTTTTTTTTATGGCCTCTTTTTTTCTCATTTTTTTTTTTGGGCTTCTTTGGCCTCTTTTATTTATTAATTTTTGTCCAGAGTCTCATTCCGACTTGTGGGGGAATCATAGTCTCCATCATCCTTTACTCACTAGGACAATGCTCGAATAATGATGATCATCACACTTTTATTTACTTACAACTCAAGAATTATAACGCGATACTTAGAACAAGATATGACTCTATATGAATGCCTCCGACGGTGTACCAGGATGTGCAATGATGCATGAGTGACATGTATGAAAGAATTATGAACGGTGGCTTGCCACAAATACGATGTCAACCACATGATCATGCAAAGCAATATGACAATGATGAAGCGTGTCATAATAACGGAATGGTGGAAAGTTGCATGGCAATATATCTCGGAATGGCTATGGAAATGCCATAATAGGTAGGTATGGTGGCTATTTTGAGGAAGGTATATGGTGGGTTTATGGTACCGGCGAAAGTTGCACGGTACTAGAGAGGCTAGCAATGGTGGAAGGGTGAGAGTGCGTATAATCCATGGACTCAACATTAGTCATAAAGAACTCACATACTTATTGCAAAAAATTATTAGTTATCGAAACAAAGTATTATGCGCATGCTTCTAGGGGGATAGATTGGTAGGAAGACCATCGCTCAACCCCGACCGCCACTCATAAGGAAGACAATCAATACATAAATCATGCTCCGACTTCATCACATAACGGTTCACCATACGTGCATGCTACGGGAATCACAAACTCTAACACAAGTATTTATCAAATTCACAACTACTCAACTAGCATGACTCTAATATTACCATCCTCATATCTCAAAACAATCATCAAGTATCAAACTTCTCATAGTATTCAATGCACTTTATATGAAAGTTTTTATTATATCCCTCTTGGATGCCCATCATATTAGGACTAAATTCATAACCAAAGCAAATTACCATGTTGTTTAGGACTCTCGAAATAATATAAGTGAAGCATGAGAGTTCATCTATTTCTATAAAATAAAACCACCACCAAGCTCTAAAAAGATATAAGTGAAGCACTAGAGCAACAACAAACTACTCCGGAAGATATAAGTGAAGATCAACGAGTAGTCGAATAATTATGCAACTATATGAAGACTCTCTAACATTTAATAATTTCAGATCTTGGTATTTCATTCAAACATCAAGAAAAACTAAATAATATAAAATGACGCTCCAAGCAAAACACATATCATGTGGCGAATAAAAATATAGCTCCAAGTAAAGTTATCGATGAACGAAGACGAAAGAGGGGATGCCTTCCGGGGCATCCCCAAGCTTAGGCTTTTGGTTATCCTTGAGTATTACCTTGGGGTGCCTTGGGCATCCCCAAGCTTAGGCTCTTGCCACTCCTTATTCCATAGTCCATCGAATCTTTACCCAAAACTTGAAAACTTCACAACACAAAACTTAATAGAAAACTCGTAAGCTCCGTCTGTAAAAGAAAATAAAACACCACTTCAAGGTACTCTAATGAACTCATTCTTTATTCATATTGGTGTAATATGTACTGTATTCCAACTTCTCTATGGTTCATACCCTCCGATACTACTCATAGATTCATCAAAATAAGCAAACAACACATCGAAAACAGAATATGTCAAAAACAGAACAGTCTGTAGTAATCTGGATCAAATGCATACTTCTGGAGCTCATAAAATTATCAAATAAATTGCTGGACTTGAGGAATTTATCTATTAATCATCTTCAAAAAGAATTAACTAAATAGCACTCTCCAATAAAAAATTGCAATTCTTGTGAGCGCAAAAGTTTCTGTTTTTTACAGCATGATCGCAAAGACTTCACCCAAGTCTTCCCAAAGGTTCTACTTGGCACAAACACTTATTAAAACATAAAACCACATCTAAGAAGAGGCTAGATGAATTATTTATTACTAAACAGGAACAAAAATCAAGGAACAAAAATAAAGTTGGGTTGCCTCCCAACAAGCGCTATCGTTTAACTCCCCTAGCTAGGCATGATGATTTCAATGATGCTCACATAAAAGATAAGAATTGAAACATAAAGAGAGCATCATGAAGAATATGACTAGCACATTTAAGTCTAACCCACTTCCTATGCATAGGGGTTTTGTGAGCAAACAACTTATGGCAACAATAATCAACTAGCATGGAAGGCAAAACAAGCATAACTTCAAAACTTTAAGCACATAGAGAGGAAACTTGATATTATTGCAATTCCTACAAGCATATGATTCTCCCTCATAATAATTTTCAGTAGCATCATGAATGAATTCAACAATATAACCAGCACCTAAATCATTCTTTTCATGATCTACAAGCATAGAAAATTTACTACTCTCAACATACGCAAGATTCTTCTCATTCGGAATAGTGGGAGTATCACAAGAAACTCGAATACTATAAATTGTTTCCACATTAAAAGTGGAATGTTCAGAAAAGGGGTAACCATAATCATGACAAGTTTTATAAATATAATCACTACTTTTTATAGCATAAGTACCATCACAATAATCATCATAGGTAGGAGGCATGCTATCATCATTATAAATTTGCATATCAGAACTTGGGAGACTAAAAATATCATCTTCATTAAACGTAGCATCCCCAAGCTTGGGACAAACATTAATTGCAGCAAATATATTCTCAAAAACATCATCTTCATCATACATAGCATCCCCAAGCTTGGGCCTTTTCATATTATAAGCATAATCATTCTCATCATTAATAGTATGGATAGCACCAATAGTATAGAAATTATCATATTTTTCCAAGAAAGTGCCAAAAAGATTTTCAAGATCATAAGAAGTATCATTATCTTCCACAATTATATTTTCATGAGGCAAATAGTAATAGGAGCAGCATATTTGGGAGAGATATCTTTTTACCTCTCTTCCTTTTTCTTTTCTTCTTCTTCACCACATCATGTGTGGGTTCAATCCTCTTTTTGGAGCTCCTTATTAATGAGATTGGTTGAATAGGAGGCTCCTCCTCGTTACCTGATTCATCATAAGAAATAATAGGAGAATATTGGGAAGTCTCTTCCCTTTCATTAGTGTTCTCTTCATCTTCTATTTGCTTTCTTTTCTTTATGTAATTGGCAATATAATGATTTTCAATGCAATTCACCGCACAATACATATAAATTTCCTCTAGATCAAAACTAAGAAGTTTATAACGGGCAAATTCTGGAAGATGTTTAGTTATATGTTTCATTTCTTCGTAGCCCATAAGCAAACTAAGTTCATTATAATGTGCAAGGGAAATCAAGTCATCACAATTTTTGGACACGATTAGATCATGAAACAATTTGCATCGGATAGCTAAATGATCCTGTTCATTGCAAAGTATATACAAGTACGGCCAAGAAAATTTAAATCTTCAGCACAATCATCTAGCCTTTCTTGCAACAATTTAGTTTCTAAGTACTTATGCCTCTTGCAATATCTATCTTCCCTATTTGGTGTGTACTTACAAACCCAATGCACTCCACAAAAATTGACATGTTTACCGAAAAAGGCTTTCGCCCCGCTTTATATATAAAGCAACGATCCAAAACAAACCGGTACAAACGCACGCCATCACAACACATGCACACACCCAAGGCAGAATACATAGGCGCGGAGCGCAGCAACACCACCCCAATCACTACAAGAGTAATCGGGGACTCCCCCATGAACATGCCACTGCAAAGAGATGAAGCCGCGTACGACGAACCGTGGTCTCCAAGACGGCGCCTTCAGGAAGGTTATGACACCGGAGCGCCACTGCCGCCCGATCTGAGGATCAGAGTTTCCCTTGGAGCGACACGACTGGCAATGAGAGCCGCGACAACGCCTTCAAGAAGGGAACGAGTTTAGCCGCCGCCGGTCTGGCCGAAGACAGAGCAGGTTTTCACCCCGCCAACACTCACCGCCATCGAACGCCACACCCCGGCTACCATGCCGCCCACACGGCCATGGCCACCGGGCAGCACCAAGCCACGGGCTCTGCCCAAGAGCGCCGCACTACCACCACCAGGGCCGCCGCCTCGGCATCCAAGACCTTGACATATCCACACCTAAGACCGGCCGCTACCCCAACCAAAGAGACGAGCGGAAAGGCCCCGCCTTTCGCACCCCTGGACGGCCCCCAACGCCGAGACCCAAAACGTCGGCCAAAATTGGCCACCATCGACCCATCCTACTGCATCGGGCGCAAGACGAGCACAGTCCTGCAGCCGAGCGCGAACCGAGCATGGTCCTGTAGCCGGGCGCGAGACAAGCACAGTCATGTTGCCGGGCGCGAAACAAGATCGATCCAACAGCCGGGCACAGGACGAGCTCGATCCTGCTGCACCGGGCGTGAGACAGGCGATGGACTGCAGCTGGGAGAGGGCCAGCCCTTCGATGAAAGTAGTGCCCGAGCGCCGAGGGGAGGGATCGAAGGCCGAAATAGTCCACCTGCAAACGAGCCGACACCGACGAAGAAGCCAGCCGAAGCTGCAGCCGGGACCGCCTGATGAGGTGGTCTACTAGAAATATTCTTCGGTTACAGACTCCAAGATATCTGCTCCAACTTCATCAATGTAGTCATCATCGCTATCATCTGGATCCGAGTCGGTGTCGTCGATGATGATGTAGTCTTCCGGGCGAATCTCCTTGGGTTCTTCGTCTTCTTCCACCGGTGTAGGGCCTCCCATAAATATTCCGATCTTCTTGATCAGATCGTCATTCTTCTCCACCAATACTTCAATTTCCTCTTCATAATCTTCACGTGTAGCCTTGAGTTCTTCCTCCAGTTCCTTGATTCTTGTCTTTGCCTTCTTCAGGTCTATCATGTCGGCGCACATCTGGTTCTCCTGACGTCGAATGTGCTGGTTTAACTCCTGGATAAAAGCTAAAATTGATCTATCCTTTCTGGTGCTGATCATCTCCCAGTGCTCATCTCGGCGCCCACAAATCTGATAGATAGTATCCTTGAGATCATTTCGGTAGAATTCTCCAATGCGTCCCATGGCGATGTGAGCTGCCATGCTCTTTCCTAGACTCCAAGTTGGCGCATCAAAAGAAAACTCTATGGGCTCAGTGACTGGCATGAACGTCCTTCCTGGAACTTGAACTTGAATCATCCAACGCTCTTCTTCAGGTAAAGTGGCGTTGTAGGTGCCGGTGAAGCTTGGTACTCCTATGTTCAGATATCTAGTGACTTCCTTCAAATGACGTCCAAAGGGTGTATCTTCATCCGGTTGCGTGAACTTGTTCCTTGCATCCGCCATCCTAAAAGAGTAGAAAAGATGAGGAGTCAGAAAGAGAAGAGAGTGAGTAGTGATCTAGGTCTTTAGCTTAGTGGTCGTGTCCTACAGTCAGCGTGTGCTCTGATACCATCTTGTAGCGACCAGACCTCAAACGGTCCAATCTCTGTGCTCCGGTGTCATCCCTGGATCAGTAATGCTGACACCACACAATACTTGAAGGATTTATAACAGAGTAGCAATCACACACTTATTACATCGAGTGTCTCAATAGAGAACTTATTACAATAAATATGGCATAAGGCCATCTAATAACGATAACAATGGAAGGCTTGGGAGATAAGTGAGTCCATCAACTCCAACAGCATCACTGAGTATAGAACTACGACCTAAAACTCCTTAATCGTCGTCTGAAAAGTCTGCAACATTAACGTTGCAGCCCGAAACGGGTCAGCACATGGAATATGCTGACAATGTAACACATAGAGAATAATGGAATGAAACAACTATTCTATAAGCATATTAGGCTGGTGGAAAGCTCTATGGTTACAGTTTTGCGTAAAGCCAATTTTTCCCTACGCCAAAGGAATAAATTTATTTAACTATCATGGTGGTTGTTAAACATTGAGAATGGTTGACAGCATTCTCAATCCCAATTAAGCATCATCATTAAACAAACCCATCAAAATTAATTTTATAGTAACATGTTGAGATTCACATGATAATCCAGGTACTAGATACTCAAGATGTCCATAACCGGGAACATGGCTAACCATGATTAGTTTATACACTCTGCAGAGGTTTGCGCACTTTTCCCCACAAGACTCGATCTCCTCCATTGGTTTTCTCGCACTGCATGGTGTTTGAGAAACGGATGACCGAGACATAGTCTTTCAGAAGCGCTAGCACCTTACGATGGGTAGACCGTACCATCTACATCCCCTACATCTGCTAGTCTACCACTGTAAGAGTTCCCACGACTTAGTCAACTATGCTAGAGCACATAATAGCTTGTGGCTGCACACGGAAGTTTCTAGCATGAATAATCTCATGATCCCTTTCAGCCTGGGTGGCGGTCCATAAAGAAAAACAGGCAATCCTGGAATACCCAGGTACCTCAATCCACCCAGATGTGTGTTTAAGTTGCCACCTTAAATAAACCATTAATTAACAATCTCACATCTGTCATGGATACACTCACCCAATCCACGTCTACTAGCATAGCGTGGCATAATAAGCAAACGTAGAAGTAACTCCCAAAGGTTTGATAATAAACAGGTAATAGGTACTACCTCAACTACTTCCCAAACCCACAATGGAATTAGATCCCTACCATGCAATGTGTAAGGATTGATCTAATGTAATAAAACTGGGTAGAGGGAAAAACATGATCAAAGTGTTACTTGTCTTGTTGATGGTCCGGGAAACCTAGCGATTCGAAGTAGCAAGCAGCGCACTCCGAGTACTCCATCACAAACAAACAAGCATACAATAAGTACTCAACTAATGCATAGGTAAAACTCAAATAAGAGATCTAACCGAAAAGTTCAACTTAAGAACTCTGGTTGGCAAAAAAGTCAAATCGAACGAAGCAACGAAAGACAAAAGGCAAAAGAAACAGGCTTCGTTTACTATTCTGGATCTAAGGCAATTTTTACAGTGGCAAAAACTTGTTTAAGTTGGTTAAACGGAAAGAGGGTTTCGAAACGAAACTCCAGGCGCTTGAATCGCCTGATTCCGATAAACGAGCGAAAAGTTAGACTAAAACGAAAATCGGATCAGAAATCGCGATCAGAAAAATCGCGGATTTAATCCGAGAAAAAGAAAAACGACGAACAGTTTAACGAACAAACGTTCGTTAACTGAATCTAAACGAAGAACGCGTTTGTTAAAACGAACGAACGAGCGAACGCTCGCTAAAATTAACTAAACCGTAAAAAACTGATCTAATAAAAAACGGATCTAAAAAAACCGAATGAAAAAAACCGGACGGGTCTCGAGGAAAACCGGCGGCGCCGGAGGCGGCTACCTCGGGCGGCGGGACGGCGGGGTCGGCGGCGAGGCGGCGGCGTCGGTTGACCCGCCGGTTTTCGTTCAGTTTTCACTGGTTTTCGTTCGTTTTTTTTAGTTTCATTTTTTCCTTTAGATCGGTTTTTTTCTGGTTTAGGCTAATTAGCGAGCGTTCGCTCGTTCGTTCGTTTTAACGAACGCGTTCTTCGTTTAGATTCAGTTAACAAACGTTTGTTCGTTAAATTGTTCGTCGTTTTTCTTTTTCTCAGATTAAATCCGCGATTTTTCTGATCGATTTCTGATCCGATTTTCGTTTTAGTCTAACTTTTCGCTCGTTTATCGGAATCAGGCGATTCAAGCGCCTGGAGTTTTTTTTTGAAACCCGCTTTCCGTTTAACCAACTTAAACAAGTTTTTGCCACTATAACAACTGCCTTAGATCCAGAATAGTAAACGAAGCCTGTTTCTTTTGCCTTTTGTCTTTCGTTGCTTCGTTCGATTTGACTTTTTTGCCAACCAGAGTTCTTAAGTTGAACTTTCTGGTTAGATCTCTTATTTGAGTTTTACCTGTGTATTAGTTGAGTACTTATTGTATGCTCGTTTGTTTGCGATAGAGTACCCGGAGTGTGCTGCTTGCTACTTCGAATCGCTAGGTTTCCCGGACCATCAGCAAGGCAAGTAACACTTTGATCATGTTTTTCCCTCTACCCAGTTTTATTGTATTAGATCAATCCTTACACATTGCATGCTTGGGATCTAATTAAATTGTAGGTTTGGGAAGTAGTTGAGGTAGTACCTATTACCTGTTTATTATTAAACCTTTGGGAGTTACTTCTACGTTTGCTTATTATGCCATGCTATGCTAGTAGACGTGGATTGGGTGAGTGTATCCATGACAGATGTGAGATTGTTAATTAATGGTTTATTTAAGGTGGCAACTTAAACACACATCTGGGTGGATTGAGGTACCTGGGTATTCCAGGATTGCCTGTTTTTCTTTATGGATCGCCACCCAAGCTCAAAGGGATCATGAGATTATTCATGCTAGAAACTTCCGTGTGCAGCCACAAGCTATTATGTGCTCTAGCATAGTTGACTAAGTCGTGCGAACTCTTACAGTGGTAGACTAGCAGATGTAGGGGATGTAGGTGGTACGGTCTACCCATCGTAAGGTGTTGGCGCTTCTGAAAGACTATGTCTCGGTCATCCGTTTCTGAAACACCATGCAGTGCGAGAAAACCAACGGAGGAGATCGAGTCTTGTGGGGAAAAGTGCGCAAACCTCTGCAGAGTGTATAAACTAATCATGGTTAGCCGTGTTCCTGGTTATGGACATCTTGAGTATCTAGTACCTGGATTATCATGTGAATCTCAACATGTTACTAATGATGATGCTTAATTGGGATTGAGAATGCTGTCAACCATTCTCAATGTTTAACAACCACCATGATAGTTAAATAAATTTATTCCTTTGCAGTAGGGAAAAATTGGCGTTACGCAAAACTGTAACCATAGAGCTTTCCACCAGCCTAATATGCATATAGAATAGTTGTTTCATTCCATTACTCTCTATGTGTTACATTGCCAGCATATTCCATGTGCTGACCCGTTTCGGGCTGCAACGTTAATGTTGCAGACTTTTCAGACGACGATTAAGGAGTTTTAGGTCGTGGTTCTATACTCAGTGATGTCGTTGCAGTTGATGGACTCACTTATCTTCCAAGCCTTTTGCTGTTATCGTTATTAGATGGCCTTACGCCATATTTATTGTAATAAGTTCTCTATTGAGACACTCGATGTAATAAGTGTGTGATCGCTACTCTGTTATAAATCCTTCAAGTACTGTGTGGTGTCAGCATTACTGATCCAGGGATGACACCGGAGCACAGAGATTGGACCGTTTGAGGTCTGGTCGCTACAAGATGGTATCAGAGCACACGCTGACTGTAGGACACGACCACTAAGCTAAAGACCTAGATCACTACTCACTCTCTTCTCTTTCTGACTCCTCATCTTTTCTGCTCTTTTAGGATGGCGGATGCAAGGAACAAGTTTACGCAACCGGATGAAGATACACCCTTTGGACGTCATTTGAAGGAAGTCACTAGATATCTGAACATAGGAGTACCAAGCTTCACCGGCACCTACAATGCCACTTTACCTGAAGAAGAGCACTGGATGATTCAAGTTCAAGTTCCAGGAAGGACGTTCATGCCAGTCACTGAGCCCATAGAGTTTTCTTTTGATGCACCAACTTGGAGTCTAGGAAAGAGCATGGCAGCTCACATCGCCATGGGACGCATTGGAGAAGTCTACCGAAATGATCTCAAGGATACTATCTTCCAGATTTGTGGGCGCCGAGATAAGCATTGGGAGATGATCAGCACCAGAAAGGATAGATCAATTGCAGCTTTTATCCAAGAGTTAAACCAGCACATTCGACGTCAGGAGAACCAGATGTGCGTCGACATGATAGACCTGAAGAAGGCAAAGACAAGAATCAAGGAACTGGAGGAAGAACTCAAGGCTACACGTGAAGATTATGAAGAGGAAATTGAAGTATTAGTGGAGAAGAATGACGATCTGATCAAGAAGATCGGAATATTTATGGGAGGCCCTACACCAGTAGAAGAAGACGAAGAACCCAAGGAGATTCGCCCGGAAGACTACATCATTATCGACGACACCGACTCGGATCCAGATGATAGTGATGATGACTACGTTGATGAAGTTGGAGCAGATATCATGGAGTCTGCAACCGAAGAATATTTCTAGTAGACCACCTCATCAGTAGTAGTAGTCCACCATGTAAATATTATAGTCCGATCACTTTTGCGATAAGTTAGATCGGTTGTATGCCCTTTTTTGATTGAAAGAATGAAGTGAATTGTCTGCTTTTGCCTCATGTGCATATGGGTAGTGTTTTATCTTTAGACCCCCTCTATTCTTAAATCTCATCTTTTCTAAACCCTCAGATGCCTCCGAGAAATGACCCCTGATTTACCTTCCCACCGGAGCTCACCCAGTTGATCCAGCAGCAGAACATATTGAAGCAGTTACTAGTCTAGAATCAGAATCAAGGGAACAACAACAACAACAACCCACCACCCCCACGACCTGTTGATCACTTAGCCCATTTTCTTAGGCTGAATCCACCGGTGTTTTCCAGTAGCACCGAGCCGATAGTAGCAGATGATTGGCTCCGCAAGACAGCTAGAGAGTTGACCACTGTAGGATGCACGGATGCGGAGAAGGTGAAGTTTGCCGCACATCAGCTTGAAGGACCCGCAACATCATGGTGGGAAAATTTCACAGCCACTTTCCCTGTCGATACTGTCACATGGGACCAGTTTCAGCAGGCTTTTCGAACTGCCCATGTTTCAGCAGGAGCTATGGCCATGAAGAAGCGAGAGTTTCCCAACTTGCGCCAAGGAGGACGGACAGTTGGCTAGTATGTGGAGGACATTAGTAAATTAGCACGTTATGCCCCAGATGACGTTGCTACGGATGCAGCAAAGCAGGAGAAGTTTCTGGAAGGACTGAATGATGAGTTGAGCATGCAGTTGATGGTAGCAACCTTCAACAACTACCAGGAGTTGGTACATCGTGCTCTTATGATTGAAGGGAAGCAGCAGCAAATTGAGAATCGCAAGAGGAAGTATGGGCAAGGAAAGTACAATTCTGGAGCTCAGCAGAAGCCATGTTTTACCCCTAGACCGGGAGGACATTTCCAGCATACCCATGAAGGAGGTAGCTCGCACAATCACAATGGCCCCAAGACTGGTAATGGGAATGGAGGAAGCAACGGCCAGAACCGCACCAACCCATCAACCCCAGCCAAGAAAGACCTGAGCCAAGTCACTTGCTTTAAGTGCCAGAAGACCAGACATTATGCCAACGAATGTCCTGAATCACAGAATGGAAATGGCAATGGAAGCTCTGGGAAGAAGCCGAACCCTTTCAACAGGGGACAGGTGAACCACGTTAACGTGGAGGAGGTTGAAGAGCAGCCGGATGCAGTAATCGGTAAGTTTTTGGTTAAGTCATTTACTGCACTCGTTCTTTTTGATACTGGTGCATCGCATTCATACATATCAAGGGGATTTGTGGATAAGTATAAACTGCCAACCCAAGCCCTTAGGGCACCCATGTTTGTAACCTCGCCTGGAGCAGAATATATGGCTAGTCTATGGTGTGATCGGTTACCATTAAGGATTGGTAACTATGTTTTTCCCTCGAACCTAATAGTATTGGAATCCCAAGGGTTGGATGTGATATTAGGCATGGATTGGTTATCAAAGTATGAAGGGAATATTGAATGTGCCAGTAAGTCAATTTTGCTTACAACGCCAGAAGGGAGAAGGATCAAGTATGTATCCCGGCATGTGCCGAAGAGGACTCAAGTAAATTGTTTAACATGAGTTGTGCAAGAGGAAGTACCAGTAGTGAAGGATTTCCCTGATGTATTTCCAGAAGAATTGCCAGGCATGCCACCGAATAGAGATATTGAGTTTCTGATTGAGCTTTTGCCAGGCATAGGGCCAATATCAAAGAGACCATATAGGATGCCTGCAAAGGATTTGGTGGAAATTAAGAAGCAAATTAAGGAGTTACTGGATAAAGGATGCATTCGCCCAAGTTATTCACCTTGGGGATCGCCAGTACTTCTAGTAGAAAAGAAGGATGGATCGTTAAGGATGGTTGTCGATTATCGAGGATTGAATGAAGTAACCATCAAGAACAAATACCCACTACCGATGATCAATGATCTGTTTGATCGATTGCAAGGAGCTAAGGTATTTTCCAAGATCGATCTGCGATCAGGATACCACCAGTTGAAGATTCGGAACAGGATATACCCAAGACGGCTTTTACCACCAGGTATGGGCTATACGAGTATACCGTTATGTCATTTGGTCTGACTAATGCACCTGCATATTTTATGAACATGATGAACAAAGTGTTTATGGAGTTCTTGGATAAGTTCGTGGTAGTGTTCATTGATGATATCCTGGTTTACTCGAAGAATGAAGAGGAGCATAAGGAGCATTTGTGTTTGGTTCTTGGAAAGCTCAGAGAACATCAGTTATATGCCAAGTTTAGCAAATGTGAGTTTTGGTTGAAAGAAGTTGGATTTCTCGGACACGTTATATCCGGAGAAGGTATAGCAGTAGATCCCACTAAAGTTGATACCGTGACGTGGGAAGCACCAACCATAGTTGGAGAGATCCGGAGTTTTCTTGGACTCGCAGGATACTACCAGAGGTTTATTGAGAATTTCTCAAAGATTGCGAAGCCTATGATGGAGTTGTTGAAGAAGGATACCGAGTTCATATGGACTGAGGAATGTGAGGCTAGTTTTCAGGAGTTGAAGAAACGTTTGGTTACCTCACCAGTGTTGATTTTACCGGATCATACCAAGGATTATGAGGTGTATTGTGATGCTTCACGTCGAGGACTTGGAGCAGTGCTTATGCAGGAAGGAAGAGTTGTTTCATATGCCTCACGACAACTTAAGCCTCATGAGTTGAATTATGCTACACATGATTTGGAGTTAGCAGCCGTAGTGCATGCACTGAAGACTTGGAGACATTTTCTGATTGGAAACCATTGCGAGGTGTACACGGATCATAAGATTTTGAAGTATATTTTCACACAAAAGGAGTTGAATCTCAGACAAAGGAGATGGTTGGAGCTCATCAAGGATTATGATATGAGATTGCATTATCACCCTGGAAAGGCTAACGTAGTAGCTGACGCGTTGAGCCGTAAGAGCCACATCAACACCTTAATGACGGGAGATTTACCAAGGGAGTTAGCCGAAAATCTTCGAGAGCTTTGTTTGGAAATAGTTCCGAGAGGCTATGTAGCAGCATTGGAGATTCAGTCTACGTTGATGGATAGGATCATAGAAGCCCAAAAGACTGATAAGGAGATTGCCGAGATAAAGGAGAAAATGAGAAAAGGAAAAGCTAAGGGATTTCATGAGGATGAGCACGATACCCTATGGTTTGAAGACCGTGTTTATGTGCCAAAATGATCCGGAGATCAGGAAACTAATTCTGCAAGAGGCCCATGATTCACCATACTCGATTCACCCAGGAAATACCAAGATGTATTTGGATTTGAAGGATATTTTCTGGTGGACCGGAATGAAGAAGGATATTGCGGAGTATGTAGCAGTTTGTGATGTATGTCAGAGAGTGAAGGCAGAGCATCAGAAGCCAGTAGGATTTCTACAACCATTGCCGATACCCGAATGGAAGTGGGATAAGCTAGGCATGGATTTTATTACAGGATTGTCTAGAACACGTTCGGGCTATGACTCGATATGGGTTGTAGTCGATCGTTTGACAAAGGTAGCTAATTTCATTCCAGTGAAGACTACCTATACCAGTGCAAAGTTGGCAAAGATATACCTGACTAGGATCGTATGTCTGCATGGAGTTCCAAGGAGCATTGTATCAGATAGAGGAACCTAGTTTACCTCAAAGTTCTCGAATCAGTTGCATGAGACTTTGGGAACCAGACTGGAGTTTAGCACAGCTTTTCACCCGCAGACAGATGGACAGACTGATAGAGTCAATCAGATTTTGGAGGATATGCTAAGAGCTTGTGCCCTAGACTACGGATCTAGCTGGAACGAGAATTTGCCGTATGCAGAGTACTCTTACAACAACAGCTATCAATCCAGTTTGAAGATGGCCCCTTTCGAAGCCTTGTACGGAAGGAGGTGCAGGACCCCATTGTCCTGGGATGAAGTTGGAGACCGCCAGTTGTTTGGACCGGATCTAATAAAGGAATCTGAACAGAAAGTGAAATTAATTCGCGATAGGCTGAAGGTAGCACAATCCAGGCAGAAGAGTTATGCAGATTCTAAACGCAAGGAGACAGTTTACGAAGTTGGAGACCGAGTTTATCTTCGAGTATCACCACTTCGAGGAGTTAAGCGCTTTGGAGTTAAAGGAAAATTAGCGCCACGTTTTGTAGGCCCATACAAAGTTTTGGAGCGTATGGGAGAAGTAGCCTACAAGTTGGAATTGCCCGAAGGATTGTCGGGAGTTCACGACGTGTTCCATGTATCCCAGTTGAAGAAGTGTCACACAGAGATGGCTGACATACCGCTGAGAGATACGGTACCACTAGAAGCGATTCAGTTGGACAGTGATTTGACCTATGAGGAGAAACCAGTTAAGATTCTAGAGTATGCCAGTCGAGTCACCCGCAGCAAGGTTATCAAGTTTTGCAAGGTTCAGTGGAGCCACCACATGGAGGATGAAGCCACCTGGGAACGAGAGGAACAATGGCTGAAAGACCACCCTCACCTATTTTCTAGCCAACCCGAATCTCGAGGGCGAGATTCAACTTAAGGGGGGTAGGTTTGTAACATCCCAAATTTTCAATTTGGAATGTTATACACTAGATCATCATTGCATATCATATTTATTGCATTTTGGTTGATCCTAGAAACTTTTCGCAACTCAAGGACCCTCGGAGAGAGTTGGGGATTTCGTTATTTTCATATTTGAGTTGTCTCAAATTTTGAAAATTGGATCTTTTGATTTTATTTATTTTATCTTCAATTATTTCTATTACAAAAATATGAGAGAGGGAATAAAATGACTTTCCCAAAATAAAGAAATATTGAGGATTTAATAAAAAAATCAAATAAGATTTTATTTGGTTTTATTTGCTATTTTATTTGAATTTAGGAAAAAATGCGTGTTTTTCAAAATTGCATTTAGGCCCCAAATAAATGTTCATCCTGTGCGGCTTGATTTTAGAAGCCGGGGAAAATTTATTTCGGGATTTTTGGAGTCTGTTTAGTAGTCCTTTTGTTTTTTTCCGAGCGTAAGTATTAAAAAACGTTAAAACCGACCTACGGGCCGTGCTAGGCCCGGACTCCTCCGGGCCTCAGCCTTTATAAGCCGCCGGCCCACCCCGGGCCGAAACCCTAGCCGCCGCCCGCCTCGAGCCCCGCGCCCACGCCGCTGCCCCCGCGCCCGACGCCGCCGCCGCCGCGCCTT
>NC_053023.1:26025167-26131116 GCF_003073215.2 Triticum urartu
AAAAAACAGCAATTTGCACTGGGCCTTGGGTTAATAGGTTAGTCCCAAAAATAATATAAAAGTATAAAATAAAGCCCATTAACATCCAAAACACATAATATAATAGCATGGAACAATCAAAAATTATAGATATGTTGGAGACGTATCAGGCTGCATCATCGGTCACTCTTGCCGACGATTTTCTGGGTCATAAGGGATGGACGCCCCCCCCCCACCACCACCACCACCACCACCAACACACAGACAAAGGTGATGGTTTAAAACTATGTCGTGGAAATGGGTCAAAACCATTTGTATAGGACTTCGTTGCACCGGTGGAGCTTGATAAAAGCCATGTGTCGGGGTATACTTATACGGTTGCAGACTTCGTGCAGATGATAGTAATGAAACACCCACTGCTTGAGGTATCAAATGATGAGGCATATAATTTCTTTGTTGATCGTGTAGTAGATAAGGTACGAGAGTTGGATCATGAAAGGAAAAAGCTATTCAGTAAGTTACCTGCTAAGCAAGAAGATACTTTTGAGCCTACTATTGAGATTGAGATTGGTTTGAATAAATTCAATGTTTTATGTGATCTAGCTGCTTGTATTTGCACTATCCCTAAGTCCATTTATGATAGTCTCAATCTTGGTCCTTATGTTGTTACTAAGATTAGATTGAATATGGCTAATTCTACTTTTACACAAATAGTAGGGATTAAGCATGGTGTTATCATTCAAATTAATAATTGTCCTGTCATGTTTGATCTTGTTATAGTTGACATGCCTGGAGATCTCATTGCTCCTATAATTCTCGGTAGGCCTTTTCTTAGGACCATAATGGCCGGTGATACATCTCCAGTGCATCTATAGTTATTGACTGTTTCATGCTATTATATTATCACTTTTGTATACATTATATGCCATTTTATATTGTTTCTATGGACTTACCTATTTACTCGGTGCACAGTGCGAGTTCATGTTTTCTACATGTTTTCAGTTTCCAGGAAATACATACCAAACAAAGTCCAAACACGACGAAACTTTTGGACGAATTTTTTTCAACAAAAAAAGACTCTGGAAGCTTCGGGGGGAGACCAGATGATGCACGAGGGAGCCACAAGGCAGGGGCGCTCTGATGGGGTAGGGCGTGCCTAGGTGCCTTCTGGACAGCCCCCTCGTGGCTCCAATTGCCCTAACTCCTGGCCTATAAATTCCCTATTATTTAGAAACCCCCGAAGCAAGACCCCAAACAATTCGTTTGCTGCCGCAAGCCTCTGTTCTGAAGCGATCCCATCTGAAAGCCTCCGCTAGTAGTTTGCCGTAGGGGGGAACCATTGGGGAGGCAATCTTCACCAACCATGATGCATCCATGAATGATGTGTGAGAAGTTCCCACATGACCTATGGGTCAATAACAGTAGCTAGATGACTCTCTCTCTCTACAATGATCTCATCTGAGATCAATCTGATGTAAACTTATGCGGTGCGTTTGTTGGGATCTGATGAATTGTGGGTTTATAATCAGATTATACATTGATATTATTTGAGTCTTTTTTAGATCTCTATGCTTTTCCGATCTATGAGTTTTATTTTGCCAAATTAATGATTGGATCTTTAGAGAGAGTAGTGCATAGTAGTAGGTTCAATTTTACGGTGTCCTTACTCTATGACAGAAGGAGTTGCAAGGCACGTATTGTATTGTTGCTACTAATGATAAAATGATGGGGTTTGAACATATTCCTTGATCTTATTCTATCTACATTATGTCATCTTGCTTAATGTGTTACTCTGTCTGTCATGGAATAAATACTTTTGACATGCATGCTGGATAGCGGTCTTGAGGTGGAGTAACAGTAGTAGACTCAGTAAGTTTAACAGTGTATTTGTCACGGGCATAATGTCTATATATTAGTCCAAAGCCTCGTCAGTTTGATACATTGTGCGTCCGCTTCCACCAAACAAATTGTCATTCCTCAACGGCTCTGCCGTATTAAAGCATTAACACACATATATCCACAAATTACACCAGTCCCATGTCTCCAGTGCAACTAACTCCATAACCAACAAGGTACAAGTCCATGATGAGGCTACTTGCAAAAGGGAATGAAGAGAAATGTTAATATGGTGTTCACTGAAAAAACCAAACTTTAATGGTGAAAAATGTTGAGAAATATAATAGTGCATTTGTGCTAGAACACATTATCAACTTCCAAGGAGAAAAGACTTTATGTAGTACTTTTTTTGCGGGTAAAACTTTATGTACTTTATTATTGTCCAGAGAGTAATAATTTAATCTGAAGTAGAATGAGAAAAATGAATCTAGGTGTAGAGAATGATTTGGTGCATCGATAATTGATTGATCATGCACTAGGCACATATATATAGGTACAAGGGGTGCGATCGGTGTCTTATCTCCCAAGATACAAGTAAATACAGAGGGAGAGAGACACTACAGGTGCGGCATACAAAACCCAGACCTACGTACATGTACACATGTTCAACCCCCCCCCCCCCCCCCCCCCCCCCCCCCCCCCCCCCCCCCCCCGCGCAGTCGAAGCGTCGCCAGTGACGCAGAGACTGGACCGAAAGCCCTCCAACGTCGAGGTGGGTAGTCCCTTCGTCATGACATCGGCGAACTGTTGATCGGTGGACACATGGAGAACTCGAACACGACCAAGTGCGACGTGCTCTCTGACGAAGTGAATGTCGAGCTCAATATGCTTCGTCCATTGGTGATGGACAGGGTTGGCAGGAAGATACACCACGGAGACATTGTCATAGTAAACAAGCATCGCCTTGGTAACCTCGCATAGCAACTCCTGAAGTAGCTATCGTAGCCAAGAGCACTCTGTGACGGCGTTGGCCACAGCCATGTACTCGGCCTCGGCACTCGATCGTGAGACCATGGGTTGTCGTTTAGATGACCACGAAATCAGAGAGGGCCCGTGGTAGACGCAGTAGCCGGAAGTGGAGCGTCGAGTGTCGGGACACCCAGCCCAGTTGGCGTCGGAGTAGGCGACAAGGCTGGTGTCAGATGATGCCGTCAGGGTGAGACCCATAGCTGTGGTGCCACGTATGTACCGAAGGATACGTTTCACCAGAGCCAATGAGTATCACAAGGAGCATGCATATGAAGACACACCTACTGGACAGCGTGCTGGATGTCTAGACGCGTCAGTGTGAGGTACTGAAGTGCACCAACGATGGAGCGGTAGAAGGGAGCGTCGGACACCGGAGAGTCCTCAGCGGCGGACACCTTAGCCTTCATGTCGATAGGCGTAGGAGAAGGCTTGCAGTTAAGCATGCCCGCTCGCTCCAGAAGCTCGTAGGCATACTTCTGGTGGTGCAGGAAGAAGCCAGTGGCCCGGCGCACAACCTCGATGCCGAGGAAGTAGTGGAGAGCCCCCAAATCCTTGAGGGCGAACTCGGTGCCGATGGGAGCTGCGATCTGCTGAAGGAGCGCTGGCGAGGAGGTAGTCGGGATGATGTCGTCAACGTACAGGAGGAGGTACGCGGTAGCGGGACCTTGGTGATAAACAAACAGGGAGGCATCGGACCATGTGGACCGAAACCCCTGCTACCGAAGGAAGGCCGCAATCCACTGGTACCAGGCCCGAGGTGCCTGCTTCAACTCGTAGAGAGAACAGGAGAGCAAGCACACGTGGTCCGGATAGTCGGTGTCGACGAAACCAGTAGGCTACTGACAGAACACCTGCTCGTCGAGATGTCCGTGCAAGAAAGCATTAGACACATCAAGCTGGTGGACTGGCCAAGCGCGAGAAACAGCAAGCTGGAGGACAGCGTGAATCGTACCCGGTTTGACAACCGGGGCAAAGGTGTCGGTGAAATCCACGCCGTCACGCTGGCGAAAGCCGCGCACCAGCCAACGCTCCTTGTAGTGCTCGAGAGAGCCGCCGGGGCGAGTCTTGTGGCGGAAGACCCACTTGCCAGTGATCACATTGGCAAGGGGAGGCCGCGGGACAAGCTGCCACGTACGGTTTCGTTGCATGGCGTCAAACTCCTCACGCATCGCAGCTAGCCAGTTCGGATCCCGAAGGGCTGCGCGAGCGGAGATGGGGAGTCAAGACGGTGCCGATGTAGACGCAGCACACGCGTACTCGTCAGACGTGTAGCGCATGCTAGGACGAAGTGTCCCAGTCCGAACCCGAGTGACCACACCGGTGAGGGGTGCGGCCGTGACAACGGGGGCGGCCGAGGGGACCGCGGCGACAGGGGCCGCGGAGGGGGCCGCCGAGGAGGCCACGGCGATGGGGGCATTGGTCCCAGTTTGTGCCACGAACCGTGACCAATGCACCCCTTTAGTCCCGGTTGGTGGCACCAGCCGGGACCAAAGTCCTTGTGCTGCCCCGCGTCAAAAGTTTAGTACCACCTCGCTAGCTGAGAGAGTTCGAGAGTGGTTCATAAGCGCTGCTGCGCCCACCCTCTCGAGCTCCTCTCAATTGTAGGCTTTCGGGCCTAACCATACGCTGTGTGCCTGTGGGCCTACTAGGCCTCCTGCGGGCCTGAACAAACGTTTCTGAACAGACAATTCAACCATGGTATTATAGGCGCATACCACATCACCTTCGCAGGAACCCTCTTCTTGGGGGGCTCGCCGTCAACATCACCAGGGTCATCTCGTCTGATCTTATACCGCATTGCACTGCATACCGGGCATGCGTTCAGATCCTTGTACGCACCGCGGTAGAGGATGCAGTCATTAGCGCATGCATGTATCTTCTGCACCTCCAATCCTAGAGGGCATACGACCTTCTTTTCTGCGTATGTACTGTCGGGCAATTCGTTATCCTTTGGAACCTTCTTCTTCAATATTTTTAGTAGCTTCTCAAATCCTTTGTTAGGCACAGCATTCTCTGCCTTCCACTGCAGCAATTCCAGTACGGTACCGAGCTTTGTGTTGCTATCTTCGAAATTGGGGTACAACCCTTTTTTGTGATCCTCTAACATGCGATCGAACTTCAGCTTCTCCTTTTGACTTTCGCATTGCGTCCTAGCATCGACAATGACCCGGCGGAGATCATCATCATCGGGCACATCGTCTGGTTCCTCTTGATCTTCAGCAGCTTCCCCCATTGCAGCATCATTGGGCACATCGTCTGGTTCCTCTTGATCTTCAGCAGCTTCCCCCGTTGCAGCATCACCGTATTCAGGGGGCACATAGTTGTCATCGTCCTTTTCTTCTTCGTCGTCTTCCGTCATAACCCCTATTTCTCCGTGCCTCGTCCAAACATTATAGTGTGGCATGAAACCATTGTAAAGCAGGTGGGTGTGAAGGATTTTCCGGTCAGAGTAAGACTTCATATTCCAACATTTAGGGCATGGACAACACATAAAACCATTCTGCTTGTTTGCCTCAGCCACTTCGAGAAAATAATGCATGCCCTTAATGTACTCGGAGGTGTGTCTGTCACCGTACATCCATTGTCGGTTCATCTGCGTGCATTATATATAATTAAGTGTGTCAAAACCATTACATAACATCATGAATAGATAATTAAGTGACCAAATTAATAGAAGTTCATCATCACTTTAAAACCAAAGTACATACATAGTTCTCATCTAACAACATATAGCTCTCCAAAGCATCTAATTAATTAAACCATACATTGAAACTATGTAAAACATTTCAATGCGAAAACAAATGCGATCATAATCGTAACCAAGGTAACAATTGATCCAACGGCATAATGATACCAAGCCTCGGTATGAATGGCATATTTTCTAATATTTGTAATCTTCAAGTGCATTGCATCCATCTTGATCTTGTGATCATTGATGTCTACTACACAACCTTCTTCTTGTAGACGTTGTTGGGCCTCCAAGTCCAGAGGTTTGTAGGACAGTAGCAAATTTCCCTCAAGTGGATGACGTAAGGTTTATCAATCCGTAGGAGTCATAGGATGAAAATGGTCTCTCTCAAGCAACCCTGCAACCAAATAACAAAGAGTCTCTTGTGTCCCCAACACACCCAATACAATGCTAAATTGTATAGGTGCACTAGTTCAGCGAAGAGATGGTGATACAAGTGCAATATGGATAGTAGATAAAGGTTTTTGTAATCTGAAAATATAAAAACAACAAGGTAACTAATGATAAAAGAGAGCATAAACGGTATTGCAATGCTAGGAAATAAGACCTAGGGTTCATACTTTCGCTAGTGCAAGTTCCCTCAACAATACTAACATAATTGGATCACATAACTATCCCTCAACATGCAACAAAGAGTCACTCCAAAGTCACTAATAGCGGAGAACGAATGAAGAGATTATGGTAGGGTACGAAACCACCTCAACGTTATTCTTTCCAATCAATCCGTTGGGCTATTCCTATAAGTGTCACAAACAGCCCTAGAGTTCGTACTAGAATAACACCTTAAGACACAAATCAACCAAAACCCTAATGTCACCTAGATACTCCAATGTCACCTCAAGTATCCGTGGGTATGATTATACGATATGTGTCACACAATCTCAGATTCATCTATTCAACCAACACAAAGGACCTCAAAGAGTGCCCCAAAGTTTCTACCGGAGAATCGCGATGAAAACGTGTGCCAACCCCTATGCATAGGTTCATGGGCGGAACCCGCAAGTTGATCACCAAAACATACATCAAGTGAATCACGTGGTATCCCATTGTCACCACAGATACGCACGGCAATACATACATCAAGTGTTCTCAAATCTTTAAAGACTCAATCCGATGAGATAACTACAAAGGGGAAACTCAATTCATTACAAGAGAGAAGAGGGGGAGGAGAAACATAAGATCCAACTATAATAGCAAAGCTCGTGATACATCAAGATCGTGCCAAATCAAGAACACGAGAGAGAGAGAGAGAGAGAGAGATCAAACACATAGCTACTGGTACATACCCTCAGCCCCGAGCGAGAACTACTCCCTCCTCGTCATGGAGAGCACCGGGATGATGAAGATGGCCACCGGAGAAGGATTACCCCCTCCGGCAGGGTGCCGGAACGGGTCTAGATTGGCTTTCGGTGGCTACGGAGGCATCTGGCGGCGGAATCCCGATCTATTGTGTCCTCTGATGTTTTTAGGGTATATGGAGATATATAGGCAGAAGAAGTACGTCAGGGGGGCCACGAGGGGCTCACGAGGGTGGAGGGCGCGCCCAGGGGGGTGGGCGCGGCCCCCTGCCTTGTGACCTCCTCGTAGAGCCCCCTACGTGCACTCCAAGTCTTCTGGGCTTCTTTCCTTCCAAAAATGAGTTCCGTGAAGTTTCAGGTCAATTGGACTCCGTTTGATTTTCCTTTTCTTCGAAACCCTAAAACAGGGTAAAAATAGAAACTGGCACTGGGCTCTGGGTTAATAGGTTAGTCCCAAAAATGATATAAAAGTGTATAATAAAGCCCATAAACATTCAAATAGTAGATAATATAGCATGGAGCAATCAAAAATTATAGATACGTTGGAGACGTATCAGCATCCCCAAGCTTAATTCCTGTTCGTCCTCGAGTAGGTAAATGATAAAAACAGAATTTTTGATGCGGAGTGCTACTTGGCATAATTTCAATGTGATTCTTCTTTGTGGCATGAATATTCAGACCTGAAAGATTCAAGACAAAATTTCATATTGACATAAAAATAATAATACTTCAAGCATACTAACTAAGCAATCATGTCTTTTCAAAATAACATGTCCAAAGAAAGTTATCCCTACAAAATCATATAGTCTGGCTATGCTCTATCTTCACCACACAAAATATTTAAATCATGCACAACCCCGATGACAAGCCAAGCAATTGTTTCATACTTTTGATATTCTCAAACATTTTCAATCTTCACGCAATACATGAGCGTGAGCCATGGACATAGCACTATAGGTGGAATAGAATGGTGGTTGTGGAGAAAAAAAGGGAAGATGGTCTCACATCAACTAGGCATATCAACGGGCTATGGAGATGCCCATCAATAGATATCGGTGTGAGTGAGTAGGGATTGCCATGCAACGGATGCACTAGAGCTATAAGTGTATGAAAGCTCAACAAAAGAAACTAGTGGGTGTGCATCCAACTTGCTTGCTCACGAAGACCTAGGGCATTTTGAGGAAGCCCATCATTGGAATATACAAGCCAAGTTCTATAATGAAAGATTCCCACTAGTATATGAAAGTGACAACATAGGATAGTAGCACAAGTGTGGTAAAAGGATAGTTGCATTGCCCCTTCTCTCTTTTTCTCTCATTTTATTTATTTTTTTATTTTTTTTATTTGGGCCTTCTCTTTTTTTTATGGCCTGTTTTTTTATTTGGGCTTCTTTGGCCTCTCTTTTTTCGTCCGGAGTCTCATCCCGACTTGTGGGGGAATCATAGTCTCCAACATCCTTTCCTCACTGGGACAATGCTCTAATAATGATGATCATCACACTTTTATTTTTCTTACAACTCAATACTTAGAACAAAATATGACTCTATATGAATGCCTCCGGCGGTGTACCGGGATGTGCAATGACTCATGAGTGACATGTATGAAAGAATTATGAACGGTGGCTTTGCCACAAATACGATGTCAACTACATGATCATGCAAAGCAATATGACAATGATGAAGCGTGTCATAATAAACGGAACGGTGGAAAGTTGCATGGCAATATATCTCGGAATGGCTATGGAAATGCCATAATAGGTAGGTATGGTGGCTGTTTTGAGGAAGGTATTTGGTGGGTGTATGATACCGGTGAAAAGTGCGCGGTATTAGAGAGGCTAGCAATGGTGGAAGGGTAAGAGTGCGTATAATCCATGGACTCAACATTAGTCATAAAGAACTCACATACTTATTGCAAAAATCTATTAGTTATCGAAATGAAGTACTACGCGCATGCTCCTAGGGGGATAGATTGGTAGGAAAATACCATCGCTCGTCCCCGACCGCCACTCATAAGGAAGGCAATCAATAAATAAATCATGCTCCGACTTCATCACATAACGGTTCACCATACGTGCATTCTACGGGAATCACAAACTTCAACACAAGTATTTCTCAAATTCACAACTACTCAACTAGCATGACTTTGATATTATTACCTCCATATCTCAAAACAATCATCAAGCATCAAACTTCTCTTAGTATTCAATACTCTATATGGAAGTTTTTACTAATCTTGTATACCTAGCATATTAGGATTTAAGCAAATTATCATGCTATTTAAGACTCTCAAAATAATCTAAGTGAAGCATGAGAGTTCATATATTTCTTCAAAATAAAACGACCACCATGCTCTAAAAGATATAAGTGAAGCACTAGAGCAAACGACAAACTACTCCGAAAGATATAAGTGAAGATCAATGAGTAGTCGAATAATTATGCAACTATGTGAAGACTCTCTAAAATTTAATAATTTCAGATCTTGGTATTTTATTCAAACAGCAAGCAAAGCAAAATAAAATGACATTCTAAGAATGGCAAACATCATGTGAAGAAGCAAAAACTTAGGATCAACCGAAACTAACCGATAGTTGTTGAAGAAGAAAGGTGGGATGCCAACCGGGGCATCCCCAAGATTAGATGATTGAGACTTCTTCAAATATTATCTTGGGATGCCTTGGGCATCCCCAAGATTTAGCTTTTGTGTCTCCTTAATTCCTCTCATATCAAGGTCTCCCTAAATCTCAAAAGCTTCATCCACACAAAACTGAACAAGGACTCGTGAGATAAGTTAGTATAAACCATTGCAAAAACCTTATCATACTCTACTGTAGCAAATCGCTAAAATTATTATTCAACATTTCATACTAAAGGCCTATGCATATTTAATAGTCCTATCCTCAAATAGAATCATTAAAGAAGCAAACATATGCAAACAATGCAAACATAACAGCAATCTGCCTAAACAGGATAGTCTGTAAAGAATGCAGCAACATCCATACTTCCCTAGCTCCAAAAATTATGAAATAAAATTCCCACTGTAGTAAATTTATCAGAGCTTAATATTAAAAAGGTTTCAACATTTTATCACATTCTGACTTTTCTAGGGAATTATTGCAACAGCGGTAAACTTTCTGTTTTCAAACAGCAACATGTGGAATTCTAAAATAGGCATAGTAAAGGCTATCAATGCCACTTTTATTGAAATAAAATATGCAAAACATTGTTCTAAATAACAGTAAGCAAATCCTAACAAAATAAATTGACGCTCCAAGCAAAACACTTATCATGTGGTGAATAAAAATATAGCTCCAAGTAAAGTTACCGATGGACGAAGACGAAAGAGGGGATGCCTTCCGGGGCATCCCCAAGCTTAGGCTCTTGGTTGTCCTTGAATATTACCTTGGGGTGCCTTGTGCATCCCCAATCTTAGGCTCTTGCCAGTCCTTATTCCGTAGTCCATCGAATCCTTACCCAAAACTTGAAAACTTCACAACACAAAACTTAACAGAAAACTCGTAAGCTCCGTTAGCAAAAGAAAACAAAACACCACTTCAAGGTACTATAATGAAATCATTCTTTATTTATATTGGTGTTAAACCTACTGTATTCCAACTTCTCTATGGTTTATAAACTATTTTACTAGCCATAGATTCATCAAAATAAGCAAACAACACAATGAAAACAGAATCTGTCAAAAACAGAACAGTCTGTAGTAATCTGGATCAAACGTATACTTCTGGAACTCATAAAATTCTCAAATAAATTGCTGGACCTGAGGAATTTATCTATTAATCATCTGCAAAAATAATTAACTAAATAGCACTCTCCAAATAAAAATGGCAGCAATTATCGTGAGTGCTAAAGTTTCTGTTTTTGACAGCATGATCAACAAGACTTTCCCCAAGTCTTCCCAAAGGTTCTACTTGGCACAAACACTAATTAAAAGCATAAAACCACATCTACAAAGAGGCTAGATGAATTATTTATTACTAAACAGGAACAAGAAGCAAGGAACAAAAATAAAATTGGGTTGCCTCCCAACAAGCGCTATCGTTTAATGCCCCTAGGTAGGCATGATGATTTCAATGATGCTCACATGAAGGATAAGAATTGTAACATAAAGAGAGCATCATGAAGAATATTACTAGCAAATTTAAGTCTAACCCACTTCCTATGCATAAGGATTTTGTGAGCAAACAACTTATGGGAACAAGAATCAACTTGCATAGGAAGGTAAAACAAGCATAACTTCAAGATTTTCAACACATAGGGAGGAAACTCTATATTATTGCAATTCCTACAAGCATATGTTACTCCCTCATAATAATTTTCAGTAGCATCATGAATGAATTCAACAATATAACTATCACATAAAGCATTCTTTTCATGATCTACAAGCATAGAAATTTTATTACTCTCCACATAAGCAAAATTCTTCTCATTCATAATAGTGGGAGCAAACTCAAGAAAGTAATTATCATGTGAGGCATAATCCAATTGAAAACTAAAATCATGATGACAAGTTTCATGGATATCATTATTCTTTATAGCATACAAGTCATCACAATAATCATCATAGATAGCAACTTTGTTCTCATAATCAATTGGAACCTCTTCCGGAATAGTGGATTCATCACAAATTAAAGTCATGACCTCTCCAAATCCACTTTCATCAATATAATCATCATAAATAGGAGGCATGCTTTCATCATAATAAATTTGCTCATCAAAACTTGGGGGACAAAAAATATCATCTTCATCAAACATAGCTTCCCCAAGCTTGTGGCTTTGCATATCATTAGCATCATGGATATTCAAGGAATTCATACTAACAACATTGCAACCATGCTCATCATTCAAATATTTAGTGCCAAACATTTTATAGATTTCTTCTTCTAGCACTTGAGCACAATTATCCTTTCCATCATACTCACGAAAGATATTAAAAAGGTGAAGCTTATGAGACAAACTCAATTCCATTTTTTCATAGTTTTCTTTTATAAACTAAACTAGTGATAAAACAAGAAACTAAAAGACTCGATTGCAAGATCTAAAGATATACCTTCAAGCACTCACCTCCCCGGCAACGGCGCCAGAAAAGAGCTTGATGTCTACTACACAACCTTCTTCTTGTAGACGTTGTTGGGCCTCCAAGTGCAGAGGTTTGTAGGACAGTAGCAAATTTCCCTCAAGTGGATGACCTAAGGTTTATCAATCCGTAGGAGGCGTAGGATGAAGATGGTCTCTCTCAAGCAACCCTGCAACCAAATAACAAAGAGTCTCTTGTGTCCCCAACACACCCAATACAATGCTAAATTGTATAGGTGCACTAGTTCGGTGAAGAGATGGTGATACAAGTGCAATATGGATAGTAGATAAAGGTTTTTGTAATCTGAAAATAATAAAACAGCAAGGTAACTAATGATAAAAGTGAGCGTAAACGGTGTTGCAATGCTAGGAAATAAGGCCTAGGGTTCATACTTTCGCTAGTGCAAGTTCCCTCAAAAATACTAACATAATTGGATCACATAACTATCCCTCAACATGCAACAAAGAGTCACTCCAAAGTCACTAATAGCGGAGAACGAACGAAGAGATTATGGTAGGGTACGAAACCACCTCAAAGTTATTCTTTCCAATCAATCTGTTGGGCTATTCCTATAAGTGTCACAAACAGCCCTAGAGTTCGTACTAGAATAACACCTTAAGACACAAATCAACCAAAACCCTAATGTCAACTAGATACTCCAATGTCACCTCAAGTATCCGTGGGTATGATTATACGATATCCGTCACACAATCTCAGATTCATCTATTCAACCAACACAAAGGACCTCAAAGAGTGCCCCAAAGTTTCTACCGGAGAATCACGATGAAAACGTGTGCCAACCCCTATGCATAGGTTCATGGGCGGAACCCGCAAGTTGATCACCAAAACATACATCAAGTGAATCACGTGGTATCCCATTGTCACCACAGATACGCACGGCAAGACATACATCAAGTGTTCTCAAATCTTTAAAGACTCAATCCAATGAGATAACTCCAAAGTGGAAACTCAATTCATTACAAGAGAGAAGAGGGGGAGGATAAACATAAGATCCAACTATAATAGCAAAGCTCGCAATACATCAAGATCGTGCCAAATCAAGAACACGAGAGAGAGAGAGAGAGATCAAACACATAGCTACTGGTACATACCCTCAGCCCCGAGGGAGAACTACTCCCTCCTCGTCATGGAGAGCACCAGGATGATGAAGATGGCCACCGGAGAAGGATTGCCCCCTCCGGCAGGGTGCCGGAACGGGTCTAGATTGGATTTCGGTGGCTACGGAGGCTTCTGGCAGCGGAACTCCCGATCTATTGTGTCCTCTGATGTTTTTAGGGCATATGGAGATATATATAGGCGGAAGAAGTACGTCAGGGGGGCCATGAGGGGCTCACGAGGGTGGAGGGCGCGCCCCCCTACCTCGTGACCTCCTCGTAGATCCCTCGACGTGCACTCCAAGTCTTCTGGGCTTCTTTCCTTCCAAAAATGAGTTCCGTGAAGTTTCAGGTCAATTGGACTCCGTTTGATTTTCCTTTTCTTCGAAACCCTAAAACAGGGTAAAAACAAAAACTGGCACTGGGCTCTGGGTTAATAGGTTAGTCCCAAAAATGATATAAAAGTGTATAATAAAGCCCATAAACATTCAAAACAGTAGATAATATAGCATGGAGCAATCAAAAATTATAGATACGTTGGAGACGTATCAATCATCGACGACATCCGCAACATGTAACTCCAATATCATCTTCTCCTCCTCAATTTTTTTATTTTTTCCTTCAAGTAATTGTTTTCTTCTTCAACTAAATTTAACCTCTCGACAATAGGGTCGGTTGGAATTTCCGGTTCAACTACCTCCTACATAAATAAAATCTATGTCACGTTGGTCAGCATAATTGTGATATACAATAAATGAACCAAATAGTTATAAAAAGATAATATATACCACATCTGAATCATAGACAGGACGAGGGCCGATGGGGGCGGATACCAAAACCATCACACTATATAATAACAAGCAATAAAATAGTAAGAAAATTAGACAAGTATCTATCTAAAGTAAGAATTTTTTTCTTTCACAAAGAAGATAAGAACAAGAGGCTCACCACGGTGGTGCCGACGACGAGATCGGCGCGGGCGATCGACGGCGGTGAAGACGGGAATGGGACGTGACGGGCCGCTAAACCTAGACAAATCTCGAGGAAAATGGAGCTTTGAGGTCGAGCTTCGACAGGAGAAAGCTTAACTAGTGTGGCTCGGTCATTTCATCGAACACCTCATGTCCATAGGAGGTGAGCTGGAGCATCACAAAGCCCTCCCCTCGCCGGCCAGAGAAACACAGAGCACTGGAGCGCTCTGCTCGCGGGCGAGGGGTATATATAGGCACCTCATTGGTCCCGGTTCGTGGCATGAACCGGGACTAAAGGGAAGCCTGTGGTCCCAGTTCAATCCACCAACCGGGACCAATGGTGGTGGGCTAGGAGCGAGGCCCATTGGTCCCGGTTCGTCCCACCAACCGGGACCAAAGGGGCCAGACGAACCGGGACAAATGCCCCCACGAGGCCCGGCAGGCCCGTGGCCCCACGAACCGGGACCAATGCCCCCATGGGTCCCGGTTCTGGACTGAACCGGGACTAAATGGGCTGACCTGTCCTGAACCAAAGCCCTCTTTTCTACTAGTGAACCCTGTTGACAAGCCAAGCAATTGTTTCATATTTTTTATGTTCTCAAACTTTTTCAATCTTCATGCAATACATGAGCGTGAGCCTAACACTATAGGTGGAATAGAATGGTGGTTGTGGAGAAGACAAAAAGGAGAAAATAGTCTCACATCCACTGGGCGTACCAACGGGCTATGGAGATGCCCATCAATAGATATCAATGTGAGTGAGTAGGGATTGCCATGCAATGGATGCACTAGAGCTATAAGTATATGAAAGCTCAAAAAGAAACTAAGTGGGTGTGCATCCAACTCGCTTGCTCACGAAGACCTAGGGCATTTTGAGAAAGCCCATCATTGGAATATACAAGCCAAGTTCTATAATGAAAAATTCCCACTAGTATATGTGTGATGGCCTGGCTTATTAGGGATGATGGACTACTCATATCAATAAGGAATTCCTTCTTTTCCGGGAGCCCATTCGGACAGAACTCCAAAGTTAAGCGTGCTCAGCTTGGAGTAGTGTCAGGATGGGTTACCGATCAGGAAGTTGCTCCCGGGTGCACACGAGTGAGGACAAAGTGCGCAGAAAAGACTAGTATTGATCTGTGGGGCCAGTCTAGATCCCACCAGGAGTAACGACCACCGGCGGGTGTGTCCGGGGCATTACAAGTTGGTATCAGAGCCGACCCTCGCGGTTACACGGATTTTTGTGGACAGGTGCGCGGTCATGTTGTTCATGACGTTTGTGACCCGTCGTGGCAGACGGCATGGTACATGTACCGGACTGGATGCACAGACGTATGTGCCAAGAGGGAACGTTCATGTGGCCCAACGAGGACGTCGGTTCCTCTGAGTGGGGGTGTATGTGATGGCCTGGTGTGGCAGTCCTGGATTAGGGGGTCTCCGGACAGCCGGACTGTTAGACTATGAAGATACAAGATTGAAGACTTCGTCTCGTGTCCGGATGGGACTCTACTTGGCGTGGAAGGCAAGCTAGGAAGTACGGATATGGAAATCTCCTCCTTTGTAACCGACCTTGTGTAACCCTAACCTCTCCAGTGTCTATATAAACCGGAGGGTTTTAGTCCGTAGGACACAACAACTACAACATACAATCATACCATAGGCTAGCTTCTAGGGTTTAGCCTCTCTGATCTCGTGGTAGATCTACTCTTGTACTACCCATATCATCAATATTAATCAAGCAGGACGTAGGGTTTTACCTCCATCAAGAGGGCCCGAACCTGGGTAAAACATTGTGTCCCCTGCCTCCTGTTACCATCCGGCCTAGACGCACAGTTCGGGACCCCCTACCCGAGATCCGCCGGTTTTGACACCGACATTGGTGCTTTCATTGAGATTTCCTCTGTGTTGTCGCCGTTAGGCTTGATGGCTCCTACTATCATCGATAGCGATGTAGTCCAGGGTGAGACCTTTCTCCCCGGACAGATCTTCGTGTTCGGCGGCTTTGCACTGCGGGCCAACTCACTTGGCCATCTAGAGCATATCGAAAGTTACGCCCCTAGCCACCAGGTCAGGTTTGGAAGCTTAAACTACACGGCCGATGTCCGCGGAGACTTGATCTTCGACGGATTCAAGCCTCTGCCTTGTGCGTCGAGCGGTCACGATGAGTACGATTTAGCTCTACCATCAAACGGTGTTCAGGAAATCGCACCGGCAGCCGCTCCGACCCTCAATGCGGAGCAGTTGCGCCTTCCGCAGACGGGTGGATGGACCCCGCCACGGAGGCCTTACCCTCAGCGGTGATCGAGCCGAATATCGACCTTACCTTGCACGAGAGCCGTGTTGATAAACTGTCGGATCCTTCTCCGGCCACGGACTCCGAACCGCCTGCACCCATTCCTATCGAATCTGATCGGGCGCCGATCATGGAGTTTACCTCCGCGGATATTTTTCAGCACTCGCCCTCTGGCGACATACTGAACTCGTTAAGGTCTCTCTCCTTATCAGGAGGATCCTGGTCGAACCATGTCCGGCAGGACTGGGATGCGGATGACGAAGAAATTCGCGACCCACCCACCACCCACTTAGTAGCCACTGTCGATGACTTAGCCGACATGCTCGACTTTGACTCCGAGGACATCGACGGTATGGACGACGATGCGGGAGACGAAGAGGAACCACTGTCTATAGGGCACTGGACGTCCACCTCATCACATGACGTATACATGGTGGACACACCAAAGGAAAACGACGACGAGGAACGGAAGGACGCAACGAAGGTTGTCCCCTCGAGAAGCAGTCAAAGCGGCGGCGTAAGCGCCGCCACAAATCCCGCCTCAGCAGAAACAACGATCATATAGACCGAGTGTTAGAGCAGGGCGAACCATCGCCGGATCACGGCAATACGGAGAATCAAACCAAACAACCTGACTCTGTCGAAGATAATAGTCCGGACGACCTCACACCGGACAGACACCCAGAGCAACAGAATGCCTGTCAAAGGCTTATTGCCACCGCGAGGAGTCTAAAAAAGCAGAAGCAAAGACTCAAGGTTGCATAAGACACACTCGGAATCAGATGGAGCAAAGTACTCAATGCAGCAGCAAAGTACGGCGGCAATCGCCCCACCAAGAGTTACCCGAAGCGGAAGTTACTACCCGAATTCAATGAGGAGGCCTTAGATCCCCCGCAACCAAAAATCAAAACGGCCACTTGGCCGGATAGACGACCTCACGGCCAACATAGAGCGGCAAACAATGCCACATATAAGCCAATACGCGATACACGCGAGGGCTCGCATCAAAAGGACGGCGCAACCAGATCCATCTATGGACCACACAAGCGCTCTCCAGCATAAGATGCAACACAACAAACATCCGAACAACGCGGCACACCCAGATACAGGGGTGCCGCACACCCCCTATGTTTCACTGATGAGGTGTTGGACCATGAATTTCCAGAGGGATTCAAACCCGTAAACATAGAGGCATACGACGGAACAACAGACCCTGGGGTCTGGATTGAGGACTATATCCTCCACATCCATATGGCTCGAGGAGATGATCTCCACGCCATTAAATATTTACCCCTCAAACTCAAAGGGCTAGCTCGGCACTGGCTTAAAAGCCTCCCCGAAAACTCCATCGGAAGCTGCGAAGAGCTCAAAGACGCTTTCCGGGCAAATTTTCAAGGGACTTATGTCCGAGCTCCGGACGCGGACGATTTGAGTCATATAACTCAACAGCCAGGAGAGTCAGCCCGAAAGCTCTGGAATAGGTTTCTTACTAAAAAGAACCAAATAGTCCACTGTCCGGACGCCGAAGCCTTGGCAGCTTTTAAGCATAGCGTCCGTGACGAATGGCTTGCCAGACACCTCGGCCAAGAAAAGCCGAGAACAATGGCAGCATTAACAAGCCTCATGACCCGCTTTTGCGCGGGTGAGGATAGCTGGCTAGCCAGATGCAGCACCAGCGACTCTAGTACATCCGAAGCTAGAGATGGAAACGGGAAATCACGGTGCAACAACAATAACAAATGCCGGAATAAAGAAGACATCACGAAGAGCACAGCAGTAAACGTCGGATTCAAAAGCTCTCGGCCAAGTCAGCAAAAGCCACCCTTTAAAGGCGCCAGAGACGAATTGTCCAGCCTAAACAAAATCCTGGACCAAGTATGTCAGATCCATAGCACCCCTGGTAAACCCGCTAGTCATACCCATAGAGAATGTTGGGTCTTCAAGCAGTCCGGCAAGCTCAACGCCGTACACAAGGGGGAGGATACACCAAGCGAAGACGAGGATGAGCCTCTCAAGCAAGACGCTAGGGAACAAAAGAAATTTCCACCAGAATTCAAAACAGTAAACGCGTTACACGTCATCAAGGGGAGAAACAAAGCGGCACTCCCAGATAAATATGCCCAAGGGCCTATCACCGCGGAGCCCTGCCACTGGTCGTTTCAACCGATCACTTTTGACCATCAGGATTACTCAGCAAGTATCCGACGCGCAGGATGGGCTGCCTTGGTATTAGACCCAATAATTGACGGATACCACTTCACACGAGTCCTGATGGACGGTGGCAGCAGTCTAAACCTGATATATCAGGACACAATCCGCAAAATGGGGATAGACCCAACGAAAATTTGCCTCAGCAATACTACCGGTAAAGGAGTAACGCCAGGCCCAGGGGCTCATTGCACGGGCTCCCTGCTACTAGAAGTTATATTCGGCTTCCCCGATAACTTCCGTAGCGAAAATTTAACCTTCCACATTGCTCCGTTCCAAAGTGGTTATCAAGCACTACTTGGACGCGAAGCTTTTGCTCGCTTTAATGCAATACCGCATTACGCTTCCCTCACGCTCAAGATGCCCGGTCCACATGGCATCATTACAGTGAACGGAAATATTAAGCGATCTTTGCGCGCCGAAGAGAATGCGACTGCCTTGGCAGCCGCACACTAAAAACGGCCTCACCAACTAAAGCATTTGATAGGTCGTCAAGACCACGGACGCGGTTAGATGAGTCCGGCACTGCTATATGTAATTCGTACAGGTTTGATGGCCACACCCCTCTCATAAACACAAGGGGGCTCAACGCGCGCAGACAAGTGGCAATTTCTACTCATTTTTAATTACACATGGTTTCTTTAAAAACTACCTTTTTGCACGACAACTTTTTCACCTAAGTTCCTCTCTTTTACAGATGATCATCGTGCTACACCCGTCCAGGATACGACACAACGGAGACATAGGCGCAGACATGCAGCAGGGACCCGCTCCAAGGATTCTTTTTAGATTAAGACCCTGCGTAAACCTTTTTTACTGTCTCTTGTTGATACACATCCCTCGAATTCTCAGTACAATTGAGAAGGATGCTGACGTCTTGGCATGTGGCCACGTCAGAATAATGCACGTACCTGGACACAAGGGGCTTCTTACAAAAGGCACTATTTAGGCCCTGTTTATACCATAAAGACCGAATACCTTAGGGAGTGTTCGGCGTCGTGAGTTTGGCCTTATATGCATCAGCTCTGAATCATGTCTTTGGTCAAATGTTGGGTTTGCCCGGCTCCTATGTTTTGGTACCTTACGTTCCGCTCTATCGACTAAGGTAGGAGAACTACTACGATTGTGCCCCGGGTCATCCGGACGAGCACCTCAGTAGAGAAAGCCGAAAACTGACTGTCATGATATAGCGTGAGACTGGTCAACCACTCGATGACCTATCGGAATGTTAGAATTCCTCTGCCTTAACGAAGGGCCGTTTCCTGGCCAGGCATGTACGCACCCCGAATTTGGGAGAGTGCAGAGCCAACGGGGGCTATATAGTAGCCCCACCGTCAAACTTCTATGGCTAAGTGAAAGTGTTAAAGCATTATAGTCTGGTTGCCTCGTTCACTGCGCTATCACCTCCTTAATAGGACCAAGACGTTGGGTTAAGTGTGAACATGCGTCTTCTGCGAACACCTCCGCATTATATGCGTGGGGGCTGAAGCCGACGACTGCAATCTTTCAGGTTATACACATGTATACATAAACGGCCGCACAGGAGGCATCATATTACTTTCAGGCAAAAGTATAAACACAGCCTTAATAAATTTCATAAAAACATTGTGTTTACAATGGGAATACATGTCACTCAAACATAATATTCTTCGATCACTGGGACTCTATCAAACGAGCACCCTCGAGAACCTCTTCGAAGTAGTGCTCGGCAGCCACTCGGCCTATGGTCGAACCCTACGTCGCAACAGTGGTAGCATCCATCTCCGCCTAGTATGCTTTAACACGGGCAAGGGCCATCCGCGAGCCTTCTATGCACACCGACCTCTTCATCGCATTGATGCGCAGCACCGCACCAAGGAACTGCTGCACTAAGCTGAAATAGTTGTTCGGCTTCGGCTTCTCTGGCCACAAATGATCTACGACGAACCTCATGGCAAGTCCGGACAACCTATTAAGTTCGGCCCATTCGGCTAGCCGATCAGTCAAGGGAAGCGGACGCTCTGGAACGTTAAATTGCGACCAGAACAGCTTGTCCACTTCACGATCTGTCTGATCTCGGAAGTATTCGACCGCATCGACGGCGCTTGCCGCCAAGTCCATATATGCGTCTGCCGAACTCCACAGCCGATCTAGAGGGGCATACCACGGATCTCCGAACTTCCTCTGCAGCAGAAAGGGCTTCCCAGCCGCAATATCCCCGGCTTTGCGCAGCTCCTCCTTCTTCGCCCTCATAGCAGAGCGAGTGTCTTTGGTCACCATCGTGGCCTTTTCAACATCCGCTGCCTTCACTCGGTTCTCCTTTTCAAGGAACTGGCAACGGTCGGCAGTGTCTTTTAATCCTATGGCCATCTTGGCCATCTTCTCTTTGCTTTCGCAATGCGCGGCCTTCTCGGCTCTTAACTCTTCGGCCGCCTTCAAAGCAGCCGCATTACTAACTCTTGCTTGTTCCTTGGCTCGGGCAAGTTACGCCCGAAGGGTCTCCACAGTGGCAACTCCGTCTGCAATCACAACATATTAAAGATACTTGCATCATGCTGCTCTTATTATGTAACATTCGCCAGGAAAACATTACTTACCCTGTGACTCGTCAAGCCGCCTGTTAACAAGCTCGATGTCGGCGTCTGCCGCATCTAGTTACCGCTTTAGTTTGGCAAACTCATGAGTCCGGCTAGCCACCGGAGCTCCCATTACCTGCACATTAAAGCGGTATGGTTATTTCCTAGGACTACGATCCTCTTTTCGCTGCCGTTCTCAACGACAACTAGAGTCTCAGAGGCTACTATCTACACAGGGCACACCTAACATGGGCGGTACTATCAAAAAGTATATCATTTCACGTACCTCAAAGCCCATCAGTAGACTCATAAAAGCTTCATGCAATCCGCTTTCGATGGACGAAATTCTTTCCATCACCGTACTCATTAATGTACGGTGTTCCTCTGAGATGGTTGCTCGCTCCAACAGCTCCCTCAGTATGTCCGACCGCATACCAGACGGTGTCGGACTCTTTTGTTTGCTCTCTTCAAGAGCCGGACGCTGAGGACTTCGGGTGACTACAGGATTATCTTCTGGCCTCACCAGATCTGGAGAGGCCCTCCATGACGACACTTCAAGGTCGCCCGCTTCTTGAGCAGAGGAGTCCGGGGGAGGCGTTTCGCTATCCATCATCTCCGGAAGAAGATCCCCGGAAGATGAGCTCTGCTGAGAAGGGCTAAGGTTCGAACTGCAAGATAAATACTTCGGTTATTTTCCTTAGAGGTAAGGTAATATATCTTCACTATTGAAGTACTTTCTAATTACTTACAGCTCGTTGGAGGGCTGATCCTCGCGCGGACTTTGTGCGGCAAAAGCACCCTCCAAGGCAGGACCCTCTAGTGGGGATTTCTTCTCCCGTTTGGAAGCCTCGGTTTCCGGATCTTCAGAGGCAGTCCTCTTCCTTCCCCGAAGCGAGAGAAGGTCAGATTCTTCTCCTTGGTTATCCTCCTTCACGGAGGTGCTCATTCCCTCGGTTGGAATTGGTAGCGATGGGGCCCGCTCTCGACCTCATCATTCCCCCCTTTATCTTCTTTTGAGGGCTCCGGGCAGGGTGCTAGCTCGAGTATCTTTTCCAGTACCAGATTCTCCAAACCCTCAGGAAGGGGGGCCGAACACTGAATCATCTTCGCCTTTGTTAGCCAGTCTTGGTCAAAGGACGACTTCTCAGAATGACGTCATGGTAAATAAAAGACGGTGTGTTCGGCCAAAGGATTACTTACTTGGTCGGCGGTATGGTTGCTGCTCGGGCCCACGTCCTCGGTAGTATCCGGACACTCTTTTTGGGGTCCGAAGAATGATTTGTACATCTCCTCGTGCGTCAGGCCGAGGAAATTCTGAATTGTACGCGGCCCTTCTGGGTTGAACTCCCACATGCGGAGGAGCCGGCGTTTGCATGGCTGGATTCGTCAAACCAGCATGACTTGCATTACCATAATCAAACTGAAATCTTCTTCGAAGAGATTTTGGATGCGGCTTTGCAGTACAGGCACGTCCTTGGTGGGACCCCAGCTCAGCCCTCTGCTAATCCATGACATCAGTTGTGGTGGAGGGCCCGAGCGGAAAGAAGGGGCAGCCACCCACTTGGCACTTCTGGGAGCTGTGACGTAAAACCACTCCTGTTGCCATAATTCGGACACCTCTGGAAAGGATCCTTTGGGCCACGGAGCTCCTGCAAACTTGCTTATTAGTGCTCCTCCGCATGTTGCGTGTTGTCCCTCGATTGTCTTCGGCTTCATTTCAAAAGTCTTGAGCCACAGGCCGAAGTGAGGGGTAACATGGAGGAAGGCCTCACACATGACAATAAATGCCGACATGTGAAGAAAGGAGTCCGGGGCTAGATCATGGAAGTCTAGCCCGTAGTAAAACATCAAACCCCTTAGGAAGGGATCCAGAGTGAGGCCTAGACCTCGGAGGAAGTGGGAGATGAACACAACGTCTTTGTTGGCTTCAGGAGTAGGGACAACCTGCCCTCGGGCAGGCAGCCGATGCGAAACCTCGGCGGTCAGGTATCTGGCCTCCCTCAACTTCCTGATGTCTTCTTCCATAACGGAGGAGGGCATCCATCGGCCTTGAAGGCTAGATCTGGACATGATTGAAGGTTCAGAGCACCTGACCTAGGCTTTGGGTGTTAGAACTCGAGGCAGGGGAAGGATTCAATTGAGCACGGGAGGGAAAAAGTAAAAGCCTTGTCCCTTTATAAAGAGGGTGAATATCAAGCATCCTCTCCGTAGCCGTTTGGACTTGCCTATAATCTAGGAGTCCTAGACACGGTTGGGTTACCCATGACCGTATTAATGAGAATCCTGTAATTATGGGAACACGATCTCTGCTTTGACAAGACGTGTCAAGAAACCGCCTCGCGTTATGTGCGGAGCTGGTTGAGGAAAAATGGTTCGAATAAGCACCGGGCCATGGCATGATGTCATGTTGCCAAAACGTGTAAGCAGATTAAAGATTTGTGGAAATATTATTTTCTCTACGGTGGTATGTGGAACTTGTTTTGCAGGGTCGGACACTATCCTTATGTTCAAAATTCTTCCGTGGTGTATTCGAAGGAGGAACCCGCCTTGCAATGCCAAAGACAATACTGCGCGTCGGACTCATCGTCATTGAAAGCCTGGTTCAGGGGCTACTGTGGGAGTCCTGGATTATGGGGTCTCCGGATAGCCAGACTATATCCTTTGGCCGGACTGTTAGACTATGAAGATACAAGATTGAAGACTTTGTCTCGTGTCCGTATGGGACTCTACTTGGCGTGGAAGGCAAGCTAGGCAGTACGGATATGGAAATCTCCTCCTTTGTAACCGACCTTGTGTAACCCTAACCTCTCCGGTGTCTATATAAACCGGAGGGTTTTAGTCCGTAGGACACAACAACTACAACATACAATCATACCATACGCTAGCTTCTAGGGTTTAGCCTCTCTGATCTCGTGGTAGATCTACTCTTGTACTACCCATATCATCAATATTAATCAAGCAGGACGTAGGGTTTTACCTCCATCGAGGGCCCGAACCTGGGTAAAACATTGTGTGCCCTGCCTCTTGTTACCATCCGGCCTAGACGCACAGTTCGGGACCCCCTACCCGAGATCCGCCGGTTTTGACACCGACACCTGGCTTATTAGGGATGATAGACTACTCATATCAATAAGGAATTCCTTCTTTTCTGGGAGCCCATTCGGACAGAACTCCAAAGTTAAGCATGCTCAGCTTGGAGTAGTGTCAGGATGGGTGACCGTCCGGGAAGTTGCTCCCGGGTGCGCACGAGTGAGGACAAAGTGCGCAGAAAAGACTAGTATTGATCTGTGGGGGCAGTCTAGATCCCGCCAGGAGTAACGACCACCGGCGGGTGTGTCCGAGCGTTACAATATGAAAGTGACAACATAGGAGACTCTCTATCATGAAGATCATGGTGCTACTTTGAAGGACAAGTGTGGTAAAAGGATAGTAGCATTGCCCCTTCTCTCTGTTTCTCTCATTTTTTTGTTTTTTTGTGCCTTCTCTTTTTTTATGGCCTATTTTTTCTCTTTTTTTTATTTTTCATCCGGAGTCTCATTGTGACTTGTGGTGGAATCATAGTCTCCATCATCCTTTCCTCACCGGGACAATGCTCTAGTAATGATGATCATCACACTTTCATTTACTTACAACTCAAGAATTACAACTCGATACTAGAACAAAAATATGAATCTATGTGAATGCCTCCGGCAGTGTACCGGGATATGCGATGAATCAAGAGTGACATGTATGAAAAATTATGAATGGTGGCTTTGCCCCAAATACGATGTCAACTACATGATCATGCAAAGCAATATGACAAGGATGAAGCGTGTCATAATAAATGGAACAGTGGAAAGTTGCATGGCCAATATATCTCGGAATGGCTATGGGAATGCCATAATAGGTAGGTATGGTGGCTGTTTTGAGGAAGGTATGTGGTGGGTTTATGGTACCGGCAAAAGTTGTGCGGTACTAGAGAGGCTAGCAATGGTGGAAGGGTGAGAGTGTGTATAATCCATGGACTCAACATTAATCATAAAGAACTCACATACTTATTGCAAAAATCTCTTAGTTATCGAAACAAAGTACTATGTGCATGCTCCTAGGGGATAGATTGGTAGGAAAAAACCATCGCTCGTCCCCGACCGCCACTCATAAGGAAGACAATCAATAAATAAATCATGCTCCGACTTCATAACATACGGTTCACCATACGTGCATGCTACGGGAATCACAAACTTTAACACAAGTATCTCTCAAATTCAAAACTACTCAACTAGCATGACTCTAATATCACCATCTTCATATCTCAAAACAATCATAAAGAATCAAACTTCTTGTAGTATTCAATGCACTTTATATGAAAGTTTTTTTATACCCATCTTGGATGCCTATCATATTAGGACCAGTTTTATAGCCAAAGCAAATTACCATGCTGCTCTAAAATACTCTCATAATAATATAAGTGAAGCATGAGAGATCTAATTCTACAAAATAAAAACCACCACCGTGCTCAGAAAATATAAGTGAAGCACAAGAGCAAAATTATCTAGCTCAAAAGATATAAGTGAAGCACATAGAGTATTCTAATAAAATTCCAATTCATGTGTGTCTCTCCCAAAAGGTGTGTACAGCAAGGATGATTGTGGTAAACTAAAAATCAAAGACTCAAATCATACAAGACACTCCAAGCAAAACACATATCATGTGGCGAATAAAAATATAGCTCCAAGTAAAGTTACCGATAGACAAAGACGAAAGAGGGGATGCCTTCCGGGGCATCCCCAAGCTTAGGCTTTTGGTTGTCCTTGGATTTTACCTTGGGGTGCCTTGGGCATCCCCAAGCTTAGGCTCTTGCCACTCCTTGTTCCAAAATCCATCAAATCTTTACCCAAAAACTTGAAAACTTCACAACACAAAACTCAACAGAAAATCTCATGAGCTCCGTTAGTATAAGAAAACAAATCACCACTTGAGGTACTGTAATGAACTCATTCTTTATTTATATTGGTGTTAAACCTACTATATTCCAACTTCTCTATGGTTCATACCCCCCGATACTAGCCATAGATTCATCAAAATAAGCAAACAACACACAAAAAACAGAATCTGTCAAAAACAGAACAGTCTGTAGTAATCTGTAGGTTTCGAATACTTCTGTAACTCCAAAAATTCTACCAAATTACGACGACCTGAATAATTTGTATATTGATCTACTGCAGTTGGAACAGTATTTTATCGCTCTCTGGTTAAAAATGAAAATTATTCTCGTGAGCGCATACTTTCTATTTTTGCACCAAGATCAAACAACAATCATCCAAGAAGATCCTAAAGGCTTTACTTGGCACAAACACTAACTAAAACATAAAAAAACAATCATAACATAGGATAGATGATTTATTTATTACTAAACAGGAACAAAAAACAAGAAACAAAAATAAATTGGGTCACGTTTGTTCCAAAAATCACGCTCCTGAAGGTTTCATTCCGTTTGGACTCCGTTTGATATTCCTTTTCTGCGAAACACTGAAATAAGCAAAAAACAGCAATTTGCACTGGGCCTTGGGTTAATAGGTTAGTCCCAAAAATAATATAAAAGTATAAAATAAAGCCCATTAACATCCAAAACACATAATATAATAGCATGGAACAATCAAAAATTATAGATATGTTGGAGACGTATCAGGCTGCATCATCGGTCACTCTCGCCGACGATTTTCTGGGTCATAAGGGATGGACGCCCCCCCCCCCCCCCCCCACCACCACCACCACCACCAACACACAGACAAAGGCGATGGTTTAAAACTATGTCGTGGAAATGGGTCAAAACCATTTGTATAGGACTTCGTTGCACCGGTGGAGCTTGATAAAAGCCATGTGTCGGGGTTACTTATACGGTGCAGACTTCGTGCAGATGATAGTAATGAAACACCCACTGCTTGAGGTATCAAATGATGAGGCATATAATTTCTTTGTTGATCGTGTAGTAGATAGGTATACTTATACGGTTGCAGACTTCGTGCAGATGATAGTAATGAAACACCCACTGCTTGAGGTATCAAATGATGAGGCATATAATTTCTTTGTTGATCGTGTAGTAGATAAGGTACGAGAGTTGGATCATGAAAGGAAAAAGCTATTCAGTAAGTTACCTGCTAAGCAAGAAGATACTTTTGAGCCTACTATTGAGATTGAGATTGGTTTGAATAAATTCAATGTTTTATGTGATCTAGCTGCTTGTATTTGCACTATCCCTAAGTCCATTTATGATAGTCTCAATCTTGGTCCTTATGTTGTACTAAGATTAGATTGAATATGGCTAATTCTACTTTTACACAAATAGTAGGGATTAAGCATGGTGTTATCATTCAAATTAATAATTGTCCTGTCATGTTTGATCTTGTTATAGTTGACATGCCTGGAGATCTCATTGCTCCTATAATTCTCGGTAGGCCTTTTCTTAGGACCATAATGGCCGGTGATACATCTCCAGTGCATCTATAGTTATTGACTGTTTCATGCTATTATATTATCACTTTTGTATACATTATATGCCATTTTATATTGTTTCTATGGACTTACCTATTTACTTGGTGCACAGTGCGAGTTCATGTTTTCTACATGTTTTCAGTTTCCAGGAAATACATACCAAACAAAGTCCAAACACGACGAAACTTTTGGACGAATTTTTTTCAACAAAAAAAGACTCTGGAAGCTTCGGGGGGAGACCAGATGATGCATGAGGGAGCCACAAGGCAGGGGCGCTCTGATGGGGTAGGGCGTGCCTAGGTGCCTTCTGGACAGCCCCCTCGTGGCTCCAATTGCCCTAACTCCTGGCCTATAAATTCCCTATTATTTAGAAACCCCCGAAGCAAGACCCCAAACAATTCGTTTGCTGCCGCAAGCCTCTGTTCTGAAGCGATCCCATCTGAAAGCCTCCGCTAGTAGTTTGCCATAGGGGGGAACCATTGGGGAGGCAATCTTCACCAACCATGATGCATCCATGAATGATGTGTGAGAAGTTCCCACATGACCTATGGGTCAATAACAGTAGCTAGATGACTCTCTCTCTCTACAATGATCTCATCTGAGATCAATCTGATGTAAACTTATGCGGTGCGTTTGTTGGGATCTGATGAATTGTGGGTTTATAATCAGATTATACATTGATATTATTTGAGTCTTTTTAGATTCTATGCTTTTCCGATCTATGAGTTTTATTTTGCCAAATTAATGATTGGATCTTTAGAGAGAGTAGTGCATAGTAGTAGGTTCAATTTTACGGTGTCCTTACTCTATGACAGAAGGAGTTGCAAGGCACGTATTGTATTGTTGCTACTAATGATAAAATGATGGGGTTTGAACATATTCCTTGATCTTATTCTATCTACATTATGTCATCTTGCTTAATGTGTTACTCTGTCTGTCATGGAATAAATACTTTTGACATGCATGCTGGATAGCGGTCTTGAGGTGGAGTAACAGTAGTAGACTCAGTAAGTTTAACAGTGTATTTGTCACGGGCATAATGTCTATATATTAGTCCAACCTCGTCAGTTACATTGTGCGTCCGCTTCCAAACAAATTGTCGTTCCTCAACGTCTGCCGTTAAAATTAACACACATATATCCACAAATTACACCAGTCCCATGTCTCTAGTGCAACTAACTCTAACCAACAAGGAGTCCATGATGAGGCTACTTGCAAAAGGGAATGAAGAAGTTAGGTGTTCACTGAAAAAACAACTTTAATGGTGAAAAGTTGAGAAATATAATAGTGCATTTGTGCTAGAACATTATCAACTTCCAAGGAGAAAACTTTATGGTATTTTTTGCGGGTAAAACTTTATACTTTATTATTGTCCAGAGAATAATTATCTGAAGTAGAATGAGAAAAATGAATCTAGGTGTAGAGAATGATTTGGATCGATAATATTGATCATGCAAGGCACATATATATAGACAAGGGGCGATCGGTCTTATCTCCCAAGACAAAAATACAGAGGGAGAGACACTACAGGTGCGGCATACAAAACCCACCTGTACATGTACACATGTTCAACCCCCCCCCCCCCCCCCCCCCCCCGCAGTCGAAGCGTCGCCAGTGACGCAGAGACTGGACCGAAAGCCCTCCAACGTCGAGGTGGGTAGTCCCTTCGTCATGACATCGGCGAACTGTTGATCGGTGGACACATGGAGAACTCGAACACGACCAAGTGCGACGTGCTCTCTGACGAAGTGAATGTCGAGCTCAATATGCTTCGTCCATTGGTGATGGACAGGGTTGGCAGGAAGATACACCACGGAGACATTGTCATAGTAAACAAGCATCGCCTTGGTAACCTCGCATAGCAACTCCTGAAGTAGCTATCGTAGCCAAGAGCACTCTGTGACGGCGTTGGCCACAGCCATGTACTCGGCCTCGGCACTCGATCGTGAGACCATGGGTTGTCGTTTAGATGACCACGAAATCAGAGAGGGCCCGTGGTAGACGCAGTAGCCGGAAGTGGAGCGTCGAGTGTCGGGACACCCAGCCCAGTTGGCGTCGGAGTAGGCGACAAGGCTGGTGTCAGATGATGCCGTCAGGGTGAGACCCATAGCTGTGGTGCCACGTATGTACCGAAGGATACGTTTCACCAGAGCCAATGAGTATCACAAGGAGCATGCATATGAAGACACACCTACTGGACAGCGTGCTGGATGTCTAGACGCGTCAGTGTGAGGTACTGAAGTGCACCAACGATGGAGCGGTAGAAGGGAGCGTTGGACACCGGAGAGTCCTCAGCGGCGGACACCTTAGCCTTCATGTCGATAGGCGTAGGAGAAGGCTTGCAGTTAAGCATGCCCGCTCGCTCCAGAAGCTCGTAGGCATACTTCTGGTGGTGCAGGAAGAAGCCAGTGGCCCGGCGCACAACCTCGATGCCGAGGAAGTAGTGGAGAGCCCCCAAATCCTTGAGGGCGAACTCGGTGCCGATGGGAGCTGCGATCTGCTGAAGGAGCGCTGGCGAGGAGGTAGTCGGGATGATGTCGTCAACGTACAGGAGGAGGTACGCGGTAGCGGGACCTTGGTGATAAACAAACAGGGAGGCATCGGACCATGTGGACCGAAACCCCTGCTACCGAAGGAAGGCCGCAATCCACTGGTACCAGGCCCGAGGTGCCTGCTTCAACTCGTAGAGAGAACAGGAGAGCAAGCACACGTGGTCCGGATAGTCGGTGTCGACGAAACCAGTAGGCTACTGACAGAACACCTGCTCGTCGAGATGTCCGTGCAAGAAAGCATTAGACACATCAAGCTGGTGGACTGGCCAAGCGCGAGAAACAGCAAGCTGGAGGACAGCGTGAATCGTGCCGTTGACAACCGGCGAAGGTGTCGGTGAAATCCACGCCGTCACGCTGGCGAAAGCCGCGCACCAGCCAACGCTCCTTGTAGTGCTCGAGAGAGCCGCCGGGGCGAGTCTTGTGGCGGAAGACCCACTTGCCAGTGATCACATTGGCAAGGGGAGGCCGCGGGACAAGCTGCCACGTACGGTTTCGTTGCATGGCGTCAAACTCCTCACGCATCGCAGCTAGCCAGTTCGGATCCCGAAGGGCTGCGCGAGCGGAGATGGGGAGTGAAGACGGTGCCGATGTAGACGCAGCACACGCGTACTCGTCAGACGTGTAGCGCATGCTAGGACGAAGTGTCCCAGTCCGAACCCGAGTGACCACACCGGTGAGGGGTGCGGCCGTGATGACGTGGGCGGCCGAGGGGACCGCGGCGACAGGGGCCGCGGAGGGGGCCGCCGAGGAGGCCACGGCGATGGGGGCAGCCGAGGAGGGCACGGCGGGGGACGCGGCGACGGGCGCCACCGAGGGGGCCGCGCCGGGGGCCGCCGAGGTAGGGGCCACGGTGACGGGGGCGACCGAGGGGGCCGTGGCAATGGGGGCCGCGGCGACAGGGGCCGCCGGCACGGGGAGCGCGGGCAGGGCCGAGCCCAGTGCGCGGCTGGGCGGTTCGCCAGAGGAGGAGGCAGGGGCGAACCATGCCGCGGGAGACGCCGAGGGTGATGGTACCTGCTGAAACAGGAACACCAGCTCATCAAAGTACACATGCCGGGAAGTGAAAACGCGGTGGCACACTGGATCATAGCACCGGTAACCTTTGGTGTTTGGAGGATAACCAAGGAAGATGCACGGAAGGGACCGGGGAGCGAGTTTGTGAGGAGTAGTGGATGCGGTGCTAGGATAACAGAGACACCCAAAAATGTGAAGGCCATCATAAGATGGAACAGCACCGAAGAGGAGCTGGTGAGGAGTGTAGTTCCAGCGCGAACGACACGGGCGAATGTTAATAAGGAGGTTGGCGGTCGCGAGTGTGTCCGGCCAGAACCGAGGAGGCACGTAGGAGTGGAAGAGCAACGTGCAGACACAGTCATTAAGAGTGTGAATGACGCGCTCGGCGTGACCATTCTATTGTGACGTGTAGGGACAAGTGAGGCGAAAAATGGTGTCGTGGGACGCAAGAAGATTGCGGATGGCGACGTTGTCAAACTCCTTGCCATTGTCAGTTTGCAAGGCAAGAATTGTTGGAAATATGCCCTAGAGGCAATAATAAATTGGTTATTATTATATTTCCTTGTTCATGATAATCGTTTATTATCCATGCTAGAATTGTATTGATAGGAAACTCAGATACATGTGTGGATACATAGACAACACCATGTCCCTAGTAAGCCTCTAGTTGACTAGCTCATTGATCAATAGATGGTTACGGTTTCCTGACCATGGACATTGGATGTCATTGATAATGGGATCACATCATTAGGAGAATGATGTGATGGACAAAGACCCAATCCTAAGCCTACCACAAGATCATATAGTTCGTATGCTAAAGCTTTTCTAATGTCAAGTATCATTTCCTTAGACCATGAGATTGTGCAACTCCCGGATACCGTAGGAGTGCTTTGGGTGTACCAAACGTCACAACGTAACTGGGTGGCTATAAAGGTACACTACAGGTATCTCCGAAAGTGTCTGTTGGGTTGGCACGAATCGAGACTGGGATTTGTCACTCCGTGTAAACGGAGAGGTATCTCTGGGCCCACTCGATAGGACATCATCATAATGTGCACAATGTGATCAAGGAGTTGATCACGGGATGATGTGTTATGGAACGAGTAAAGAGACTTGCCGGTAACGAGATTGAACAAGGTATCGGGATACCAACGATCGAATCTCGGGCAAGTATCGTACCGATAGACAAAGGGAATTGCATACGGGATTGATTAAGTCCTTGACATCGTGGTTCATCCGATGAGACCATCGTGGAACATGTGGGAACCAACATGGGTATCCAGATCCCGATGTTGGTTATTGACCGGAGAGTCATCTCGGTCATATCTGCATGTGTCCCGAACCCGTAGGGTCTACACACTTAAGGTTCGGTGATGCTAGGGTTATAGAGATATTAGTATGCGGTAACCCGAAAGTTGTTCGGAGTCCCGGATGAGATCCCGGACGTCACGAGGAGTTCCGGAATGGTCCGGAGGTAAAGAATTATATATAGGAAGTGCTATTTCGGCCATCGGGACAAGTTTCGGGGTCACCGGTATTGTACCGGGACCACCGGAAGGGTCCCGGGGGTCCACCGGGTGGGGCCACCTGCCCCGGGGGGCCACATGGGCTGTAGGGGATGCGCCTTGGCCTATATGGGCCAAGGGCACCAGCCCCAAGAGGCCCATGCGCCAAGAATCAAGGGAGAGGAAGAGTCCTAAAGGGGGAAGGCACCTCCGAGGTGCCTTGGGGAGGAGGGACTCCTCCCTGGCCGCACCCTTCCTTGGAGGAAGGGCCAAGGCTGCGCCTCCCCCTCTCCCTTGGCCCTATATATAGTGGGGGGAAGGGAGGGCAGCCCAACCTAAGCCCTGGCGCCTCCCTCTCCCCCCCATGACACATCTCCCTCCTCCCGCAGCGCTTGGCGAAGCCCTGTTGGAATCCCGCTACTTCCACCACCACGATGTCGTGCTGCTGGATCTCCATCAACCTCTCCTCCCCCCTTGCTGGATCAAGAAGGAGGAGACGTCGCTGCTCCGTACGTGTGTTGAACGCGGAGGTGCCGTCCGTTCGGCGCTAGGATCATCGGTGATTTGGATCACGACGAGTACGACTCCATTAACCCCGTTCCCTTGAACGCTTCCGCGCGCGATCTACAAGGGTATGTAGATCCACTCCTCCCTCGTTGCTAGATGACTCCATAGATTGATCTTGGTGACACGTAGGAAAATTTTGAATTATTGCTACGTTCCCCAACAAGAATAGGACGACCGAACTGTGTGGTGACATATGAATAAAAGGTTGTGAGTGTGGCAAGAGCGTCGGACTTGCGACAGAGAGGGAATGTCCACACATGATGAGTAAAATCATCCAATATCACCAAAAAGTATAAGTAGCCCGTGTTGCTCGCAACCGGGGATGTCCAAACATCACTATGCAATAACTGAAACGGAAAGGTGGAAATGTTTGTAGACTCGCTAAAGGGGAGACGAACATGCTTGCCAAGACGGCAAGCCTCACAAGTGTGGTCGTCAGCCTTATTACATGAGAAAGAAAAACTTTGAAGAATCTGAAGCATAACAGTGGAGTTGGGATGACCGAGGCAGGCGTGCCAAAGATCGGCACCAGCGGCGAAGGCGGCGGGACGACGGGTGGTGGTGGCGCCTGAGGGATGCACTAGGTAAAGCTCGTCCGGGCTATCACATCGGTGGAGTACCATCCGTGTAAGGGTGTCCTTCACAGAAAAGCCGATATCATCAAATTCAACAGTGATAGGATTCTCATGAGAAAGACGATGAATAGAAACTAGATTAGTGACTAAGTTAGGAGACACAAGAAACATTAGACATGTTAACGGCAGTAGAAGTAGAAGGAAATGACATATGACCGACATGGGTAATAGGTAGGGAGGAACCGTTACCAACGGTGATGCGAGTGGGAGTATGAACAGGAGTGGCAGACGTGAGGTTACCGGGATGAGCAGTCATGTGAGCAGTGACGCCCGAGTCCATGTACCAGTCACCACCACCACCATAGGAACTCGGTGACGGGGCAGAGTTCAGGGCAGCGAGAAGGATTGGGTCCCACAGTAGCGACACCTGAGGCGGGTAAAACCCGCCGTAGGCCGGCACGGGAGCAGCGCCGTAAGCCGGCGCGGGGGCGGCACCTAAGGCCGGTGCGGTGGCGGCGCCGTAGGCGGGCGCGACCCCGTAAGCGGGCGTGGGCGGGGGTGTGGCACCATAGCCGCTGTAGGGAGCGACGTTCTGCTCGGCAAAGAGGGCCTGATGGATCGCCGGACGAGGCCCAAGGATGACGCCAGTCCACGGGTTGGTGTCGTACGTCCATGGAGGGTTGACCTGCTGCTGCTGACGAGCCCCCCCCCCCCCGGTGCCTATTGCTGCTTGCGGCCGCCCCCTCAGCGGTTGCCGCGGCGCCCGCCACCGGGCTGCTGGAAGAGATCATCGTGGAAGTACCCTGGAGGCGCGGGGGGCGGCGGCTGCTGGCGTAGCACAGGTGGGGCGGCCGGTGGTGGAGCACCACGGGAGGTGCCGGCCGTGAGGGCGTGATGCTGCACACGCTTCTTAACCCCCTTCATCCGGCGCTCCTCCAACCGCAAGTACACCACGAACTTGGGGAAGGAGGTCTCCAGCATCAAGGTGAGGTTCGAGGTGGCGTTGCCGAAGTCCTCGTTGAGGCTGGCGTGAGCGTGCCGAGGAGGAGGTCGTCATCAACCTTGGCGCCAATGTCGCGGAGCTCATCTGCCAACGTCTTCAGGCGGCGGCAGTAGTCATCAATGGACTGTTCATTCTAGTGACAGTCAAAAAATTCCTACTACAAAAAAAACGCGGCGCTGAAGCTTGTTGTCGGTGAAGAGACCGTTCAGCTTGACCCACAGGGCACGGGCATCGTCGCCGGCGCTCGCGACCGTGTGGAACAGGTCCTTGGAGATGGTGTTGAAGAACCACCGGATGATGGTGGCGTCGTTCGCGGTCCACACGGCGTCTTCCACCATGGCGCGGGAGTCAACGGTGCCGTCCACATGATCCACGAGGTTGTTCTCATGGAAGAGCAGCGAGAAGTACGTCTTCCACGCGAAGTACGTGGAGTTGGAGGCGTCGAGGACGACGGGGACGCGTGCGTTGACGTTGATGTCGCAGATTTCAGCAAGGTCGACGACGAAGGGATTGGAGTAGGTGAAGGTGTTGGACGACATGACGGCGAGGAGTTGGGAAAGGGGGCGGCGCGGCAGGGAGGAGAGGGGCGGCACGTCGGGAAGGAGAGGGCGGTGTGGCGTGGGGTGGCGGCGGCGGTGGCAGATCGCGGCGGCGGCGGCTAGGATTAGCGGAAGCGGGAGGACCGACTTGCGATAGATATCATGTAGAGAATGATTTGGTGCATCGGTAATTGATTGATCGTGCACTAGGCACACACATATATATAGATACAAGGGGTGCGACCGGTGTCTTGTCTCCCAAGATACAAGTAAATACAGAGGGAGAGAGGCACTACAGATGCGGCATACAAAATTCAAACCTACTTACATGTACACATATTTAACACTAGGGACAAAGCCTAATGACCTAGTACAGATATGCACCATTCGTCGAATCATGATGGCGTGTAGAACTCAATGTTTTCTTTCTTTCGGATAGCCTTTCCGTAGCTTCTGCATACGCTTCTACGAAGTACTATATGTCACGTTGAGAGAGAGAGAGAGAGTTTTTAGGGATGAGATAGAGAGAAATGTTTTGTTCGGCTCACTGTGCATTGCAGTTTTTTTCTTTTGAGGGGACATTGTGCATTGCATATTTGCATTGAACGAAGACACAGAATTGAACGATAATCCTTCTAGGCCTATTTCACAAATTTGGGCCCAATTTAACAGCAGCGAAGGCTGCCTATGGGTACAGAGCCCACGCATACTCCTACTCCGGATCGCACTTGGCCCATGAACATGCCTCAAAAGAAACATGGACCATGAACATGACCAGGCACCAGGAACGGAACTATCCATGAATGACTCAACTGGTAAAAAAACTAGTAGAAGCAAACATCTGAGTGTCCATTTTTTGACAAGTCGTCATGTTGTACCTATTATATACTCATGCTCCCTCCGTCCTGAAATAAGTGTCTCAACTTAACTTGAGACTATTTTGAGATGGAGGAAGTATTTTATAAGGTATGAGAATGGTCTCGCGGTTTCTTTACTTAGTATCTTCATTTCAAATATAATAAGGCATAGTTTGACTCTCTAGATTCCTACTTTGAACATCAGTTAGTCCAATAGTATTACTTGCGTTCCTCCTTCAAAAACTAATAATAATAATAATTATTATTATTATTATTATTATTATTATTATTATTATTATAGTAGTAGTAGTATGACTTGTGTTGCACAAAATGAATACCATTAAATTAGTATTCAAAAGCAATTTAGAATGATTATAACTTTGTAACCATTGGCAAAATATTGTGCAAGAGATTTATAGTCCGGGGATAAATTTGGTTAGTGACACTACGTCAGTTATGAGTTTCTTTTGAAACAACGAGCCTCCTCGTTTATTTTCACCAAAGAAACCGCCACAAAGTTTTATAAAGTTCAAACTAAAAAACAAGCAGGAAATAAAGCTAAAACAAATTGGAACGACAAAACATCCTTCATCGTAAAGATGCCACACGGGGCAAATATTATGGTCACAAAAAAAGGGAACACAACCACAGCCCAAGCAGCCAAGGTGCACAACAAAATAAGCATCAGTTTAAACCCTACCAATAGGCGCATCAGTTTTGACATATAATCAAAATGAACTATCCTACGTGTCTTCCCTTATTTGTAATTAACATAATGCAGATATTAGTGCGAAAAAGACAAGTAGCATCTTGCCTCCTCTGAGAAATAAACATGAATCTGGTTACTAAAAAGAGAGTTAGAGGGGACCGAGTTTATTCATAATTAATTTGTGCCGACTGGCGAGTTAGTTCAAACGAAACCTGATCATACCCTAGCTGGACCGAGTTTTGGGCCCGGCACGAAGTGAAAATCTCAAGCCCGATGCCGACCCGAAACACATGAACAAATATATTAACCCATTAAAATAATCTTTTTCATAGTAAAAAATAATAGGATGACAATATCTAGGCATCGGTCGCTGGTAAGGAGGGGTGGATCCAACGAATTAGATCGCTAGGGGAGGCTGCTCTTAGCGAACAAACCACCCCTTCCCGATCGTTCGCCGAGCGGAGGGGGTAGGGCGACCCCCATTTGCCCAAAGGGCCAATTTACTACTTTAACAGAATGCCATGCTACTTTAGAAAATGCATGTTAATTTAATAAAATGCATTGGGTCCATTGTGGAAAAATCCATAAAGAAATGTCATCTCTTAATAAACAAAAAATGCCATCAATACGCAAAAAATGTCATCTCTTAATAATAAAAATGCCATCTCTTTATATTAAAATGTCATCTCTTAATAAACAGAAAATGCCATAAAATAATAAAAATGGCATATCTAATAATAAGAAATGTCATATCAATTAATATGCCATCCTTAATAATTAAAAGATGCCATCTCTTAATATTTATAAAACTAAAATGCTAATTTATATAAAAAACATGTTTAAAATGCTATGCGACAAAATTCGGAATTTATAAACTGCCAAGCTACTTTTTGGAAGAAAATGCTATCATGGTTGAAAAAGAAGGCAGAAAAAGGAGGGCCGCGGGGGGGGGGGGGGGGTGGGGTGTTTCGTCGCTGCGAAATCCTTCCTAGCTGACGTTCGCTATGTAACGTTTCCAAAATTAAGTTATACCTATTTTTCAAGCAAAATAATTTGTGTTACCATTTCAGACCTTTCTCAGGCTTTGGAGCCGATCTTCGGGCGAAAATGCCGAGCCCGGCCCTGGATGTCGGGCTTTCAAGCTCGTTGGGCTGGGCTGCCCATGATCAATCCTAGTTCAAACCCTCTGCCCGGAGGCCCCGGGGACGAAAGAGAGTGGATGGAGCCAACCAATTAATGTCCCAAGAGGAAATCGGGCAGAAAGCGTGCGATAATGAGCAGCCAGATCCTGATTACACTACTAATCTAATCCCGGGTACGACGCTTTAATCGTTTTCAGCAGTATATATACCTGTCGGTTACGATCTGCTGACTATTTTTATACCTAATGGAGTATATATAATTCAACAAAGCAAAGCCAAAATATGCTTCGCCATCAGGGGGTACGTACGGAAACCACTCTGGGCAAAGACTATTCCGTCCCGCTTTAAGACTTTGAGCCATATATACACACATATCAATCAATCAATCCACGGATACGCCAGTGATCTGCTGCTCCTCTCCTCCACGGAGAGACAGACAGAAAGACATACGCACGCACGCACACGCAGAGGAGAGGAGGGAAAACACCCTACCTAATCCATCATCTCATTCTACGTGTAAAGTGACAGGGGGCTACGTACAATCATTTCCTGTCGGCCCCGCGCCCGCAGCGTATAGCCTACATGCGTACGTAGTGTAGGCCTAGCTAGCTTAGTGGCAGTTCTCCCTTTATGCCATCTACTCCTACCGACTCTGCCTCTGCTCAATAATACACTACTTACAGTTTTATAATTTACTACGTATACAATCTTAGGGCATCTCTAGCGGCGATCCACAAATTTTCTCATGCATCCGTCCGCAGACATGGATGCGAAAGCCATTATCCAACGTAGCCGCATATATTTCGATAACAATTTTCAAACTAATCGGACGAAATTCATAAAAACATGTCGGATTATCATTAAACATCTGAGATACCATTACATTTTAGACATACTTTAATTGCAAGCGGTGCTCGTCTGGCTCTGTAGGTACAATTAATTAACCTAATCAATGATCGTTGGCGCACGTTCCCTATGTCTGGCCATGAGCCCCGAGAACTGAAGTGTCGCCTTCTTCGGTTTCGCCTAGGCGCTCTCCAGATCTGCCTCTGTAACCTCCGCCTCAGGAGCCCCAGAAACTGAAGTTGTCCGTTTTCATGTCGCCGTCAAGCGCCACACGTCCGTTCTTGTGCCTCAGGGCATTAAACACCTCTACGGTTGGCTCCTTTCACCCGCTATAGTAAATGTGTCCAGTAGGCGGGCAAGAACCACACCTCATCTCCAGTCTCTCCATCTTCTACTTGTACAACACCCACCATGGCCTTCAACAAACAGAAGAAGGAGTTCTCTGGCATTGCAGCTGCCTAAGCTGCCCGGCGAGCCAGCTTGATACAAGTTGGCTTGCCGGCAAACTCTCCGGATCCGGTGCCACTACCATCGTGACCGCCACCTCCTCCCCACCCATCTAGATCCAGGCTGGACAACGATGTCTCCTAGCAAATCCCCCGCGAGCAATAGCGTCAATGCGTCGGGCAAGTGGAGAAAGAAACCATGTCGGCGAAGCCAGCATGTCCGCGACAACCCGTGGACAATGAGGAAAAGTATATCATGTGAGGCGCCACAGCTTGGGTCTGAGGAAGGCCCCATCGCGTCGCTGGGTTACAATGTCGGTGTCTTGCCCGGTATGTAGGGGCATAGAACACGGCGACCGTCTCCCCCCCACCAAAAATCAACCCTGATATGTGCTTCATAGAAGGGGGAGGGGGGCTATTCTTCCCCTCTCGCTGAATTATATCGCTCCAGTGTTCCCGGCAGTCCGATGATCGGGCTGCCGGACATAGACAAGACATGTTGTGAGAGTACAGATCCGCTACGACCGATCATTGACTAGTGTAGTTAAAATATGTCCGAAATGTAATAGACCGGTTTGTATGAAAATGATCCGATTTGTATGTAATTTATCCAATTAGTTTAAAGTGGATGTGGAATGTATGCGGATAGCGTTGCATGGCCGGCTTCTGCATCCGTGTTCGCGGACTGGTCTCACTTGTTGACGGATTTCGCGTTCGGTTTGCGGGTGAGCGTTGGAGATGCCCTTGTCTGCACGGTTGTTTTAGGGGGCGTTTGTTTCTAGGTCTAAGAGTGTCACTCTTTGCCATACAATATTGCTAAACTTGTGTCAGGTTAGTTCTTTAAAACCAGAGCCATAAGTTAGCAAGTCTAAAAAAATGTTGTCACACTTTTTAAGTGTATGTACAGTGAAACCATGATGTGGCTTGTCTAAGGTGTGGCTTGAATCAAATACACACCTAAATTAGTCAAACTTGTCTAATCTTAGTCTTAAACCAAACAGCCCCTTCCCTACATACACAGAGGAGCAACGGTAGAGTGAGTCGCCCAGCGTGGCCGTGCTGGTTTGGGCCCGACGGACGACGACGCCGCTGGGTAGTGCGCCCTGCAGAGCGCGACCACCGCACCACGCCCCCGACGTACGTAGGTACGTGAAGGTACGTAGCACAGCCATGCCATGCCTGCAAGGCTGCAAAGCCTGTTCCTGTTGATTGATCATGCATATGCATATGCATATGCGTACCCCCGACTGATTAACCACATCATGGCTGGCCGCCTCAGCCTCAGCCTCAGAGCATAATGGCATTGTTTCAGAGCGATGATTAAACTAAGCGTACGATCCTCCTAAGCTTTACACTGTTGATTATTCGGTATATATGACCCGATGGCCGGGCAATTATTGCACAGTTTGGTAGTACCACAAACAGCGGGTGGAGTAGGAGTACTGCTTGTAGCAACACTAGTACTGCTACTAGTAGTATAGTAGGAGTAGTAGGAGTACTTAATTAGTTGGGGAATTTAGGTAGAGACCTTTGCTGCTGCACTTCTTTTTCCTGTTACTCCCTCCGTAAAGAAATATAAGAGCGTTTCGATCGATGATCAAGCTTACCTCTTTACCGCGGGTTAGCGAGTGAATAAACCCAAATCAAAAGATTACGCATGCTAGATGATGGCACCAGTACACTGGCGAGGTAAGCATTATTCGTGAAAAGATAGGGCGAGGTTAATAATGCACATGGATCCTTCAGTAAACGGCGGGGGCGGTTCCAGAGAGCGCGGCGTCACGTAATCGCGTTGTGTGGCGCACAAGGCCCCGTCCCAAACAGGAGCTGAGCCGAGCCGCGACAGCCTTCGTTTTCTTATGCATTTTCTGACAGGGCCATACAGTGCAATCGTACCTTAATTCCCGTGTTGATTACCCTGGTGTACCATTGCCATTTCTATTTTATTTTGCGGGGGGTGTACCATTACCATTGCGCCGCTGGGTTACCGACAACAGATCGGCGCAGGGGGAGGGGGAGGGGGGGGCTCGGCATACGGTATCGCGTCTACATGATCAAAAGAAGTCAAGTAGTAGAACACATAGCTCAGTCTACTCTAGAAAAGTTGAGACAAACCTAGCCGTGAACAGTAGCTCAGTTTCTACGTACAACTGTTTGTTGATTGCAACTATTCATGATACAAACGGTTCTCCTTCCTGTCACCGGGATTTTCCTCACTCAATGTGCTGATGATTCGAAACTTGGTTGCATGGTAGACTTGGTAGTAGCATATTGTGTCGGTTTCTTTTACTGATTTTTTCTATGACTTTTCAGCTGTGTAATCTTGCATTGGTAGCACCACAGAAACTCGTATGAGTGATTGCATTAGATACTTACCCATAGTTTACTTTCAAACTGATATACTAAGGTCGAGACACTTATTTTGGGACAAGAAAGTAAATGGTATCTAGGGAAATGTAAGTTGTTACGTCCTTGTAAACAAAGGAAGTCTCTTGTGCACACTTGTTTGTGGCACTAATTACACACTTCCTCTGTAAACTAATATAATAGCGTTTAGATCTTTATTTGGAAGTACTCAGGTACACGAAACCTCACCGCTACGCGCTGGCGGAGCTTCATGGAGGCCAAATGAGGCCACGACCCCTCTTTTGAAAGAAAACCTTTTTTTTACTACTATTAAGAATCTTGATTCAACACATGAATAGACAATTTCCCTCTCTAGCCCAATGCACAAATGCACCTCTCATTCTCTCCGGATCGTCTCTCCCTTCACCAAATCGAGAGAAACCACGTTTCTCTTCATGACTCGCCCCCCTGAGAATTAATCTCTAGGGGTATATGGTACACGACAAATCGAGGGTGGGTGGGGTGGGGGGGGGGGGGGGCTCGGGCAAACGATATTGAGTCTATGATTAAAACAAATCAAATAAAACACATGACTCGGTCTACACTACAAAAGTTGAGACAAACCTAGCTATGAACAGTAGCTCAGTTTCTACGCACAACTGTTTGTTGATTGCAACTATCTACGGTCGTTTTATTGAAAAAAAAGCTATTCACGATCTTAACAGTCTTTTCTGTCACCGGGTTTTTTCTCACTCAATGTGCCGATGATTCGAAACTTTGTTGTATGGTAGAGTTGGTAGTAGCATATTGTGTCATGGTTTTTTTTTACCGATTTTTTCTATGACTTTTCAATATTGTAATCTTGCATTGGCAGCACTAGAGAAACTTGTATGAGAGTGATCGCATTAGATACTTACCATAGTTTATTTTCAAACTGATATACTAAGGTTGAGACGAGGAAGTAATGGTATCTAGGGAAGTGTAAGTTGTTACGTCATTGTAAACAAGGGAAGTCTCTTGTGCAAACTTGTTTGTGGCACTAATTACACAATCCCTATTTTAGTGATATAAACGCTCTTATATTAGTTTTACAGAGGAAGTAGTCAGGTACACGAAACCTCACCGTTACGTGCTGGCGGAGCTTCATGGAGGCCAAATGGGGCCACGACCCCTCTTCCGAAAGAAAACCTTTTTTACAACTATTAAGAATCTTGATTCAACGCATGAATAGACGATTTCCCTCTCTAGCCCAATGCACAAATGCACCTCTCATTTTCTCGGGATCGTCTCTCCCTTCAGCAAATCGAGAGAAACCACGTTTCTCTTCATGACTCGCCCCCTGACAACTAATCTCTAGGGGTATATGGTACACGACAAATCGATATTGCGTCTATGATTAAAATAAATCAAATAAAACACATGACTCGGTCTACAATACAAAAGTTGAGACAAACCTAGCTATGAATAGTAGCTCAATTTCTACGCACAAGTGTTTGTTGATTGCAACTATTCACGATCGTTTTATTGGAAAAAAAACTATTCATGATCGAAACAGTCCTTTTTTTAGAAAAGGGGTATTACCCCGGGCTCTGCATCAGAAAGATGCATACGGCTCATAAATAAAAAACCAAAACAGTCACAAAAATCTCCAACATCTGAAGGTACGAAAAGAAAACAAGCTGCTCAAGCGAGCCTAATCAAGAAGCCACAACCGGCTGGCAAATAAAATAGGAGCACTACATGCCTATCCTATTACATGACCGCCATCCAAACCGGTTGAAAATACCCCGAGCTACCATCTCCCATCGGGTAGACGCAGTAGCCAAACGCCCCCTGGCCTCCGTCGGAGTGAGTAACGACCACATACGGATCAATGTTGTGGCCCTGAAGATAACCTGCAAAAAGTGAAAGTTTGTTTTTCTGTTAAAAACCAAATCATTTCTGCAGTTCCATACTGCCCATAACAAGGCACACACTCCGACACGAATGTGTCTTGCTACATCCAAGTTAACCCCATCAAGCCATGTTCCAAATAACATATTGATAGAGGTAGGTGGAGTAATATTAAAAGCAATATGAATTGAACGCCAAAGAATCTTAGCCAGCGGACAATCTAGAAAGAGGTGCCTTATAATTTCGTTACAATCACAAAAGCTACACCTAGCAGAACCCATCCAATTGCGTTTTGCCAGGTTGTCTTTTGTCAAAATGACTTGTTTATGCACAAACCACATAAACACTTTGATTCACAAAGGTACCTTAACTTTCCAGACGTGCTTCGAGCAAGGAATGACACTAGTGTTTATGACGTCCAGATACATGGATTTGACCGAGAACCTGCCGTCCTTAGTCAGTTTCCAAAACAATCTATCTGGCTGCTGAGACAGCTGGACATCCATCAACCTTCGTACAAGATGAAGCCATGCCTCCCAACGATGGCCTACTAGCGTCCTCCGGAAGCTAATATTGAGAGGCGTGGACTGTAAGACATTTGCAACATAGGCTTCTCGACGTTGAACAATGTTATACAGAGTAGGATATTGAAGTGCCAGAGGCGTCTCCCAAAGCCACGTATCCTCCCAGAACCTCGTGTTAGCCCCATCACCGACTAAGATTTTTGCCCTGTTAAAGAAGAGGGGCTTGACTCTCATCAACCCTTTCCAAAACGGAGAATCAGTCGGGCGGACAGTCACCTGAGCCAAAGTTTTAGCCTGAAGATACTTATTTCGCAGAATCTGAGCCCATGTGGCCTCTGTCTCGGACGAGAGTTTAAATAGCCACTTGCTAAAGAGACATCTATTCTTGATCTCTAGATTTTCAATGCCTAGACCGCCTTGGTCCTTCGGCCTACAGATGATATCCCATTTTGCAAGCCTATACTTCCGTTTCAACTCATCATTCCGCCAAAAGAAACGAGATCGATAAAAGTCTAACCTCTTCCTGACCCCCACCGGGACCTCAAAAAAGGATAAAAGAAATATGGGCATACTGGTTAAGACCGAATTAATCAGAATTAATCGACCTCCATATGACATGAGCTTCCCTTTCCAACAGCTCAGTTTCTTTTCAAAACGATCCTCGATGCACTTCCACTCCTTGTTCGTCAGCTTACGATGGTGAATGGGTATACCTAGGTATGTAAACGGTAGCGAACCCAACTCACATCCGAACAATTGCTTATATGCCTCCTGGTCCTCATTAGCTCTTCCAAAGCAAAACAGTTCGCTCTTATGGAAGTTAATCTTGAGTCCAGACAATTGTTCAAATAAGCACAACACAAGCTTCATGTTCCTTGCTTTCGCCAAGTCATACTCCATAAAGATGATAGTATCATCGGCATACTGCAGAATGGATATACCACCATCAACTAGGTGCGGAACCAAGCCCGAAACCTGCCCCGCATCCTTAGCCCGACCTATTAAAATGGATAACATATCAACCACTATGTTAAATAGAATCGGTGACATGGGATCTCCTTGCCTTAGTCATTTGTGTGTCTGGAAGTAGTGACCTATATCATCATTCACTTTAATCCCTACACTCCCTTTTTGCGTAAAGGACTCAATCTGGTCTCGCCAGGCCTTGTCAAATCCTTTCATACGCAACGCCTGTTGAAGGAAAGGCCATTTAACTTTATCGTATGCCTTTTCAAAATCCACTTTAAAAACCACACCATCTAGTTTTTTTGAGTGAATCTCATGGAGCGTTTCATGCAAGACGACCACCCCTTTTTGTCACCGGGTTTTTTCTCACTCAATGTGCCGATGATTCGAAACTTTGTTGTATGGTAGACTTGGTAGTAGCATATTGTGTCATGGTTTTTTTTACTGATTTTTTCTATGACTTTTCAATATTGTAGTCTTGCGGTGTAGCACCACAGAAACTTGCCCATAATTTACTTCCAAATAGATAAATGGTATCCAGGGAATTGTAAGCTGTCATGTATTGGATCCCAATCCAAGTTAACAAGGGAAGTATCTCGTGCAAACTTGTTTCCGGCACTAAATACTTACTCAGGTACACGACATTTTCGCCGCTACGTGTGCCACGTGGTACAATGCAAGTGGTTTTCTGTGGGCGGCCGCGGCGGCGAGGGTAGGGTGCGACAGGACGTGAGAGGCGGTGCGGCACAACTGGGGGGTCGAGAGAAGGCTGATACCATGTAAAAAAACAATCGGTGCGAGACAAATGTATTCACATCATTTGGTGGCCATATATAGCACTTACAGAGGTTGTATCGTCGACGACAATTATCCTAATTGCAACGTATATACTTGGGAACAAACGGGACAACTACGCCAAATACAAACATGTACTTGTATAGGACAAGCAAAAGTGTCTCTCAGCAGCTTCTGAACTGCTGAGAAAAAATACTACTGTATAATTTGGTATATGTATATAGTTAATTAAGATAGGCATCTGCGTAGAATGTACCCGGGTAGACTATCCTTAGTATATGCAATTGGAAATTTAGCCATCATTCTAGGTAGAGGCCGTAAGCAGTTGGTCCGAGTATGTCTAACTGCATATGATCCGACAGCACAGCAGACGGTCAAGCAGCTGAAACATAATTTAGGCGGAGATACGGCTTACTATATTGACTTCCAAGCCCCAAATGGACCACCGGTTACAGGGACATATATAAGTCAAGGATTAGTGCCATCCCTTAGTGTCACCGTTAAAGAGAGGCGTTAAGCAAGTTCAGGGCTCCAGAAATTACAGTCTCCCACTCCACCCGGCCTAAAGTATAAGCTGCATTTCTGCAATATAACCCAACAACAGAAATAAACGGAAAGCGGCGTGGAGAGATTTCCTTGTCTGCTGAATTTTCCAACCTTGCAGATGACGCGATTCCTCGCTGATCCAAAATAGGAGAAGACAGTGCCGCTTACCTAGCAAATTTACTTAAGTGGTGGTAGCAGTAGCAGTACTAGGAGGTGATTGAAAATGTTTACAGAGATACTCCTACATATCATGTCAGCGTATGTACAATCCTGGGCTGTGGCCTGTGAATGTGAAGAGAAAGAAAGAAAAGAGAAGGTCGGGGGGGTGGGGTCGCGCCCAGCCCAACTGTTCCACCGCAATAATTGCCGACGCAGCAGAGGCCACAGTGGCAACAGCACAAGTCGCCCGTACCAATCCCCTTACCTTTTATTATTATTATTGGCATTGTACCATAAAGCGCACAGTGGCATTATATCAGAGCATTCCTCTTGCAGTCTCTCCCCTCCCCTCCCAGCCGGTCAACCCCTACCAAAGACCACCCAAAACAATTCACCCCCGAAAAGAAAATAATCCCCCCCTCTCTCTCTACCTCTGCGTCGTGTACACATACACAAACACAGACGCCGAACAGAGAAAGCGTGGCGCCACTGCTCCACATAGGTAGTATAGAGAGAGAGTGAGGGGGAAACAGTGCCTGCCCCTCTCACTTACTTAAGGAGAGAGAGGGGAGAGAGACCTTTATGTTGGCTTGGCCTCTCTATATGTTTGCTGGCTTGGTGCCTCCCAGTCTCAACTCCCAAGATTCATTTACCTACAAGTATTGCCGGGCTCGGGGATCCAAGATAAATAGAGAGAGAGAGAGAGAGTGAGGAGGAGCTCCTCCTAGACGGACGGACCCTCCCTCTGTCTCTGCTTGTTTTTGGAGGGCCTTGGAGAAGAGAGCGAGGAGCGAGCGTTCGGGCGTGATATACTAGTCGGGCTACACGGGGGCCGAGATAAAACGGGGGGAGGAAAAAAGGGGGTGAAAATACGCCGCCCGCCCGCACCACTTCTCCTCAGGCCTTGACGCGGCCAGCAGCCCCTCCAGCCGGGCGATAGTTGGAAAGGAGAGCGAAACGGGCGCCCGAAACCCCCTGAAAACCTCCACGAGCCACGCCCCCGCCCATGTCGGCGCCGGAGGAGGGCGACGCCGCCGCCGCCGCCGCCGCCCCGGGATCGTCGGCGCCGCCCGCGCCCGCGCCCGCGCCGCCGCCGATGCCGGAGCCCGGCGCAATGGGGCCCGAGGAGGCCGCCGCCAGGAAGCGCTACGAGGCGCTGATGCAGGTGCGGGCCAAGGCGCTCAAGGGGAAGGGCGCCTGGTACTGGGGCCACCTCGAGCCCGTCCTCGTCCCGCCGCCGGCCTCCGGGGCGCCCCCCAAGGCCGCCCGCCTCCGATGCGCGCTCTGCGCCGCCACCTTCTCCGCCTCCAACCCCTCCCGCACCGCCACCGAGCACCTCAAGCGCGGCGCCTGCCCTAATTTCGCGGCGGCGCAGGGCGCCCCGCCGCCGCCCCCGCCCCCGCCCCCGCCGCAGAATCAGCATCAGCAGTTGCAGCTCGTCGCCGTCTCCTCTCCCGCCTCCTCGATCGTGCCCATCTCCTCCATCCCCCCGTCGTCCTCGTCCTCCTCGCAGCGCCGCCACTCCACCGGCGGCGGCGGCCGGAAGCGCCACGCGCTCGCCGCGGCGTACGCGTCAGTCGAGGCCGCGTCGCATCAGCACCACCTCATGGTCGCCGACCCGGCCGGGTACTCCCCGACGCCGCCCACCCCGCCGGGGATGCCCGCGCCCAGGCAGCTGCTCTCCGGCGGCCGGGGCGACCTCGCCCCTCTCGCCATGCTGGAAGACAGCGTCAAGCGCCTCAAGTCGCCCTCGGCGTCCCCCGGCGCGATGCTTCCGCGGCCGCAGGCCGAGGCCGCGCTCGCGCTGCTCGCCGACTGGTTCCTCGAGTCGTCCGGCAGCGCCTCCCTCTCCGCGGTCGAGCACCCCAAGCTGAAGAACTTCCTGCGCCAGGTCGGGCTCCCGGAGATATCGCGAGCCGACCTCGCCGGCGCGCGCCTGGACACGCGCTTCGCCGAGGCCCGCGCCGACGCCGCCGCGCGCTTCCGCGAGGCGCGCTTCTTCCAGCTCGCGGCCGACGGCTTGCGGGAGCAGGTGATCACCCTCTCTGTCAACCTCCCCAACGACACGTCGGTGTTCCACCGCGCCGTGCCCATGCCCGCGCCGGCGTCGGCGTCCCCTGACTACGCCCAGGAGCTGCTGCTGGACGCGGCATCGTCCGTCTCCGCCTCCTCCGGCGACATTCGGCATTGCGCCGGCATCGTCGCCGACCGCTTCGGCTCCAAGACTCTGCGTGATCTCGAGACCAAGCACCATTGGATGGTGAACCTTACCTGCCAAGTCCATGGCCTCTCCCGCTTGGTAAGCGACATGGCGCGGGAGCTCCCACTCTTCAACAACGCTGCCTCAAATTGCGCCAAGATCGCCAGCTACTTCAACACCACGCCCTCCGTGCGCGCGCTGCTGCACAAGCACCAAGTCCAGGAGCACGGGCACGCCTTCCTCCTCCCCATTGCCGCTCCGCCGTATAATGGCGGGGAATTTGCCGCCGCGTTCGTGATGCTCGAGAGCATCCTGACCTCGGCGCGGCCGCTCCAGCTCGCCGTGCTCGAGGAGTCCTACAAGGTGGTCTGCATCGACGACCCTGCCGCGAGGGAGATCGCGGCCATGGTGCAGAATGTGGCGTTCTGGACCGAGGTCGAGGCGACGCATTCGGTCGTGAAGCTGATCATGGACTTGGTGAAGGAGATGGAGACCGAGAGGCCCCTGGTGGGGCAATGCCTGCCTCTCTGGGAGGACCTGCGCGGCAAGGTCAGAGGCTGGTGCCGGAAATTCAGCATAGAAGAGGCGACTGCCATGAATGTGGTGGAGAGGAGGTTCAGGAAGAACTACCACCCGGCGTGGTCAGCGGCATTCATACTGGACCCATTGTATCTGATCAAGGACGCCGGCAGGAGGTACCTTCCACCGTTCAACTACTTGACACCAGAGCAGGAGAAGGACGTGGACAGGCTGATCACAAGACTGGTGTCGCCGGAGGAGGCGCACCTCGCAGTGATGGAGCTGATGAAATGGCGGTCCGAGGGGCTGGACCCATTGTACGCGCAGGCGGTGCAAGTCCGGCAGCCAGACCCATCGACGGGGAAGATGAAGATAGCCAACAAGCAGAGCAGCCGGCTTGTGTGGGAGACATGCCTCAGCGAGTTCAAGTCGCTTGGCAAAGTGGCGGTCAGGCTCATCTTCCTCCATGCAACCGCCAAGGGGTTCAAATGCACGCCGTCGATGACGCGGTGGCTCACCGCGCCAGGCAGCTCAGCCGGCAGCATTGGCCGGGCGCACCGGCTGGTGTTCATCGCGGCGAACTCGAAGCTGGAGAGGAGGGATTTCTCAAACGACGACGACAAGGACGTGGAGCTGCTGACGGAAGGAGACGACGACATGCTAACAGAGACTGGCAATGTGGATCCCTCCTCCTCCTCAGTGTAGCATTCCATTCCTTCCTTGCTGCTGCTGCTGCTTAATTTCCTTGGCCTCTTTGTGCATTTGATGTTAGCATCCTTAGAATTTGATCCCTAGTAGGAAATTGCTAGATTCTTTTTTTGCTTGTGCCCCCCATGTTGCTAGTTCTTGCTCCCTCCTCTTTGTTTTGGTTGGGTAGGGGGTCGGGGCATGAGATGGAGATATGCTGCACCCAGTCGGTCTTAATTTGCTTGTCAAGTGTGGTTAATTAATAAATGGCTCCCTTGTCATACCCTGCTGGTTCTGCCGCTGGATCCTCAACTACTTAGAAAATCGAATTCAGAATCAGCATGAGGCAAGGTGAGTAGGGGCCGGGGAGCGTGTGTTAAATATCTTGTGCAAATAATACTGCTACTTAGTGCCATTTATACTACAATTGGATGATCATTCGCTCATATATATACTACTATATGGTTGGCTTATCAGCGGTCTCTCATTGATAACTCTTGTGAAGAACAAACTAGTAGTAACATACATTAGTTGCTGGAGAGTCAAGTCAGACAATCTTAAGCCTAAGCATCCATGTAGAAAATTTTATGTCAAGAATTTGACCCCACTACTATATTAAGTGTGCAATGTTGTATTATTCTATAGCAGCAGCAGCAGTGCCTTTTCTTAAGCACTATATGCTCGTAGAGAGCGATGGTCAAAGTTGCACTTGAAGAAATCGTCACCCATCTGCTCCTGCTGCTGCGATATATACTACTGATAGGAGTATTAGAGTAGTCAGCACTGCTCCTCTTGTCCCGGTGACAAAGCAGCGAGCAGCGCAAGAATGTGGCCTTGTTGTTTAATGGCCGAGCACATATTATATACACACATATCTACATAAATAAATGGATGAATTGGGGAGATGGGGTCTTTCTTTTGTGCCTTTTCGGCCTCGCGCTTTATAAATAAATTGTTATGGAGCGTGGCAGCGATGGATGGATGGATGGATGTACGAGCACAGATATATACGCCCACAAGCATAGGTCAGTCGTGATTGGGGCGGTGAACCGATTCGACGCCCAAAAGCGGAATCGCTTGCTCGCTCCCGTGCAGTGTAGGAGTAGTAGGAGTACGTGTATGTATGCGTAGGAGAAGAACAGGAACCAAGCGGCTCCGTCCAGCATCAGGTAAACGTGGGGCCCGCCTGAAATAATTAAGAAATTTGCGCCCGTCCCTCTCCCCCCCTTGTCCATGGGTAGGTGACTTTCCCCTCTGCCTCCCCCGCTCTCTCTCTCTACCACTTCTGCTCTCCATTGCAGGAATTAATTCCCGCGATTGACTTTGAATGTCTCCAGATTGATGGACGCTACATTCTCCATCCTCACGAGCTCATCTCATTTCACTCACTCACTCACTCCCATGGCGAGCTGTAGCTGCTAGTACAGTAGCCAGCTAGCTAGGCCGCCGGCGAGGGAGGTCGGCCGGTCATTCCTCCCACTCAGCCGCCGCCAGGGGAGGGGCAGCAGAGCCGCATTTCTTTTCCAATTTTCTATTGGAACGGGACGGAACGGAACGGAACCGAAGCAACAAGGCATAGCATTTCCTCTTTGTATCGTATCGTCTTGTCCAGTGTGTATGGAACCGGTTCGAAACCCAAAAGCCGCGCCCTCCCACCCCTTTTCCTTGTGCTACATTGCGCACGGTCGGTCGCCCGGCGCTAGTGGGATGGAACTCTTGCCACTGCCATGTGGGCGGCACACCTGCATGCCTACGTCGCCACAGTGCGCGCCATGGTACATTTGTCCATGGGGACGACGCAAATCCCAGTCCCGCTCTCGGTCTCGGTCCCGGTCCCTTCTCCGCCCCGGTGGCAGTGGCACCCTCTACTACTGCCGGTACCAGTCCATCCATTTTCTCCCCCTTGCTACCTGCTACGACGGACCCCTGTACCTAGCACCCACTGTAGCAGTGGCAGCTACCCACCCCCGCCTCGCCACTCACTCACTCACCCATGGTACTGGCACTCGTACTATACTTACCACCGCTACTACTACGACCGGTATGGTTGCGCCTGCCCGCCTGCCAAGAGCCCAAGACCCCTCCCTATACCTCCACGACCCCCATTTACTACCCTCCCTTGAATAGGTGCAATGTAGATACACATAGATTCATCCATTGATAGGCCGGGGTGGGCTGGTGTGTGTGTGTGTGTGTGCGTGTACTACAACAACGTCCTAGCCTTGCCCAATGCCCACTCATGGTGCTGGATCTTTATGCGTGTGTGTGTGTGTGTGAGGCCACCGGGAAGAAAGCAAGGAAGGATCTATCACCAGTTCGTTCGCTCCCCCTTATTCCAGCAGCCGAGCCGGACCAACCGTGGACCATCGCGCCCAGATGCTACTCTGCCCACCACTGTAGAGGCCACGCACGTCCACCACCATGCCTTGCCTTCCGTGATAAACTCGCTCATAATAGCCTGCCCTCTCCGGTTCTCCGCGGCCCCGGTCAATGTCTTTCCTCTTCCTCTTCCTCTTCCTCGTCCCGGCTTGAGCTTTCGGGTGAACTGGCCTCCGCCCCCTATCAACCGGGGCCGATCCCAAACCATGTAAAATGCCGGACGATAAGGTTTTTTCCTCCATTCTCTAAATAGATGGAGTAAATTTTGTGTGTATGCAAGAGGTGGTACAATGGGAGGGGGTGATGGGCGTGGGCGGAGGGTTTTTCACCGCAGAGGGGAGGGGTTAAAGTCGTCCTTGGGCCTGGCTCCTTGGCCCTTTGCACTCGAGTCAACAGGGCATGGGCATCTGAGGCCGCGCAGCAGAGTGTGCTCCTTGCAGCAGCACGCATGCATGCATGACTCACATTGTGGCTTGTTCCCCCGCACCTATGCGTGTGCATGTTTTCATCTTTCCAATGAAAGCCACTGTTGTCCTCCCTCGTCGGTTCCCGGCCTCTCAACTGTCAATGTCGTCCTCTTAGGCCACCCAAAGCCAGCGTTTGGTTCGAAAATAAAGAGAGGGAGGCACCAGCAAAGGACGTGTGTGTGTGTGCGCGCGCGCGTCTAGTGCGGTACGTATACGTGAGAACATATCCGCTGTTTCCTTGTTGTCCTGATGTAATGTGCTCTCCGTGCTGATTACCGACACAAACACGGAACCTCACAGTTATGAAAAACATTGACTCATATTTTTCTTCAAAACCTCGATATGTATACATCTACTTCACTGTGGAATTTACTACTATCCAACTTCTATTCATCATTGAAATAGACTTTCGCCTCGTTTTATATATAAAGCAACAACCGATGACAACCCACGGCCGAACGATACAATGTGATGAGGTTGCCCTCTTACAAAGCCGTTCGCATAATAAACCGATCGCGTACAACGCACGCGACTACGCTACCTACAAAGAACAGAGGAATATCTAAACACACCGCCACGCTACAACCTGGACCACCTAAGCTCCACGACAACACCTTCAAGAGGGAGTACATCGCCGAGCATCGCCGCTGCCGAGTCCACGACGGACAAAGGTCTTCATCCGGAGCCCTGTCACGGAGAGAAGAACCACGTCGACATCTTCAAGAAGAGTGCGGCACCCGTGGTTGTCGCCGTCATCGGCACCAAGGCACGAGCTTTCGCTCGGCAACTCAACCGTGTCACCACGAGGCCGCCAGGAGGAGCACGACGATGTCAGATCCCTAGATCCGGATTAGGGCTCCACCCTTCCGGAAAAGAGGGCATGCCCGGGCAACCCGCAGCAACACCTCCCGTTGCCCGCATAATCTGAGGAGAGCCACCACCACCACAATGATGCCCGCTGAAGAGTAACCCATTGGATCGCCATCCGGGGCCGCCACCCCGACATCCCTGTCGCGAGACACCGTACACCGCACACATCACAAAGCACCCAGCCACAATAGAAAGAGTGACGACATTCCATCTACTCCTAGCCCGGCATCAGTCTCCGAGTTTGGGGTAGGCGCCTCCACCGCAGGAGGCACCCACACTTGCATCCCCAGCTAATACCCGGTGGACTGGGTTGGAGGGGGAAGGACATGAGCTTAGCCCGGCCGTGCCCCCTGGAGGCGGCGAGGGAGGGTCAGGAGGGAGGAGGAGGACCGGCGCTCGAGATCTAGGGATCCCTCCCCACCGCCACACGGGCGCAACGAGGGAGGGGAAAGAGGGGGAAAGAATAGGATACTATCCAACTTCTATTCATAGCTCGAGAGTAGCGCACAATTCAAATTTACAATGAGTAGTACATGTTTCGCACTATTTTATTTTCAAAAAGGAGATTCAAACACCCGGCCTCTGCATCAATACGATGCACGCAACAATTGATAGTTTTAGTAGTAGTTTGATTTTAGCAGTGTGTTTTTTTCTTCAAGCCATAGATTGGGCTTTGAATTGAAATTTGATCAATTCTTTTTTTTTGGCGGGAAGAAATTTGATCAATTCAATCTATATCCTTGGCAACTTGGTGTATCCATTTCACAAGTTAGCTATATCAAACGAATCACCTTTTGTATCGTAATTCTAACAAAAAAAATCAGTTTGTTTTCTACTCCCTCCGTTTCGTGAATATAAGCCATTTTAGAGATTTCAATAACGACTACACACGGAGCAAAATGGGTGAATCTACACTCTAGAATATGTCTATACACATTCGAGTGTAGCCTGTATTAAAATTTCTAAAAAAACTTGTATTTTGAAACGGAGGGAGCACGTCTTAAATGTGATTTCTTGCTACTAGCTGCAAACATGGGCACAACCCAAAATAACACAATACAAAACAGCAACCGGGAAGTGAACTGGAGACCTTGCTACATGCCGGGAACAGTTCTTTGAGGTTTGATCCACACCCAATAAATACGAAGATAAGCAGCATGGACATGAACAACAGTACGCGGACGAAGCCTTAATCTCGTGCTCACAGCGTGTGTCATTTTCCCCTCGGTGGCGGACTGTGGCGGCTTAAATCCCGTGCGTAGGTACGTACCGCGTACTTGCGCGTGGCCGGGCGAGGCCGACGGGGCCGGGGGCAGTTCCATTAGTGTAAAAAGCCTGCGTCGTACAGGCTGTTCAATGGCCGGTGGTAACAGAGGGATACCACCCCCACCGTCGGTAGAAGGAGAAGCACACATGGCCCTTGTCCCGTATGGCCAGGCTCTTTTTCCTGGCCGCACATGCCTGCCGCGGCCTAAGTTTTGCAGACGCAGTGAGAGAGAGAGGGAGAGATCAGCCGTCGCATTCTCGCTCTCGCTCTGGCTGTAGCGGTGCTAGTAATTTGCAGGCCGTGGCAGCGAGGGAGGCCGGCCGGCCGTGCGTGGCGCCGGAGCGGCGTACGCGCAGCACACCGGACCGGCGCTAGTGCGGTGCCAGCGGGCGCAGTTAATTAGCCCCAGCCCGCCCCTTGATTACTGACCGCCAGTGTGCTCGCGCGTGGCGCGGTTCCGGCGTGTGCATGCACGCTCGCGTTGCATTGCATGCATGTACCGCCCGCAGCAGCTGCTCGCCAGCCAGCCTTGTAGACTAGTAGTGCACGCTCTTCACTCGCCCAGCTGTGGCACAACCTGGTGGTGGTAAGTAACTGGTAACCGACGTGTAGTGTAGTGAGTACCGTAGATAATAACTTGGTTGGATCCATGGTCTTTGCTGGATCCGTTCATTTCTTTATTTACTTACTTACTGGTCGTACTGACTAGCTAACAAACGCTGGTATGGCATGGTAATGAGTGGGAGACATGGCACGGTGCATTAGGGGGGGAAAAGCACGGTGACAAGTGGTGGTATACGGGGACGCGCTTTATTTGCTGCAAGCGAATGAGATAAACAAGAATAGAATAAAACTAGTAGCAGGAGGAGAAAAAGCGGAGGTGTAAAGCCAGCGATGGAGGGTAAAAGGCAAGACAAGACAGCAGAGGGAGCAGTTTAATCCGCCCTTTTATTGTTTGCTTGCCCGCCAGCCCCTCCTCCTCGACTGACTCCGGTATCCGTACGTACTTGAATTGTGGTCGTCGTCGTCCCTGCCGCGCCATGACTTGCACCATCACACTCACAGCACACCACTGCTGTCGCCGTATTTATAAAAGGAGCCGCGCTGTGGCCGGCCGTACCACTGTACGCGCGGGCTATAGTATTTTTGTACATGTGGTGCGTAGCACTTGGGGGAGGCATACGATGATGCGATGCGAGGCGACGGGTGGAACCGGGGCGGGGGGCCTACGGGCGCACGCCTTTTCTCCGTCTTGGACCGGCTGTCTGTCCACGTACAGCGTCGGGGTATTCTTCGCCTTTGGGTCTTGTCACTCCCTCGCTCGCTCGCTCACTCGAATTTGACGCATGGACAGCGACGATGCGCGGATGGACGTGGTGTCTCCAAGTACTGCTAGCACCCACGACGACGACGTGGATAAAGAGGCGGCAGCAGCAGTGGCAATGGCTAAAGGTGAAAAGGGACGACACTCGGCCTCGCCTGTTTAGGAGGCCTGTGGCCTGTGGAGGAGCTGGAGCTGGAGCATTGGCGCTGGCGATGGTGGTACTTGTTGCAGGTAGCACGTAGCTAGGTTGGAGCCTCCGCAAAATTCAAAACCATATTTATTAAGATGCGCGCAGGGCAGGGCGTGGTTATGGCCGTTTAGGGAGATCCAGAGGGGCAACGCTAGCTGTGTCATTTCACTATTATTACGTGTGTTATTAGGGCTGCAGAGCAGGGTTGAGGAGTGTGCACTTTCTAGCTAGGAGATGGATGGATGGATGGACGCACACATGGGGGCCATTATACTCGGTTTCAAGGACTAGGAACCCACTTGGGCGCTCTGCTTGTGGGGATTGTTTCACATCGTCCACAACAAACACAAGTAGAGGTAGTAGGAGTGCTTCCTCCATCTGTTTTTTTTTGTTATAATATACTCCCTCCATTCCTAATTATTTGTCTTTTTAGAGATTTCAACAAATGACTACATACAAAGCAAAATGAATGAATCTACACTCTAAAATATGTTTACATACATCCATATGTCGTAACCATTTGAAATGTCTAGAAAGACAAATATTTGGGAACGGAGGGAGTAATAAGTATAGCAGTTCAATAGGACGACCGATGTCTTTCTGATTCCTGGGATTAGGAAAACACGAACAGGAAAAACAAGAATATTACTCCTACCTCGTGAATAAAAACACACAAGAATATCGAAACAAAACACTATTGAAACTAGAATAGCGAAACCACACATTATCGAAACTAATCACTGTCAAAACTACACACTACAAAACTAGAATATCGAAACTACACACTACTAAAACTACCAAAACTACACCAAGCAAACTAAGCCATGTTCAAATTAAGCACACAAAGCAATATTCACACTCAGCTAAGTACTACACCAAATATATTCGAAGTAACTACAATTAGCAAAAAAAACTAGAACAAAAAAAGAGAATAAAAAACGAAGGCAAACGGCAGCGGGGCACCCCATGCGCCCACACCATAGTTTTTTTATTTAGTTTTAAATTCATGGTTTATTTAGGTTACTTTTTAATTTATCTTTTATTTAGGTTATTTTTATTTTATGTTATATTTAGGTTTTTAAATTTATGTTCTATTTAGGTTGTTTTTAATTTAGGTTAATTTTTAATTCATGTTTTATTTAGGTTAAGTTTTAATTTATGTTTTTAGGTTATTTTTATTTAGGTTATATTTAGTAATAAAAATCACTATTCAGGTTATATTTATTACAGACATGGTTTTATAAACTTAATATCAACGCTACTGATCCAGGTACACACTAAAATAGTTCAAGGCTGAGGAGAACATCATCACTAGTCTGGATACATATTACCAAGAAAACATAATCTTGAAGGCTAAAGAATAACTACTAATTGTCACTCGATCTAACAAATTGTCTAGACTAAGAACATCATCACTATAATGACTCACACAAGAAGAAATGTCGCTATCGATCCAGCTAGAAATACAATCCCAATCATAAGACCAGCGAGGAGTGCATATCAAAACTTTGAATTTCCTTATCTGGTCTCGCATCTCGTTGTTTTGAACTTGCATCCATCATTTTTTACGTACATCTCATCTAGTTGTTGTCTTAGTGGTCCATGGTAGTACTTCTTTTCTTTTGCGAGAAAAACTTCCAATCTATTCATCAAGATCTGTAAACCACCTAGCGACGACTACAAGCACTGAAGCGAGCCGAAGGCACGCCGCTGTCATCGTTTCTCCCTCGCCGGAGCCGGGCAAACAACGTTGTTGTAGACAGTCATAAAGTCGTCGTGCTAAGGCCCCATAGAACCAATGCACCAGAACAGCAACCGCCGCAGATGAAGAGTGTAGATCAAAAGGATCCAACCTAAAGACAGACGAACGAAGACAAACGAGGAACAGATCCGAGCAAATCCACCAAAGATAGATCCGCCGGAGGCACGCCTCCACACGCCCACCGATGATGCTAGACGCATCACCCGAATGGGGGCTAGCTAGACGGGGAGACTTTTATTCCATCTTCAGGAAGCCGCCGCCGTCTTGCCTTCCCGAGCAGGACACAAACCCTAACAAAAGCTTGAAAAAAGATCTAAAAACGGAGCCCTTCCACCGGCAAGGGCGGAGATCCACTCCGTCTCCATGGCCCTAAGGTCACCGGAGATGAGACGGACCGACACCGACGCCGGCGGGAGGCAGAGAACCCTAGCTTTTACTCGAGCAATTCGTTTACATATTTTTCATGAGATTGACACGTACCCCAGGGACGAATCAGGGGGGACGAGAGGGGGGGGGGGGCGAGACCCCCCTAACGACCACGTTTTCCCTTGATAGCGGTTAGGCAGATCCCAATTAGGCACACATTTTGACTCAACTAGATGATGCCCCGCACGTTGTTGCGGGAATATTTTGCAATATGTCAATGAGGTTTTTGGTTATACGAAAGCTCAATATTTCAAATAGTAGCTTTTGAAAGTATATAAGAATTAAATGCAAATAGCATAATAGAATGAAATTTCACAGGCATGCATGGTTTCATGTTGAAGTGGATTTTTAATATGCATAGTTGCATGTTGAGGTGGACCTCTTCCTATGCATGTTGAATGATGATGTGACATGCTTGCATGTTGAGAGAAATATGTTAGTGGGGGCTAGCTATTTAGATATAGAAGATTCGCCCCCCTGTGTCACACATCATGAAGCTCCTCAGGACTCCTCCCCAGGCCCCAGCCCATGTACAATAGTTACAGATAAACCTAGCGAAGGAAAAAAGCCCAACATCAAACGCGAAGCCCAGCAAGCAGCAGAAGCGCACGCAACCCCTTTGTTTTCCTGGCAGTTCGATCGACATATTTGACCGCAGATCGTGGCTTTGTGCGACCTTCCTACCCATCGTTCGCTAGAGTCTCCGCCTACCGCCGCCAGGATGAATTTTCTCCAGCCTTCAAGCAAAAGATCAGAAGGGAACTGATCAAGGTCTAGCACAGCTGCATAGGTGCAGGTTAACCCTAACTCCTTGCTTGTCTCTTGATTTTTATTTTGTTAAAATCTGCGCTGCTGTGCCATTAAAAAAATCTACAAACATTAGAAGTTAATTAGGAAATGCTTGATTGTCTAATTCTATTTCTGTAGATAAGAAGAGGAAGAGAACAATGTGAAAAGGTTGTCTATGGGCATTTAACGTCCAACCATTAAAGCTTCAATCCCCAATCGATCATGTCATCGTCAGCCAGCATAAAGAGAATCAGGGAAAGCACCATCCACCAAGAGAAACCATGGATCTGACGACATACCACATCCAATAATATGCCTATATTGTAAGTTCACTCTGACAATTAGCCTCAGTTTTTTGTTGTCTATATGAATGATTGATTGACTCAAAAACTAGATTAGGAATCAACTTGTTCTTGTACCATGCACTAAAATTTTCTATATATCAAATTCGAAAACTATTTTTTTTGTAAAAAATCAATAATTTGGTAGTATTTTTTAGTGTTTACATCAGTGAAAGCTTGATTTCAGGCCTATGCTTTTGCATACTTTAAACCGTTTTTCCACTCGACCAGTGCTCATTAGTCCGTAAGAGAGCGTAAGTGTGGAACTCGCCCCCTCCCTCTCTAATACAAAATTCCTGGCTCCGTCCCTGCATACCCATGTGTCGCAAGGGACTTCTTTCTGCACGTGTACATATGTAATGTCGCGAGTAGCAGGGGCTCATGCCGATTCTACAAGATCCGATGGGCCATTACCGGCCACATAGCTAGAAGAGGAATAAAAAAACTAAGAAGCTAGCTAGGGAGAAGTGAAAGGAGACAAGAAGATTAGTGGAGAAAGATGTGTAGTTATAGGAGGAATAAGAGATTGGCTACCAACACAATTATAGGCGCGCTATATACTAGTGGCGTGTAGAGAATGCACAAGTAACTGGGACGTGCCAGGTTGATGCCACGTCAGCACTAGTGAGTACCAATGTGCTACTTGTAAACTGCGTTGGTATTTTCCCAAAAAGAGGAGGGTGAACCAGTACAGTAGAAGTAAGTATTTCTCCCAGCGAGAACCAAGGTTATCGGACCAATAGGAGAACCAAGCAAATTCCCGCCTTCAATACCTACACACACAAAAGCAAATACTTGCAACCAACGTGGATAGAAGGGTTGTCAATCCCCTTGAACTTGTTACTTGCAAAGATCAATTCTGATAAAAGTAAAATAAAAAGAGTAAAATTGCAGCAAAACATTTTTTTGGTTTCAGCAATATGATAAAAGTAGACCCGGGGGCCAGAGTTTCTACTAGAGGCTTTTCTCTCGAACACATAGCATACGATGGGTAAATAAATTACTGTTGGAAAATTGATAGAAAAGCGCATAGTTATGACATATTCATGGCAATGATCATGTATATAGGCATCACGTCCGTGACAAGTAGACCGACTCCTGCCTGCATCTACTACTATTACTCCACCAATCGACCGCTATCCTGTATGCTGATAGGTCTCCAACGTATCTATAATTTTTGCTTGTTCCATGCTGTTATATTATCAATCTTGGATGTTTTATATTCATTTTATTGCAACTTTATATCATTTTTTGGGACTAACCAATTAACATAGTGCCCAGCGCCAGTTGTTGTTTTTTTGTTTATTTTTTTGTTCGCAGAATATCCCTATCAGACGGAGTCCAAATGCGGCGAAATTTTTTGGAGATTTTTTTGAACCAGAAGACAAGTTGGGAGCCAAGGAAATGGATGAAGGAAGGCCCATGGGGACCACAACCCACCAGGGCGTGCCAGGAGGCCTAGCCGCGCCCTAATGGGTTGTGGGGCCCACGTAGCTCCGTTGCACCGCCTCTCAGCTCTATATATTCCCAAATATTCCAAAAACCCTAGGGTAGTCGACGAAACACAATTCCAGCCGCTACAAGTTCCAGAACCACGAGATCCAATCTAGAGCCCTGTGTCGGCACTCCGCCGGAGGGGAACACGACCACAGAGGGGTTCATCATCCTCATTGGTGCCTCTCCGATGACGCGTGAGGACCATAGACCTACGGGTCTGTAGGCAGTAGCTAGATGGCTTCTTCTCTGTTTTTTTATTCTCAATACAATGGTCTTTTGGAGATCTATTTGATTTAATGACTTTCTGTGGTGTATTTGTTGGGATCCGATGAAGTTCGAGTTTATGATCATATTTTTATCCATGAATATTATTTGAGTCTTCTTTGATCTCTTATATGCATGATTATTTATAGCCTCGTATTTCTTCTCTGAATCTTTGGTTTAGTTAGGCCAACTAGATTGATTTTTCTTGCAATAGGTAGAGGTGCTTTGTGATGGGTTTGATCTCGCGGTGTTCTTTCCCAGTGACAGAAGAGGCAGCAAGACACACATGTATCGTTGCTATTAAGGATAACAAGATGGGGTCTATTCCTACATGAATAGATCTTGTCTACATCGTGTCATCGTTCTTATCGCATTACTCCGTTCCCCCATGAATTTAATACACTAGATGCATGTTGGATAGCGGTCGATATGTGGAGTAATAGTAGTAGATGCAGGCAGGAGTCGGTCTACTAATCTTGGACGTGATGCCTATATATTGATCATTGCCTTCGATATTGTCATAATTATTGGTTCTTCTATTAATTGCCCAATAGTAATTTGTTTACCCACCGTGTCGTGATTTTGTCACGGCAGATGTCCTAGAGAAATGACTTAGTCGTGGAGCCATCGCGACGGGTTAGCTTGAAGGGGTTAAAGCGGACACAAGGGCGCAAGAGAGTTTATACTAGTTCGGCCCCTTCAATGAAGGTAAAAGCCTACGTCTAGTTGTGATGGAATTGATGGGTGTTCCGATGACTAGGGAGCAAACAAGCTTCGCCTATGTCTCGAGTTGTTGTCTGTTGTCCTTGAACCGCCGCCAGGTCGTCCCCTTATATACATGGGTGACGCCCGTCGGTTTACAGAGTCCCAACACCGGCTCATAGATGTGTCCGGTTTGGTCTCTACTTATTCCTAACTTACAATACAAGTTACATATTCACGCCGGTTTACGGCTACATGCTCTCAACCGATTATGGGTCTTGAGCCCTCATCTATCTTCATGGGCTTTAACATACTTAACTGCTGATGAAGTTAACCCGGCCCAGATAGGCCGGTTTACGCCCAGTAGTAATATCCCCAACATTAGGCCCCAGATTGATTTGAACAGGTTCATGTCAATCCTTAGCAAAAATTTCAGCTTCAACATCTTCTTGTAGTTTGGTGAACCGCCGTGATGTCATCTTCTCTGATTGTTGTAAACCGACGTGACGTCATCTGTCATCAAGAAACTATCCATGATACCTTCTTGTTTAATAGATCTGCGATAATCGAGGCGATAACTCTGTTTACAAACTTCTGGCCCTTGATTTTCGCGCCTGACCCATGTCCTTGCTTTATAAATAGGACTGAAGGGTCATTTATTTTTCCCCTTCGTGCCCTTCTGCTTCTTCTTCCTCGCGTCGCCCAGCTTCAGAACTCCGCCGCTGCTGTCGACCTCTGCACCAGCTTTTGCCGCTGCATCAACCTGAGCGTACCAGAGCACCACGGCGACCTTCCGCTCCTTCCTCAGCTCCGGTAAGTCTTCTATCCTTTTCATCATAGATCTGTTCTAGGGTTTCCATGTTCTCTAGCGTTCGTCGCTTGTTTCTTGTTCATATGATAGATCCTTAGACGAGTCTGTGAATCTTCGCTCTGTGTAGCAGTAGTTTTTATCCTCCGTCTTCACTTTCGCATATTAAGGCCATAGATCTTATCCGTACCTTTGCTTACTGATTCGGCACTGCTCCTTTTGGGCCTTGAATATTTATCTCCTTTATAAACATGTTCCAGATCCAAAGCTGTAGTATAATCTTGTGAAATCTGTTTTTGCGTACTTACTCATCTGCAGTCTTGTCTGTTCAATGCTTAGATCAGGCGGTTTAACTTTGTAGAAAATTTTGACAAACCGGTATATACCATTAGTCCCCTTGTTGAACCGCCAGATGTTGGTTGCTTCATGAGACTCCGGTTCAGATAGTTCTGTCTTCGGTTTAACAGTGCCCATACCAACGTACCTTGATCAAATGCATTTTTGAACCGGGATCTTCTACCTTGTAGATTCCATCATGGCCAAGCAAGTGTATGAGTGCAATTGGGTCCCTTCTCGCGTCATAGAGGATCAACTGGACGATTTAGTCCTGATTGGCGCCTTGGGCAGCAAAGATACCATCCATTGGAGGGCTCCTGGCAAAGAATGCCCCCCACACCTCGAGAAGGAGAGGTTGTTGTTTTCGTAGATCACCTAGCCCGGGGCTTTAAACCGCCCGGTTCTAAATTTTACCGGGATGTTTTAGCTGATTTCCAACTCCATCCGCAAGACACTGGCCCCAACTCTGTTACAAATATGTGCCACTTCCAAGTGCTCTGTGAGGTGTTCTTTCAAGAGGAGTCCACAGTGGAATTATTCAGAGATCTTTTCCATCTAAACCGCCGTACTGAGTTTACTGATGGCTCCAATACGGAGTTGGGTGGCATGGCGATTCAAAAAAGGAAAGAGGTCACATACCCTCATGCCAAGCTGCACAGTCACCCCAAGGAGTGGAATCAGACATGGTTTTACTGCAAAGACACCTCCCCTGCTGGTGAGAATCCCTTGCCTGGCTTTCGTCTGGAGCGGCTCAGCAATACACACCCTTTTCCTCAAAGATTGACTGCCCAGGAGAGAAGCAAATATGCTCCCCGGCTATCAAAGCGCAGAGCCTTTATGGCCAACGGTTTGACAGGGGTTGATCTCGCTCGCTGCTGGATATCATGGAGCATACTGCCCCTTAGTGAGCGCTCCGGTTTGATGTGCGAGTATACTGATAGTGTTGATGACCCACTGCGACACTCCAAACTCCAGCTCTCCGGTGAAGAAATCACAGAGGCTGTGCGTAAAATACTGAATGAACCGGAACACGTCTGCGCTAGAACCGGCCTGCTTCCCTTCTGTGCTACCAACAAACCGCCAGCTGTAAGACTTTGATTTTTCTCTTTGCTGAATCTGTTATTGATATGTCTGGTCATTGTTTTTAATATCAGTGTCTGCATAATCAGGGCGATGATCCGTTTTGGAGCAAAAAACTGCCGTAGGAGAAACCAGAGAAAACAGATAAACCGGAAAGAGCAACCCGGCAAAAGACTAAGGCTGTGAAGAAGACTGCCCACCGGAAAAGAACCACTGCATCTTCTAATCCGGCCCCTGATGATGAGGTGGATAATCCGGACTTTGAGGTAGAGCTTGACTCACTTGGTTTATTTTTCATGCGTCTTATTGATGATGATATTTGTCAGGATGATGCCGAAGCCAGCCACACGGATGTTGTAGAGGTAATTATTCTCTCTTCCGATTCAGAAACTTTGCCTTCACAAAAAATCCGTCAGGCAAACCGGAAAGTTAAATTTTCTCATCCTCTTGCTTATTTGGATCCTAAACTTCTTATGAAGACTCAACAACACGAAGCTCGCCGCACCACCCGGCACAGCGGCCAGGTAGTTACCTCCGCCGGTTTATCGAACAGTCCGGTTCGGAAACGTCATTCCGAGGTCTCTAATTCGCTTTTCAGTGCTTGTCCTAAAGCGGGCTGCTTTCGTCAACCTCTTAATCCGTCTGACTCCGATTACCAGGTTATTTCCCACTCATCTTCTGGCGAGTCATCGGCCACTCAGCTCCCGCCGCTCAAAACGGTGCTTGGGTAAGCTATATTTATTGTGATGTTTGCAGTACATTGCCTTAGAACACATGCTGTATTTAATTTGGTTATTCTTCTCAGGGCCAAACCTAGGCCAAGCAAGAAGGCCCGCCTGGACAAAGCGGCCGAAGAAGATGTCATTCTTGAAGCGGCTATCTCTGAGGATATTCCCAACAATCCACCACAGCCAGATGATGATCTTATTGCTGAAGAGAGGCCTGTTGATACCTCAGGCCCTATCCAACAGCCCACGGGTTCCATCCGGATTGAAAGCTCCACCGGTCCAGCAAAACCTACTGAGAAGCCAATAGCTCCAGTGCAAACCGGCGGTACCAAGGATGATGAGGTTGTCATTACTGGCACTGGACATACTGAACCAAGCAATCCTGTCGCTTTATCCAAACATTCTGCCAAGGAAGAATTTGCTGCTTTTGGCAAAGGCATGTGGAACGCTGATCTGACGGCTTACGCTGCTCTGTACGCCCAAGATATCCATTCCGGCTATCTGAACCGGCTGTATACCAGCCGTGACTACGAAGCCGGTCTGGTTAATATGATGAAAGATAAATATGAGGTAACTTCCATATGCTTCTTCCTACTTGTATGCTTTTATTCTTGCTGGGACTTAATAATATAAACCTTGATGCTTTGAAATTTGCTGATGTAGCCCCCAAGGGCCGGTTCAACTTAGCGTAGTTAAACCGGTACTTTAAGTAATTGAAACTGCCGCATCAGAATACATATGATCAAATAGACATTAGCCCCCAAGTGCCAAGTTGAATGCTTGCATTGATCTTGGGACTTTGTAAACAATTGAAAGATGAAGATCGAATACGCATTAGCCCCCAAGTGCTAAGCGCATAACTTGTTATGTGGTTGGTACTTGAATCCTTCTACCGATTTGTTGAAACATATATCTGTATGCCTGCAGGCGGAGCTGAAGGCGAAAGAAAACCAAGTCATCGATCTGCAAGAAAACCTGAAAACCCAACAGGCTGAAACCTCCAAAGCAAAAGAGGAATTGGCCAGTGCCTTAAGCGCCATGGAACAACTTAAGGAGAACTTCAAGAAGAAACGGGCGGATTGGGCCACTGAAAAGTCCGCTTTGATCAAACGAGCAGAGGATGCCGAGGCTGCACTAAAACCAGTGACAGATGAACTGACTAGCATAAAGCGGCACGTTCATGCCATGAACACTGCTATCTTTGGTAAGCCAGCTTGCCTTCTGAATTGGTTCTGCCTTCTTACAGAGTCGCCGGTTTATTAACCCTTTATGGTATTTCAGGGACACGCATTGGTCACTTGGGGTCAGATGTGCGGAAGAAATTGAAAGCCGCCTATACCTTGGTTGAACAATTGTATACTGGTGCCCAGCGGATCATCTGTACCGCGTCTGATAACAAACCGGCACCCAGTTTGATTCAAGATACTCTGATGAAACTGTCAGTGCTTCCTGCCCGGGTTGAAGAGCTGAAGAAATCTGCTGCTCGAACCGGTGCAATCAATGCTTTAATCCGGGCAAAAGCCTGGGTGCCGGATTTTGATCCTATTGAAGCGGCTCAGGGTTATCCCAGCTTGAAGGAAGACGGGTCAGAATTTGGTGAAGCGGATTTGCGAGCCATAAACCGGGAGGTACGTCCGCTAGCTTGTCAACTGGCTGAGGAAGCAGTTTTGTATCATTATCAAGCTCAATATGACAGCCAGAACAAGCGAATAGCTGCACCAATCCATGAATCGAAAAACCTGATCCCTCCAATCCGTAAGCATACTTACGCTCCTGATATTGACCCGTCTTCGCTAATCCATGACGAAGCTGTTTTTCAAGCATTAATGGGAATCGACTGGACAACTGTGGATTTCCAGTCACTGGGTAGAGAAACAGAAGCTGAAGCGGCGCAGGATGACCCACAACCATCAGGCCAGGCTGGTGGCCAAGCTTAAACCGGAAGCCGGTTTTAAAACTGTCTCTCCTTTGTGAAAAACAATTATGTTATTATGGGCACCATGTTGCTTTGTAATAGGCTAGCTGATACCTTTGATGTTGATATGCCTTCGTGCATAACTTGTTCTTCCTGTGGTAATGAACTTTCCAAAATACTTTCTGAAATAAGAAATTCGTTAAGTGCCACCGCGGTTGTACCGTCAGGCGGAATATGATGTCTGTATATATAAAGTCAAAACATCCAAAACAAAATTTTAAGTATATGATCAAAAATTTTGAGATACATAATACCTGCCACCGTTGAGTGTGAAGTTGGCCTAGCCAACCTTGAAGCGGAGTTTTGCAAACCCACACTGTTGGAGGAAATAACAACTCCTGTATATGTGTATGACGCTGGTTACCATGTAAACCGTGCCGGGTTATAATAAACAGCGTGTTACTCCATAAGAGGATGTTAACAACAAGGATCAAACCGGACAAATAGTCTCCGGATTGACGTGAACTGTGTTCCGTCAATTGATTGGTTAAAACATTTTGTCGGTTTAAAGAACACAATAAAAAGCAAAAAAACCCCCTTCAAAGAAAAGTATGAAGCAAAAGCAACGACAAAAACGTTTGCCAAAAAAGATTTATTTAAGCTGATCAAATGGCGTAACCATGGCCAAACACGACCAAGCTCCCGTTAGGTGTAACTATGGTTCTAGTTAGCCAGGTCCCCAAGTGATTATTGTGGCATTTATGCCGACCAAATGGCGTGGTCATGGTTCAGGTTCGACCAAGCCCCCAAGTGATTCTGTGGCCTTAGGCCGATCGAGAGGCATGACTGGTTCAGACATGACCAGGTCCCCAAGTGATCTGGTGGCTTTCGCCTATCAAGAGGCATGGTATTGGTTCGAACACGACCAATCCTCCAAGTGATATAACACGATGCTTTTAGCAAAGCGAACTCAAGGGGTAAACCGGAGGCCGCTTTAGAGCAACTCCGTGTAACCTCACATGATGTAAAAGAACAGATACCCCGCTCTAGCTGAGGTTCCGATTTATTTAATCATAATACATTGTCGTAATATGTACATAAGTATAGCCAATGGCTCAGGTATAGTAAGGCCGAAGATGAGCTATATTCCATGGCCTATAATCTCCTCCTCTGATGTACGTGAGTCCTTATGCTCTCGAATATCGATCAGATAGTACGACCCGTTGTGCAGATTCTTGCTGACCACGAAAGGCCCCTCCCAAGGTGGGGATAGCTTATGCATATCAGTCTGATCTTGGATGAGCCGAAGCACCAAATCTCCTTCCTGAAAAGTTCTGGTTCTGACCCGGCGACTGTGATAACGACGAAGATCCTGCTAGTAAATCGCCGATCGGGCGGCTGCGATGTCACGCTCTTCATCCAACCGGTCCAAAGCATCTTGCCGTGCTGTCTCGTTGTCCGCTTCAATATAAGCCGTGACACGAGGTGAATCATGACGGATATCACTGGGGAGAACCGCCTCCGCTCCATAAACCATGAAGAACGGTGTGTATCCTGTTGATCTGTTGGGTGTTGTATTGATGCTCCATAACACAGATGGTAATTCTTCTACCCAACAACCCGGCGTTCTCTGCAAAGGAACCATGAGCCGGGGCTTGATGCCTCTCAAGATCTCTTGATTATCTCTTTCTGCTTGACCGTTGGACTGTGGATGTGCCACTGATGAAACGTCGAGCCGGATGTGCTCCCGTTTGCAGAACTCCTTCATAGCACCTTTGGACAAATTGGTACCATTATCTGTGATAATACTGTGCGGAAAGCCAAACCGGAAAATCACCTTTTTGATGAACTGGACCGCCGTGGCCGCATCACACTTGCTAACAGGTTCTGCCTCCACCCACTTTGTAAACTTGTCAACCGCCACCAGGAGGTGGGTCTTCTTATCTTTGGACCTTTTGAAAGGCCCAACCATATCCAGCCTCCAAGTCGCAAACGGCCAAGTAATTGGAATCATTCTCAATTCTTGAGCCGGTACATGAGCACGTCTCGAAAACCTTTGGCAACCATCACATCGTCTGACCAGATCCTCCGCATCAGCATGAGCAGTTAACCAATAGAAACCATGGCGAAACACTTTAGCCACCAGAGACTTTGAACCGGCGTGGTGACCATAATCTCCTTCGTGGATCTCACGCAAAATTTCACGACCTTCTTCAGGAGACACGCAACGTTGAAAAGCTCCTGATACACTACAATGATGCAACTCACCGTTGATGACAGCCATGGACTTGGATCGCCGGATTATCTGCCGGGCCAGAATCTCATCTTCTGGCAACTCGCCCCGGTTCTTGTACGCCAGGTAAGGAAGCGTCCAATCTGGAATAACATGAAGAACTGCCACCAATTGAGCCTCCGGATCAGGAATAGCCAAATCCTCTTCACCAGGGACCTTCACCGACGGGTTGTGCAGCACATCCAAAAAAACATTGGGCGGGACCGGTTTGCGCTGAGAGCCCAGCCGGCTTAAAGCGTCCGCCGCTTCATTTTTCCGCCGGTCTACGTGGTCCACCAGATAGCCTCTGAAATAACCTGCAACAATATCCACCTCACGACGATATGCTGCCATGAGTGGGTCCTTGGAGTCCCAAGTGCCAGACACTTGCTGAGCCACAAGGTCCGAGTCACCAAAGCACTTAACTCGACCTAGATTCATCTCCTTAGCCATCCGAAGACCATGGAGCAAGGCTTCATACTCAGCTGCATTGTTAGTACAAGGGAACATTAAACGGAGGACATAACAAAACTTATCACCTCGTGGGGAAGTTAATACGACTCCAGCCCCCGAGCCTTCCAACTACCTGGATCCGTCAAAATGGATGGTCCAATATGTACAATCCGGCTTTTCTTCAGGTGCTTGCATTTCCATCCAATCATTGATGAAATCAACAAGTGCTTGAGACTTAACCGCTGTCCGAGGCACATACTTCAAACCGTACGGCCCCAGCTCTATGGCCCACTTTGCAATCCGGCCAGTTGCTTCCCGGTTCTGGATGATATCTCCCAAAGGAGCAGAACTGATTACCGTGATTGAGTGCCCTTGGAAATATTGTTTAAGCTTCCGTCTTGCCATAAAAACTCCGTACACCAGCTTCTGCCAATGCGGATACCTTTGCTTGGACTCAATGAGTACCTCGCTGATATAATAGACCGGACGTTGAACCGGATGCTCCTTACCTGCCTCCTTTCGCTCCACCACAATAGCCACGCTGACCCCACGAGCATTAGCAGCAACATATAGCAGTAACGGCTCCTTGTCAATGGGAGCGTCGAGCACAAGCGGATTGGCCAATTGCCGCTTTAAGTCCTCAAATGCTTCATCAGCAGCAGAACTCCAGACGAACTGATCCGTCCTTTTCAACATCTGATACAAAGGGATCGCCTTCTCACCAAGGCGGCTGATAAACCGGCTTAACGCAGCAATCCGGCCTGCCAGGCGTTGAACATCATTGATACACTTCGGTTTAGCCAGGGAGGTGATGGCTGTGATCTTCTCCGTCTTAGCCTCAATTCCCCTGTTGGACACCAGAAAACCCAATAACTTGCCCGTCGGTACACCAAAGACACACTTGTCCGGATTAAGCATCATCTTGTACGTCCTTAGGTTATCAAAGGTTTCCTTCAAATCGTCAACCAGAGTCTCCTTCTCCCTGGATTTAACCACGATATCATCCACGTAAGCATGTACATTACGGCCAATCTGCTTGTGAAGACAATTTTGTACACACCGTTGATAAGTTGCCTGGGCACTTTTAAGCCCAAAGGGCATAGACACATAGCAGAAGGCTCCAAAGGGAGTTATGAATGCCGTCTTCTCCTGGTCCTTAACTGCCATTTTGATCTGATGATAGCCAGAATATGCATCCAAAAAACTTAAACGCTCACAACCCGCCATAGCATCAATGATTTGATCAATACGGGGGAGGGCAAAAGGATCTGCTGGACAAGCCTTATTAAGATCTGTGTAATCCACACACATGCGCCAGGTGCTGTTTTTCTTAAGGACTAGCACCGGATTGGCAAGCCACTCGGGGTGAAAAACTTCAACAATAAAGCCAGCTGCTAAGAGCCTGGCCACCTCTTCTCCAATCGCCTTGCGTCTTTCCTCGTTAAACCGGCGGAGGAACTATTTCACCGGTTTATATTTAGGATCCACATTAAGTGTGTGCTCAGCGAGTTGCCTCGTTACACCTGGCATGTCAGAAGGCTTCCATGCAAAAATGTCCCGATTCTCACGGATGAACTCAATGAGCGCGCTTTCCTATTTCGGATCCAAGTTGGCACTGATGCTGAACTGCTTGGGCGAATCGCCAGGCACGAAGTCAACAAGCTTAGTTTCTGCTGCCGATTTGAACTTCAGGGCCGGATCATGCTCCGTAGTTGGCTTCTTGAACGGAGTCATGTCCGCCGGATCAACATTGTCTTTATAGTACTTCAACTCCTCGGTGGCACAAACTGACTCTGCATACGCCGCATCTCCTTCCTCGCATTCCAAAGCGATTTTGCGGCTTCCGTGAACCGTTATTGTCCCCTTGTGACCCGGCATCTTGAGCTGCAAATACACATAACAGGGCCGAGCCATAAACTTGGCGTATGCCGGTCGCCCAAACAGGGCATGATATGGACTTTGGATTTTCACCACTTCAAACGTCAATGTCTCCGACCTGGAATCATGATCATCCCCAAAGGCCACTTCGAGAGCTATCTTACCAACGAGATATGCTGATCTGCCAGGCACTACACCGTGGAATACTGTATTAGACGGTTTGAGATTCTTATCTGTTAGTCCCATACGACGGAAGGTCTCATAGTACAGGATGTTAATGCTGCTTCCTCCATCCATGAGCACCTTGGTGAACTTATAACCTCCCACCTGAGGCGCCACCACCAGAGCCAACTGACCCGGATTATCGACCTGGGGTGGGTGATCCTCTCTGCTCCATATGATTGGCTGTTCGGACCAACGTAGATAACGGGGTGTGGCCGGTTCAACAGAGTTGACTGCCCGTCTCTGCACCTTCCGGTCTCGCTTGTCCAAGCTAGTGGTAAAGACATGGTACTGCCCACTACTCAACTGCTTTGGGTTGCTCTGGTAACCTGACTGTTGCTGCTGTTGGTTGTAACCACCCTGGTAGTTCTGACTATTTTGACCATTATGTCCGCCCGGATTACCATTAAATCCTGAAACGGAACTTCCTCCACCGTAACCCGGCCTGGACCCTGAGCCACCGCCAGATCCATGATCATACCGGAAATTATTAGAATTCTTGAACTCCTGCATAATAAAGCAATCCTTCCAAAGGTGGTTTGCTGGCTCCTCCTTCGTCCCATGTCTTGGACAGGGCTGGCTTAGCAGATAGTTCAGGCGGTTTGGGTTAGGGTTAGGTGCTCCACTATGATTTTTCGGCCTACCCTTGCGCCGCTGGCCATTGTCCTGTGCGTTGGTATTAGCCACAAAATCCATGTTACCATCCGCTTTACGCTTGCCTCCTCCGCCATTGCCTACCCAGTGATGCTGCTGACCTTTGGAGCTGCTGTTCTTCTTCCCCTTCCCTGTCTTGTCATCATCAGATTCGGGATCCTTGGTACTATCAGAATCAGCATATTTTACCAAAGCGTCCATGAGGGTCCCCATGTCAGTGCAATGGCGCTTCATCCGTCCCAATTTCAACTTCAGGGGCCCAAACCGGCAGTTGCCTTCTAGGGTTAATACTGCGGTGTCAGCGTTGATGCGGTCTGAGGAGTGCAACACTTGTGAAACCCGGCGCACCCAATGAGTTGTTGATTCTCCTTCCTCCTGGACGCATGCAGCTAAGTCCACTATCGACATAGGCTGTTTATAGGTATCCTTGAAATTGCTGATAAATCGGGCTCGTAATTGGGCCCATGAACTGATAGAATTAGCTGGCAAGCTTTTTAACCAGGTATGGGCCGTTCCTTCAAGCATCATGGTGAAGTATTTCGCACACGCCGTGTCATCCACATCAAGCATCTCCATGGCCATCTCATAGCTCTCTACCCATGTCTCTGGAGGTTGATCCGCCGTGTAATTTGGTACCTTGCGCGGGCCTTTGAAATCCTTGGGCAGGCGCACATTGCGTAAAGCGGGAATAAGGCAAGGCACCCCCAAAGAACTAGAAGTAACACCAGGTTCGTTTTAGATGGTTGGACGAACCGTCGTGAGCTGCCGAGCCTGATGCTGTGTGGCTAACTCGGCCTCCCTGCGCGCTCAGGCCCGGTTTACCACTTCCTGAGCGTCATTAGCACCACCCGTCGGGTTGTTGCCACGGGGTGCTCCACGTTGTTCATTACTCGACACTGCTGGCTCATCCATATGTCTGCTATAGCTCCGGCTTGGACGGGGGGTTGAGTGGATCCGGTCGCGGCTGTACGAGTACGCTTCCTGTTGGGCCAAAGCTGTCCTCAGAAGTTCCTTGACCCGTCGCGTCTCTACTGCCTGCGGCGATTCACCTTCAACTGGAATGGCCTCCAATCGTGCAGCAGCGGCAACAAGATTGTCCATTGGGTTGGAGTAGTGACCCGGAGGTGTTAAAAGCATCCTGAGGTATAACGGTGTTTTGACGATGTGGGTCCATCTGACGGGGCTGAACCGGCGCACCAGTCCCAGGGGCTTCTGCCTGGTTCCCCTCCAGCGGATTGCCGGCTCTTGGCCCTGGAGTGTTAAAAAGGTCTCTAGCCTCGAAAACCGGAGGTAAGCGGGATCGGTGCTTCCTCCTCATGACTTCATGCGACGCGCTCTGGTCCAACATAAGCCTGTAGGCCTGTGCGTCTAAAGCGACCCACTCTGTGGCCATCCTGGTATCCTCAGCTGCTAGATCCGTCTTGGCCTGGGTGATTTGTTCCTTTACCTTGGCAATCTCCGTGTTGTGAACGTCCTGATCTGGCGGATTAACTTCCCCCATAAGCACAACCAACACATCAAATAGTTCTGATAGAACCTGAGCCGGCAGGCGCACAGGGCCTCCTGCCCCGGCAGCCATCGCCGCTGCTGAACCGGAGACGGTTGCCGCGGCTGTCGAAGAATGAAACGCTGCTTGTGTTCCGGCCATGAATATTCCAATCCGGTTAAGCAGATCGGAGGGGTCCGGAATACTGTCGCCATCGGAATAGCTCTCAATCCGGCCATCTTGTAGCTAATAAAGAGATTCGGTTTCTCCGGCCGAAGATTCGTCACTGGAACAAACGATAGTCGCCCCGCGAAGCTCCGATCTGTCCTCATGACTTCCTCCATGGATCACTCCCACGAAGGTACGCTTCATGGCCGGTTCAATCCGGGCGGATCGCGCACGCTGAGCCGTCTCGACGAGATCGGTGCAGATGTCCGGCTTAGGGCCCGGTTCTCCGATCTTGCCAATGAAAATGTGAATGCTACCAAAGGGGACCCGGTACCCGTACTCAATTGAACCGGCCTCGGGGCCCCAGCCTGCATCGTCGATGTAGAGCTTGCCGCGATGACTCTTAGTCATCCGGCCTACAGCGTAGCCCTCGAGTCCTTCAAAGCGCCCCTCCAAGAACCGGAAACCATCGTGCGATAGCCCCACGGTGGGCGCCAACTGTCGTGGTTTTGTCAGGGCAGATGTCCTAGAGAAAGGACTTAGTCGTGGAGCCATCGCGATGGGTTAGCTTGAAGGGGTTAAAGCGGACACAAGGGCGCAAGAGAGTTTATACTAGTTTGGCACCTTCAATGAAGGTAAAAGCCTACGTCTAGTTGTGATGGAATTGATGGGTGTTTCGATGACTAGGGAGCAAACAAGCTTCGCCTATGTCTCGAGTTGTTGTCTGTTGTCCTTGAACCGCCGCCGGGTCGTCCCCTTATATACATGGGTGACGCCCGTCGGTTTACAGAGTCCCAACACCGGCTCATAGATGTGTCCGGTTTGGTCTCTACTTATTCCTAACTTACAATACAAGTTACATATTCACGCCGGTTTACGGCTACAGACTCTCAACCGATTATGGGTCTTGAGCCCTCATCTATCTTCATGGGCTTTAACATACTTAACTGCTGATGAAGTTAACCCGGCCCAGATAGACCGGTTTACGCCCAGTAGTAATATCCCCAACACACCATGTGCTATTTCTCAAGAGAAGTCGCTACTGAAATCTACGGCCCCCGGGTATATCTTTTATCATATTTGCTTTTTGATCTATCTTTTGCAATATTTAGTTTTAGATCTATAGTTCCAAAAACATAAAAATACCTTCCTGTAAATTTGTTTATTTCGTGTTTTATCAAGATCTATTTATCCAATCTATCGAAAAACAATTTATCTTTTTACCAAGGAAGGATTGACAACCCTCTTACGCGCCGAGTTGCAAGTATTTGTTCTTTGTGTGAAGGTACCATTTACGTAGTCTTGCTTGGTCCTCCAACTGGATTGATACCTTGGTTTCATAACTAAGAGAAATACCTACTGTAGTTGTGCTGCATCATCCCTTCCTCTTTGGGGAAATACCGACGTAGTTTCAAGCCGCATAAAAAGGAATTTTTGGCGCTGTTGCCGTGGAAGATCCATTCATTCAAGGTAGTCTCTTGTGCCTATCTCTGGTGCCAGGAGACATCATCAACATCTATCAAGTTCCTAATCACAAATCTCACCTCCTTACAATTTACATTATTTTTCATCTGCCTCTCGTTTTCATCTCCCCCACTTAACAAAACTTTGCCTTTTTATTCGGCTTCTTTTTTGTTTGTCCTTCCCTCATCAGATCTATATTTTTGCTTGCGTGCTTATTTGTGTGTTTACGATGTCTCAAGAAAATACCAAATTGTGTGATTTTTCTAATACCAATAATAACGATTTTATTAGCACTCGGATTGCTCCTCCTGCCACTAGTGCGGAGTCTTGTGATATTAATGCCGCTTTGTTGAATCTTGTGATGAAAGATCAATTTTCCGGTACTCCTAATGAGGATGCCGCTCTAAACACATTCGTAGAATTGTGCGGTATGCAAAAGAAAAAAGATCTGGACATTGATATTGTGAAGTTGAAATTGTTTCCTTTCTCTTTGCGAGATCATGCAAAATTTTGGTTTTCTTCTTTGCCTCGTAATAGTATCGATTCTTGGGATAAGTGCAAAGACACTTTTATTACTAAGTATTTTTTGCCCGCAAAAATTATTTCCCTTAGAACTCAGATCATGAATTTTAAGCAACTTGAGCATGAACGTGTTGCACAATTGTGGGAAAGAATGAATTTGATGTTAAGAAATTGTCCTACTCATGGTTTAAATCTTTGGATGATTGTACAAATTTTTTATGTGTGATTGAATTTTGTTTCTAGAAATCTTTTAGATTCCTCCATAGGTGCTACTTTTATGGAAATTACTTTGGGTTAAGCTACTAAATTGCTTGATAATATTATGGCAAATTATTCACTATGGCATACCGAAAAAGCACCTACTAGTAAAAAGATTAATTCGATTGAAGAAATTAGTACTTTAGGTGAAAAAGTTGACGTTCTTATGAAATTGGTTGCTAGTAAAAGTGTTACTATTGATCTAAATGATGCACCTTTGTCTACTTTGATTGAGCAAAATAGTGATCCCGTAGATGTGAATTCTGTCTCGCGAAACAATTTTAATAACAATGCTTATAGAGGTAATTTTAATCCTAGACCTTTTCCTAGAAATTCCTCTAATAATTATGGTAATTCCTATGGTAATTCTTCTTACAATAATAATAGGAACCTCTCTGATCTTGAGAGTGATATTAAATAATTTATCAATGCTCAAAAAGTTTTCAACACTACAATAGAAGAAAAATTGAATAAGAATGATGATATGTCTGGAAGCATTGATAGAATTTCCCATGATGTAGAAAATCTGAAGATTAAAATGTTTCCACCTAAGGTTGATATCAATGAATGAATTAAAGCTTTATATGTTTCTATGGATGAAAGTAAGAAAGAACTTCTATGCTTAGAGCTAAAAGATAATTTTTAGAAAGAGCGTTTTCTACTGATTGCTTTCATAGAAATGACAAAGATCTTAAAATGGTTGGTGTTCCTTCTATTGATTCCTTGTTTAGTAAGATTAAAACTGATGATAAAGGGACTGAAGAATAGTCAACTTTAGCTAGAAGGCGTCTCGATAATTCGAAGGGTGAAAATCTTGTTGAAAAAATTGACAAAAGTGGGTTTGGAGAGGTCAAAACTTTAACTAGTGATGTGCCCAATCTTTTGGATTACAATGATTTTAATTATGATAATTGCTCTTTGATTGATTGTATTTCTTTGTTGCAATCCATGATAAATTCACCTCATGCCTATGAACAAAATAAAGCTTTTACTAGACATATCGTAGATGCTATGATGAAAGCTTTAGAGGAAAAGTTGGAATTAGAGATTTCAATTCCTAGAAAATTACATGATGAATGGGAACCTACTATTAAAGTCAAGATTAAAAATTATGAGTGTTTTTCCTTGTGTGATTTGGGTGCTAGTGTTTCCACAATTCCGAAATCTCTATGTGGTGTGCTTGGACTTACCGACATTGAAGAATGCTCTCTTAATTTGCACTTGGCGGATTCCACTATTGAAAAGCCTATGGGAAGAATTAATGATGTTCTTATTCTTGCAAATAGGAATTATGTGCCCATAGATTTCCTTGTTCTTGATATTGATTGCAATATGTCTTGTCCCATTATACTTGGTAGACCGTTTTTACACACTATAGGTGCCGTGATTGATATGAAAGAAGGGAATATTAAATTTCAGTTCCACTAAGAAAGGGTATGAACACTTCCCTAGAACAGGAATTAGGCCACCATATGAATCAATCATGAGGGCATCCTATGGATCTAAAACTAAAGGAGACAATACTTGAATCTATGCATTATGCCTAGCTAGGGGCATAAAATGATAGTGCTTGTTGGGAGGCAACCCAATGAATAAATTTTATTGTTTTGCCTTTTCCTTTATGTTCTTAAGTGTTTGCACAATTATTCCACTGTTATGATTGTGTTTCTTACGTTTTAATTAGTGTTTGTTCCCACTAAAGCCTTTGGGATTATGTTTGGTGATAGTTGATTTGATCTTGTTGAAAAACAGAAACTTTTGTGCCTAGTAAAATAATTTTTAAAAATCACAATAGTGCCAAAAGCTTCTGAATGTTTTACACAAGATTTATATACAAATTTCTTACATCATCCTAGTTTTTCAGAATTTTTGGAGTTACAGAAGTATACAAAGTTTTCAGATTACTACATACTGTTCTGTTTTTGATAGATTCTTTATTTTTTGAGTTGTGTGCTTATTTTGATGAATCTATGGGTTGTATCGGGGTTATGAGCCATGGTAAAGTTGGAATATAGTAGATATAATGCAAAAATAAAATATGAATGGGTATGCAATAGTACTTATAGTAGTGATTTGCTTTCTTATACTAACGGATCTCACGATGGTTTTGTTGAGTTTTGTGTGATTGAAGTTTTCAAGTTTTGGGTGAGATCACGATGGATGAAGGAATAAGTTGTAAGAAGAGCCTAAGCTTGGGGATGCCCCATGGCACCCCATGTTATTATCCAAAGAGAAACAAGCAACAAAGCTTGGGGATGCCCCGAAAGGCATCCCCTCTTTCTTCTAACGACCATTGGTATTTTACTTGGAGCTATATTTTTATTCATCACATATCATGAGTTTTGCTTGGAGCGTCTTGTAGTATATGAGTCTTTGCTTGTTTTGCCTTTTAGTTTGTGTCATCTACCCTTGCTGGACACACCTTTTTCAGAGATCCAAAATTATGCTATGATTTGTTAGAATTGCTCTCTATGCTTCACTTAATTTTTTTGAGTTGTGGAATTGCTCTAGTGCTTCACTTATATCTTTTTGAGCAAGGTGTGCTTTTATATTTGTGAAGAAATGATCTCTTGCTTCATTTATATTCATTTGAGAGTTAGTAAATTTTTGAAGAAAATTCTCTCATGCTTCACTTATATTATTTTTAGAGAAGAAATTTTTTATGCTCATGTTCTTCACCTAGATTTGTTTGAGCTTATTGATATGTCTCCAACGTATCTATAATTTTTGATTGTTCCATGCTATGTTATATTATGTTTTAGATGTTTATTGGGCTTTATTATACACTTTTATATTATTTTTGGGACTAACCTATTAACCGGAGGCCCAGCCCAAATTGCTGTTTTTTTGCCTATTTCTGTGTTTCGAAGGAAAAGGATATCAAACGGAGTCGAAACGGAATGAAACCTTTGGGAACGTGATTTTCGGAACAAACGTGATCCACAGGACTTGGAGTCTACGTAAAGCAATTAACAAGGAAGGCACGAGGTAGGGGGGCGCGCCCTCCACCCTCGTGGGCCCTTGTTGCTCCATCGACGTACTTCTTCCTCCTATATATACCCATGTACCCTGGAAACATCCGTTACGGAGCCAAAACCCTATTTCCACCGCCGCAACCTTCTGTACCCATGAGATCCCATCTTGGGGCCTTTTCCGGTGCTCCGTTGGAGGGGGCATTGATCACGGAGGGCATCTACATCAACACCATAGCCTCTCCGATGATGTGTGAGTAGTTTACCTCAGACCTTCGGGTCCATAGTTATTTGCTAGATGGCTTATTCTCTCTCTTTGGATCTCAATACAAAGTTCTCCTCGACCTTCTTGGAGATCTATTCGATGTAATCTTCTTTTGTGATGTGTTTGTCAAGATCCGAGGAATTTTGGGTTTATGATCAAGTTTATGTATGAACAATATTTGAATCTCCTCTGAATTCTTTTATGTATGATTGTTTATCTTTGCAAGTCTCTTCGAATTATCAGTTTGGTGGCCTACTAGATTGATTGTTCTTGCAATGGGAGAAGTGCTTAGCTTTGGGTTCAATCTTGCGGTGTCCTTTCTCAGTGACAGCAGGGGCAGCAAGGCACGTATTGTATTGTTGCCATCGAGGATAAAAAGATGGGGTTTATATCATATTGCATGAGTTTATCCCTCTACATCATGTCATCTTACTTAAAGCATTATTCTGTTATTATGAACTTAATACTCTAGATGCATGCTGGATAGCGCTCGATGTGTGGAGTAATAGTAGTAGATGCAGAATCGTTCCGGTCTACTTGTCTCGGACATTGTCAGTGTCAAAACCGGCGGATCTCGGGTAGGGGGTCCCGAACTGTGCGTCTAAGGCGGATGGTAACAGGAGGCAGGGGACACGATGTTTTACCCAGGTTCGGGCCCTCTTGATGGAGGTAAAACCCTATGTCCTGCTTGATTTATTCTTGATAATATGAGTAGTACAAGAGTTGATCTACCACGAGATCGGAGAGGCTAAACCCTAGAAGCTAGCCTATGGTATGATTGTATGTTGTCCTACAGACTAAAACCCTTCGGTTTATATAGACACCGGAGGGGGCTAGGGTTACACAAGGTCGGTTACAAAGGAGGAGATATACATATCCGTACTGCCTAGCTTGCCTTCCACGCCAAGTAGAGTCCCATCCGGACACGGGACGAAGTCTTCAATCTTGTATCTTCATAGTCCAACAGTCCGGCCAAAGGATATAGTCCGGCTGTCCGGAGACCCCCTAATCCAGGACTCCCTCAGTAGCCCCTGAACCAGGCTTCAGTGACGATGTGTCTGGCGCGCAGTGTTGTCTTCGGCATTGCAAGGCGGGTTCTTCAAATTTTGAACATTTGTTAAGCAGTGTTCGGTCCCATAAATGTTGAACCTCTTGGCTTCTACGCCCAATAAGGGCTATCTTCCATGCGTCGAATGAATGCGAGGCGCCAGGGCGTTTTTACATTCGCCCCCCTAGCCAGATAAATAAATTGTCTATTAAAGGGGTGGGGATTCTTAGATCCAATCCATACCATCCTCCCCCAGTGAGAATCCATCGGAGCGCGCTTCGGAAAGATCCACTCTAGCATGGCTGACCTCCGTAGCTCCTCCTCCCGCCCCCGTAGCCCTAAGCCCGGTGATTCAGAGAGGTGTTCAGTCCCACACAGTCGATTAGTCGAACTGCAGACTAAGGGATTTCTCCCTCCAGCGTAAATGGTGCCCGTCCGAGCTGGGCTCGCCACCTACAATGGCGGGGAGCAAGCGGAGAGCTTCCCCAGCCCCTCGAGCGGGTATGCCTTGTTCCTTATTTATTGAGGGGACTCGGATTTCCGATTCATCCGTTCCTCCACGAGCTCCTGGAGTTTTACGGCCTCCAACTGCATAATTTCACCCCTGCTTCCATTTTACACATCGCCGGCTATGTTGCCCTTTGCGAGTTACTCCTGGGCTGCGAGGCTCATTTCGAGCTGTGGAAAAGGTTATTTTGCCTCATCCCTCGCACACAGAAGGGGTCACTTTATCAAGTGGGTGGAGCCGAAATATGGTGCATCGCCGAAACCGGATACCTGTCCGGTACTCCGAAGAAGACGTCCGAAGACTGGCCTTCGGAATGGTTTTATATGGAGGACATCCCCCTTCCGGACCCTGTTCGGTGGGGTCTTCCTGAGTTCAGCAATGCTCCTCTGAAGAAACGCCGAAGTTGGCGCCCACGGAGCCCCCAGGAGGAAGACAACGGAGAAGTCCTTTACGTGATGAACCGGATTAAAGCGCTGGCTCAATCAGGATTGACAGTAATCGAGGTTATGTCAATATGCATAATGCGGGGAGTGCAACCACTTCAATATCGAGGGCACCCCTTGTGGTGTTTTAACGGGGAAGATGACGCCACCCGTTGCGGGCGTAAAGGTCCGGACAACGCTGCCGCTTTAGCAAAAATTCTGTCCGAATTGTTCAAGGGAGAGGAAGAGGAGTTCATCCGTATCAAGCCACGGGATGGATTCTCGATGTACAACCCTCCAAGATGGGTGAGTTGTATTTCCTTACTCCCATTCTTCTCGCATTCTTTGTCGTAGGTACTCACCTTGCCATTTTGCGGCAGGAACTGCGAAAAGCCATAAGGGAGGTCAGCAGCCCATCTCCACAACCAGAGGACCTTGACCGGGCCCTCGGTCCCGGACTCGAAGAAGATCTGGACATATTCGTGGAGCTGATAGACCGGCAGTTCTATCAATTAAGCTGTGATGGCGCCATGGTGGCCATTACGGCCGACTATCCTAGACTACTTCCTGCGTCGCACGTAAGAAAAACCAAAAATCCCAACTCCAAAAACTAGGATCCCCTTTTAGACACTTCACCTACCATATACATATGGTGTTTTACAGGGAAGGCATTCGGGACGCCATGCCGAACCCGCAGCAACTCGCCAACAAGAGGCACCGAGGCCGGGCAGGCCAAAAAGGAAGGCGGTCAGGACGGAGACGCCGGCGCAGAGGTATGACAGAAACCCCGCTCCGTGGTTGTCGTCTTTCTTGAAATGTAATGACGTCCATGTTTCTTTAACAGAAAAAACGCTCGCCGGAATATGTCCGGTGAGGCTGCCGATCACGCTTCCACCAGTCGGGCTCCAGGACCGGATATAGAGGAAGAAGCCGACATGGGGCGGACACCGGATACTCCCCCTACAGAGGATGCGGATAGGCTATCCGCTACGAATTCATAAGTGGAGAGCGCCATGAATCATAGGCGTCGCCGGGCCGTACTCCGCGACGCTTGCTTCTCACTAGAGGCATTTGATGCCTTCAATTCTAGAGAGGCGTACCTCCGTGCTGCTCAAAATGGTCTAGCCAGAGCCACGGACCAGTATGTAAAGGATGTACGGGTAAGCAAATCTGACGGTTATATGTATCAGTAGCCCCTGAGACTTGAAACAGTTAGCAGAACTGATTTAAGGATCATCTTATTGTGCAGGTTCTTACAGAGAAGAATACTCGACTGTCACAGGAGCTGGAGGAGTGCAAGACCCAACTTCGGGCCGCTGTTGCCGCATTGAAGGAACCTAAAAAGTCCCCAGCTGGTAACATTTCTTTCAAAGAATGACAGGTACCATATAGCGTGCGGCATAGCTGCAGATCTAACAATAGATATTGCAGATGAATCCAGAGAGAATCCGGAGGACCAGCATGCCGTACGACAGCTAAAGGCTGGCGAACGCGTGCTGACTGAGGTCAGGCGGGAGAAAAACAATCTCCAAGACGCCAATACCAAGCTGAGCGTAGAACTGAAAGATGTTCGAGCCCAGCTTGTGGACTCTGAGAAGGAGAATAAGCGGCTTCGACGCGGCATTTTCAGTAAGTGCTTGAATGAACCCTTAAAAAGGGGTCGGCGGAGAAGCCGACTAACAGAGTTATGTCTGCAGGGATGCTGACGAGTCGTCCCGCGGGGGAGATGCCCGGGTCTGTGGGTGATCTTCTATCCGAGCTCTCACAACTGCACGAACAAGTTCGGCAGGTGATGCAAGGTGTTGCCCAGGCCTTGTGGCCAGCCGTCTCCCTGCCAGAAGGCATTGGAGAGCTTGCGGAGAAGCTCAAGGGAGCACGGCTGCGCTTCCGATTATGGAAGATATCGGCCTGCCGTCAAGGTGCCAGGTTAGCCTGGGCCATGGTGAAGACGCGGTATACCAAGACTGACCCGAACCACATGGCCGAGGTCGGACCTGTGGGGCCCGATGGGAAAGAGATCCCCGTTAGCTTAGTGTATGGGCAAGTAGAATTAGTCGCAAAGTATTCCCAATAGGATTGTAGGCTAGACCGCCTGTTGGATGGTATAGAAGAGGAATTTAGTCAGTCTACATGACTATGTAATTAAAGTGACATGTATAACGCCTTCTAGCCGGATTGTAGATCATTTGTCATGGCGGACCTTTTCGCTTCAACCTCGGGACCCGATAGTCCGGAGTGTGTCCGAATACCCGCCCAGTTATATAAGAACCGGGGTATGCATGGAAACCAGGCGTAGGGGTCATTAGTGCTTGAACAGACAAGTGCCCAACTAGTTATGTTATATTACATGTGTAGTAAGAAACATTTTCCAGGAAGAATAGTTCCGTTAAGGGTTCCTTTCCCTGGGTATGCATGCCCTAAAGTGCATATCCGTACTGCGAGAGGAAACACATGCAAAAACATCTGGGGCACATATGGAAAATAAATAAATAAAAATCATCTTTTGTTCGCCGACCGAATATTCCCTTAAGAACGCTAGCTTTCGGCTTCACCCAGTCTGAGGTACACATCCGGCTGACCCGGCAGTAACAATCACAGAGGTGCTCCCGTTATGCACTACCCGAATTAAAGGGAACGTAGGGCATAAATACAAGAGCCAGGCAACCCAGCTTGGCCAAAACTTAAGTCATATCGATGCATATAGTGGCGAAGAAAAGGTACATGCGGAAGAATAACACATGTGCGGGGTGTGAAGCCCAGATAGATAATTAAGCTTCTGTGTAAGAAGCCCCCAGGTATAATGAGCGCGGTTAGCGCATCTATAATGTGAAAGCAAGGCACAAGTTGGCCCTTGAAGGCCCAGAGAAAGAATAAAATAAAGAAAGAGAAAAAATACAGATAATGTATATGCAAAAAATGGATAGAGGAAGGAGACAAACATAGAGTCCGGCGCTAGGCGTAGAATCTTCGGAGCCTGGCTGCGTTCCATGGGTTCGACTCAAGTCGATTATTCGATGCATCCCGCAGACGGTACGCTCCACCGGTCAGAACTTGGTCAATAATGAAGGGACCTTCCCATTTGGGCTCGAACTTGGACTTCTTCTTCTCCGGCAGGCGTAGAACTAACTCGCCAACGTTATAAGTTTTGGCCCGTACTTCTCTGCTTTGGTATCTGCAAGCCTGTTGCTGATAAAATGCGGAACGGGCTTTTGCCACGTCGCGCTCCTCCTCCAGGGTGTCCCGACTGTCCTACCGATCGAGCTCGGCTTCTCTTTTTTCATATATGCGCACTCGAGGTGAGTCATGAATTATGTCGCAGGGCAGAACTGCCTCTGCGCCGTACACCATAAAGAAGGGTGTATATCCGGTAGTGCGATTCGGCGTGGTCCGCAGCCCCCAGAGTACGGAGTCGAGCTCCTCTACCCAGTGCGTGTTAGACTCCTTTAAGGACCACACTAATCTGGGTTTAATGCCGCTCATGATAAGACCATTTGCTCGCTCAACTTGGCCGTTGGTTTGTGGGTGATAGACGGAAGCATAATCGAGCTTGATGCCCATGTTGCTGCACCAGAGTTTTACCTCATCGGCCATGAAGTTCGTGCCGTTGTCAGTGATGATGCTGTGGGGGATGCCATAACGGTGTACAACCCCGGATATGAAGTCTATCACCGGTCCTGATTCAACTGTTTTAACAGGTTTGGCTTCTATCCATTTGGTGAATTTATCCATCATGACCAGTAAGTATTTGTTCTTATGGGTTCCCCCTTTAAGGGGTCCAACCATGTCAAGCCCCCCAGACCGCGAAAGGCCAGGTAATGGGGATTGTTTGGAGGGCGGTGGGTGGCATATGGCTTTGGTTTGCAAAAAGCTGGCAACCGACGCAGCATTGGACCAAGTCCTGTGCGTCTGCCCGGGCCGTCGGCCAATAAAAACCTATACGGAAGGACTTGCTTACAAGGGCCCGGGCTGCGGCGTGGTGGCCGCTGAGTCCGGCGTGAATTTCTGCGAAAAGCTTCCGCCCTTCCTCTTCGGAGATGCACCTTTGAAGGACTCTGGTAGTGCTTTTCTTATACAGCTCTCCCTCGTGGACCCTGTAGGCTTTAGATCACCGCACTATACAGCGTGCCTCATTTTGGTCCTCGGGAAGTTCCTGGCTAGTTAGGTAGGCCAGGAATGGTTCTGTCCATGGGGCGATGACGACCATTATTACGTGGGCTGAAGGTGTTATTTCGGTGGCAGAGCCTCCTATTATGTCAGAGTGTTCGGTATCGGGCTTTTTGGCCGTGTCCGGACTATGGTTACCGGTGTCCCCTTCCCATACCACCGATGGCTTAAACAACCTCTCCAAAAAGATGTTGGGGGGGGGGGCGTCGCGTTTTGCGCTGATGCGGGCGAGGATATCCGCCGCCTGATTGTTTTCCTGAGCCACATGGTGAAATTCGAGCCCCTCGAACCGAGCTGACATCTTTAGGACGGCGTTTCGATAGGTCGCCATCTTCGGATCCTTGGCATCAAAGTCTCCATTTATTTGGGATATTGCGAGGTTCGAATCCCCACGCACCTCCAGGCGTTGAATGCCCATGGAGACTGCCATCCAAAGACCATGCAACAGGGCTTCGTATTCGGCTGCGTTGTTGGAGTCTGTATACAATATTTGCAGTATGTACTGAACGGTATCTCCGGTTGGGGACGTCAGGACGATGCCAGCCCCCAGACCGGCCAGCATTTTGGAGCCATCGAAGTGCATGATCCAATTGGAGTATGCGCCGTACTCTTTAGGGAGTTCGGCTTCCGTCCATTCGGCGAAAAAGTCGGCCAATACTTGCGATTTAATGGCTCGCCGAGGTTTGTATGTTATGTCGAACGGGAGGAGCTCAATGGCTCATTTGGCAATCCGGGCCGTGGTGTCGCGTTTGTTTATAATATCATTAAGTGGCACTTCCGAGGCTACTGTAATCGAACACTCTTGAAAGTAGTGTCGCAGCTTCCGGGATGCCATGAATACCGCATAGGCTATCTTTTGATAATGTGGGTAACGTGATTTGCATGGAGTGAGGACAGTGGATACATAATATACCGGCTTTTGAAGAGGGAATTTATGTCCGTCCGCTTCTCGTTCGACGACAAGCACTGCGCTTACAACCTTATGAGTTGCCGCAATGTATAACAACATTGGTTTGCCAATGTTTGGCACAGCCAGGATTGGGTTGGTTGCCAGTATGGCTTTTATTTCTTCCAATCCGGCTGTGGCGGCGTCCGTCCACTCGAAGTGTTCGGTGCGCCGAAGGAGGCGATAAAGGGGTAATGCCTTTTCTCCTAAGCGGGAGATAAAGCAGCTTAGAGCCGCCACACATCCAGTTAATTTTTGCATTTGCTTGAGGTCTGTTGGGGTAGCCAACTGTGACAAAGCTCGAATTTTGGCCGGATTAGCTTCAATTCCTCTACTGGAGACAATGAAACCCAGGAGCTTTCCGGCTGGTACGCCGAAAACGCATTTTTCTGGATTGAGCTTGATGTCGTATGTTCGGAGGTTGTCGAATGTGAGCCTCAAGTCTTCTATTAGAGATTCGACGTGTTTGGTTTTGATGACCACATCATCTACGTATGCCTCTACTGTTTTGCCGATCTGTTTCTCCAGACATGTCTGAATCATGCGCTGATACGTTGCGCCGACGTTTTTGAGCCCAAAGGGAATTGTGTTGAAACAGAATGGGCCGTATGGTGTGATAAATGCCGTTGCGGCTTGGTCGGACTCTGCCATCTTGATTTGGTGGTAGCCGAAGTATGCGTCGAGGAAACACAATGACTCGTGTCCTGCGGTGGCATCGATAATTTGATCGATGCGGGGGAGGGGGAAGGGATCCTTTGGGCAAGCCTTGTTGAGGTCCTTGAAATCGACACATAGGCGCCAGGATTTGTCCTTCTTTGGTACCATCACCAGGTTTGCTAGCCAGTTCGGGTGTTTTATTTCTCTAATCAATCCAGCCTCCAATAACTTGGCTAGTTCCTCTCGCATAGCCTGTCTCTTAGGTTCAGAGAAACGCCAAAGAGCCTGCTTGACCGGCTTGAATCCCTTTAGGATATTGAGGCTGTGCTCGGACAGCCTGCATGGGATTCCTGGCATGTCTGAGGGGTGCCAGGCGAATATGTCCCAATTCTCGTGCAGGAACTCTCGTAGTGCGGCGTCCACGGCGGGTTTTAACTGTGCCCCGATGGAGGCTGTTTTTGTAGGGTCCGTTGGGTGGACTTGGAATTTGACTATTTCATCCACCGGTTTAAAAGAGGTGGACTTGGATCTCTTGTCAAGTATCACATCGTCCCTGTCCATTGTGGAGCGTAGCGCAGTTAATTCCTCGGCTGAAAGGGATTCGGATAATGCCTCGAGGGCCAATGCGGCTGTTTTGTTTTCGGCGCAGAGTGTTGTGTCTGGATCACTAACGAGAGTGATGATTCCATTGGGCCCGGGCATTTTGAGCTTCATGTACCCATAATGGGGTATGGCTTGGAAGATCGTGAATGCCTCCCGTCCCAAGAGGGCGTGGTATCCACTACTGAACGGGGCTACTTGGAATGTAATTTCTTCGGACCTATAGTTCTCCATAGTGCCGAATACCACATCTAGTGTGATTTTCCCAGCACAACGTCCTTCTCGACTGGGGATGATTCCTCTGAAGGTTGTGCTGCTTTGCTCAATGCGGTTCCAGTCTATTTCCATTTTTTGAAGAGTTTCTTCGTAGATGAGGTTTAATCCACTGCCGCCGTCCATGAGTACTTTGGTGAGTCGAAAGCCGTGCACAATTGGACTGAGGACCAGTGCAGCTGGTGCTCGGGCTGTTCGGAATTTAGGTTCGTCACTGGCATTGAAGGTAATAGCCGTGTCGCTCCATGGATTTATTGCTGCTACGTGGAAGATTTCGGCAATGCTGCGGAGTGTTCGCTTGCGCCTATTATTGATGTGAAGGTCTCAAAGACTATTAATACCATATTGTTATCCCTGGGATGGTGCTCTGTGGCATCTGGGATGAGCAGATCCTCGCCGCTTTTGGCCACCTGCCGGAGTATCCAACATGCTCTAAGGCTGTGTGTTGGTATGGTATCCGCTATACTATGAATTTTGCAGGGTTCGTTGAGCCATCCCTCTAATATGGTTCCACGCCCTGTAGAGGGTTTTTGCTTCTTTGTAATTAACTCGGGTGTCTGATGATAGTGCACCCTTTTACTTCGGACTGGGTGTATATTCGGAGCCGGATTATCCCAAAATTTCGTTTTGGTTTTCCAAGCACTTTCCATCGCACAGTACTTTCGTACTATGGACGCCAAGTCGGCGAAGCGTGATATGTCACGGCGACTTATGGCGTTAAGGATTCCCTTGTCCGTGCAGTTATTGCAGAAAAGTGAGACTGCGTCTTCCTCACGCCAGTCCTTAACCTTGTTCATCACAAGGAGGAATCTGGCCCAATAATGATGTACTGTTTCATGGGGCTCTTGCCTGATGTGGGAAAGATCATTTATGTCTGGGTGGGTGGGTGGGTTTGAGTCCGAACCCCTACCCGATCTGAGACTCTGGGCCGAGGGGTTTTCGATCTTGGAAGTTCGGATTCCGGGATGTTTCCCGATGAGTCTGGCCCACTGCCTGACTCTAGGTTCAGGGCTTGGGTGATGTCCTCCCGTAAACGGGTATCCGGCTCGGAGAGCTCATGAATCCGGACATAGTTAGTCCTCAAGATAGAGGAAGAATCGCCGCATTATTCCTCCACCACCGCAACATGATGGGTGACCGGTGGAGAGTTAATCTCCCTTTGATCGGGTTTAATCCCAATCCGGTCATAGTCCGTAGCGACTCCCAAGGTGGCGATGCGATCCAAGAGCTCGTTTAGGGAAGAGAGCTCCATTGGATCCATCTGCTCGGCGAATTCCGAGCCGACGTGGAGGCTGTTTTCGATGACCCGAGAAGTCATCATCGGTGCAGCAGCCGAATAGGCGGTCATGATGAAACTCCCTAGCCGGAGAGTTTGGCCGACAGCCAGGGCTCCCCCGGCGGTAATGTTGTTTTTAACAACAAGATGAGGCATCCTTCCTTGCGGTGACATCACAGAGGAACTCTCAATGAAAGCACCAATGTCGGTGTCAAAACCGGCGGATCTCGGGTAGGGGGTCCCGAACTATGCGTCTAAGGCGGATGGTAACAGGAGGCAGGGGACACGATGTTTTTACCCAGGTTCGGGCCCTCTTGATGGAGGTAAAACCCTACGTCCTGCTTGATTTATTCTTGATAATATGAGTAGTACAAGAGTTGATCTACCACAAGATCAGAGATGCTAAAACCTAAAAGCTAGCCTATGGTATGATTGTATGTTGTCCTACGAACTAAAACCCTCCGATTTATATAGACACTGGAGGGGGCTAGGGTTACACAAGGTCGGTTACAAAGGAGGAGATATACATATCCATACTGCCTAGCTTGCCTTCCACACCAAGTAGATTCCCATCCGGACATGGGACGAAGTCTTCAATCTTGTATCTTCATAGTCCAACAGTCCGGCCAAAGGATATAGTCAGGCTGTCCGGAGACCCCCTAGTCCAGGACTCCCTCAGACGTGATGCCTATATACATGATCATACCTAGATATTCTCATAACTATGCTCAATTCTATCAGTTGCTCGACAGTAATTCGTTTACCCACCGTAATACTTATGCTCTTGAGAGAAGCCACAAGTGAAACCTATGCCCCCCGGGTCTATTTTCCATTATATTAATCTTCCAACACTTAGTTATTTCTATTGCCGTTTATTTTACTTTGCATCTTTATTTCTCTTTATCATAAAAATACCAAAAATATTATCTTATCATATCTATCAGATCTCACTCTCGTAAGTGTCCGTGAAGGGATTGACAACTGATGAAGCTATGTACCTAGGGTAGGGTCATGGACCTGTCCAAACTGACCTACCCAAGGACATCTCCAGAAGAAATCATCTTTCAATCAACTTGAAGGTGTCTCACTCGACAGACTTGAAGATACTCGACCAAGAAGCAATCACTCGACCAAGACCAAGCCACTCGACGGTCAGGTGACCTAAAGGCGCTCAGCATGCTAACGGCCAGTTATTAAGTAGCTTTTATGGTCATCATAGCACTTTATTACTAGTGTTACCAGTAATGCCCTGCCTTAATGTACATTGAACCCTTTGTATCATGGGCTGGCTGGGGTCTTGGCGCACTCTATATAAGCCACCCCCTCCTCCGAAACAAGGGTTCGCACGCCTGTAATTCACACACACATAATCTAGTCGACCGCCTCCGGGCTCCGAGACGTAGGGCTATTACTTCCTCCGAGAAGGGCCTGAACTCGTAAATCTTGCGTTCCTACAACTCCTCTATAGCTAAGATCTTGCCTCTCCATACTTACCCCCTACATCACTGTCAGACTTAGAACCACGACAGTTGGCGCCCACCGTGGGGCTGGTGTTTTAGCGTTTTGTTGGAGGAGTTGCGATCTTTTCCGACCCGAATCATCATGGTTTTCAGCGGAGTTTTGGTGGAGGGCCGCGAGATCCGTCTCGGCACGCTCACGTTCATCGCCGACGACTCCGCGTGGCTTTAGGAGGCTCCGCTCGACGTGGACGCACTCCCTGTCCGCGGGGCAATGTACTTTAGCGCGTGCGTCCGCGGCGTTCTCCTGAGGCAACCGTCGACCCCCTACCGGTCGGCTCCTATGTTGTGCTCCCTCCCAGTTTTCCGCCGGCGCAAGCGCTCTGGTCGGTCGAGACTCCAGCGGTGGGTGAGACATGCGGTGGCACGCCAGTCGGCCACCCCTCAAGTCGCGGCGATCGAGCCCGATGAATCCCTCTACAGCCGATTCGACCTGTCGACCGGCTCCGCAGAGACCGCATCCGAGTGCGACAGCAGCGATCCGGCGGCAGAGGTTCTGATGATCGATGGACCTCCCATTCCTCCCGGTTTTCCCCGCACCGACGGAGGCGCGGGTGGAGGCGACCCATCACGCCCTGATGAGGAATATCTTCCCGAGCCTGTCACGTCGCTGCAGAGAGAAGAACTTCGCCGCCAGAACATGGATGCATTGCACACTCCTATCATTGGAGAAACCCCCGAGGCTCGTGCCTTGGAGGACACGCGCCTGGCAAACTTGGCCGAGCGCACTCGACTGGAGAACCTCCAGCGAGCACTCGACGAGCGTGCGCGACAACGGGTTCCCAAATCTAGTCGACGTCAGCTCTTCCCGCCCCCGCAGGTATATCGAACTTCAATTCAGAATTTAGCAGCTGCAGCCCGCATAGCAGAGTCGATTCAGCCTTCCCAGTCGGAGGCTGGCAGTGGCTTGCTGCAGATCAGAGCGTTGCTCCGGGCAGCAGGAGACCAGAATTCCGCTGTTTCTCAGTCGCAGAACAGGATTCAAAGTAGATCCGTTGCCGCAGACACAGTCCAGTCGGCTCATAGCCCAAGATCGCCCCGAGGCGTGAGGGACGTGGGGACCGGCATAATCAGCATGGTAATCGTGAGCAATATGATCACCGATTCGATCGTGATGATCGACGTCGAGTGCCCACCCCACCCCCGAGGAGCGGGTCGTATGCGCCTCGACAACAGGATGATAGGCTCCCTCGTAGTGTTGGGCGAAGGATTCCAGTCGACTCCAGGGAGCCAGGCTTTGATGCGAGATCCATTCTCGTTCAAGGTTTGGTTGACAGGAACAGAGCTCATCGGGAAGGACACGACAAAGATGCTCCTACCAGCAGCAGAGCACATGTTTCAGGGCCAGAGTGCTTTAGTAGAGCCATCACGGTCGCCGTGATTCCTCCCAACTTCAGGTTGGTGACTGGAGTCAGCAAGTTCACTGGCGAGTCCAAGCCCGATACTTGGCTTGAAGACTACCGAGTGGCCGTCCAGATTGGCGGCGGCAATGATGAGGTGGCCATGAAGCACCCGCCTCTCATGTTGGAGGGCTCGGCCAGAGCGTGGCGGAACCAGTTAGCACCCAGTAGCATTTACACTTGGGAAGATCTCGCCCGAGTGTTTGTCACCACATTCGAAGGAACATGCAAACGACCGGCAGGGTTGACAGAACTGCGGTCCTGCGTGCAGAAGCCAAATGAGACCTTGAGGGATTACATCCAGAGATGGATCACGTTGCACCACACGGTAGAGAATGTGCCTGACCACCAAGCAGTCTGTGCCTTCAAAGAAGGCGTCAAGTACAGAGAACTGAATCTGAAATTCGGTCGAACCGGAGATATGTCTCTGAATCGAATGATGGAGATTGCCACCAAGTACGCTAATGGAGAAGATGAGGATCGACTCCAGAGTGGCAAGCTGAAGTCAATCGCTCAAGAAACCGAAGGAAATTCCAATCGGAAACAGAAGCGGAAAGCCAAGCTAGCTGCTCCTGGGGAAGCCTTGGCTGTTACTCAAGGAAAGTTTAAGGGGAAACCCAAAGGACCTTGGAACCCCAAGAAAGTTAAAGACCAGGACGGAAATGATGTGTTGGATTTGCCGTGCCTCTTCCACACCAAGAAAGATGAAGAGGGTAATTTTATTTACCCAAAACATACCACTCGACAGTGTCGACTCTTGATCCAGCAGTTCCAGGACAAGCAGCCCAAAGATAAAGAAAAGGAGTCAGACAAAGTTGAGGATAAGGAAGATAGCGACGATGGGTACCCCCAAGTCAATTCCACCCTGATGATTTTTGCTGATGTTGAGAGCAAAAGTCTACTGAAAGTCATCAACCGAGAGGTGAATATGGTTGCTCCGGTGACACCAAGTTATTTGAAATGGTCTCAGACTGCCATCACGTTCGACCAGTCCGATCACCCAACGCATATTGCCACCCCTGGGAGGCAAGCTCTGGTGGTTGACCTAGTGGTTGAAGGCACTCGACTGACCAAAGTCTTGATGGATGGTGGCAGTGGTTTGAACATATTGTATGCTGAGACGTCGAAAGGGATGGGCATTCCGATGTCCAGACTCAGTGCCAGCAACATGAGTTTCCATGGAGTCATTCCTGGGAAGAAGGCTGAATCACTCGGCCAGATTGCTCTTGATGTGGTTTTCGGTGATTCCAAGAATTACCGCAAAGAAAAGTTGACATTTGATGTTGTGGACTTCCAGAGTGCCTACCACGCTATTTTGGGCAGGCCGGCTTATGCACGCTTCATGGCCCGACCATGTTATGTGTATCTCAAATTGAAGATGCCTGGCCCCAAAGGTGTGATCACTATTACGGGCAATTGGAAGAAAGCGGAAGAATGTTTTCAGAAAGGTTCGAAGATCGCTGATGCTCAGATGGCAGTGGTGGAGTTGCAGGAATACCAGAAGACTGCAGACCCGAGTGATTTGTTGCGAGCCAAGAAGCCCGTCATAGAATCGGCTTTTCAGTCGACTGGCGATACGAAGACAGCTCACATCCACCCGACCGATCCCGGCGCTGCTCTGACTCATATCTCGAAAACACTCGACTCCAAATAGGAAGAAGCGCTCATCCAGTTCCTCCGTGAGAACTGGGACATTTTCGCATGGAAGCCTTCTGACATGCCAGGTGTTCCCAGGGAGCTGGCTGAGCATCGCCTGAGAGTCGACTCAAAAGTAAAACCTGTCAAGGTACATCTCCGGCGGTCCGCCGTCCAGAAGAGAAAGGCCATTGGCGAGGAGGTGGCTCGGCTCTTAGCAACGGAGTTCATCTGAGAAATTTACCACTCCGAGTGGCTCGCCAACGTTGTTATGGTCCCCAAGAAGGACAAGTCACTTCGCATGTGCATTGACTTTAAACATATCAATCGGGCTTCCCAAAAGATCATTTTCCTCTCCCCCGCATCGATCAGATAGTCGACTCGACTGCGGGATGTGAGTGATTCTCTTTTTTAGACGCCTATTCCTGGTACCATCAGATCCGTGTGTATGGACCTGATGAGATCAAAACAGCTTTCATCACTCCATTCGGGTGCTTCTGTTATGTTACCATGCCGTTCGGCCTCAAGAATGCCGGGGCCACATTCATGAGGATGATTCAGAAGTGTTTGCTCACTCAAATCAGTCGGAATGTGGAGGCGTATATGGATGATATTGTGGTCAAGTCGCGGAAGGGTTCCGACCTGCTGGCTGACCTTGCTGAAACCTTTGCCAACCTCAGGAGGTATGATATCAAGCTTAATCCATCAAAGTGCACATTCGGAGTTCCTGGCGAAAAATTACTCGGTTTTCTCGTTTCCGAACGGGGAATCGACGCCAATCCAGAAAAAGTCGGCACTATACTCCGAATGAAAAGTCCTGTGCGGGTGCACGACGTCCAGAAGCTTACTGGTTGCTTGGCCGCTTTAACTCGATTCATATCTCGTCTCGGTGAAAAGGCATTGCCCCTTTACCGATTTATGAAGAAATCTGACAAGTTCGAGTGGACTCCTGAAGCTGATGCAGCGTTTGCAGAGCTCAAAGCTCTGCTCTCCACCCAGCCGGTGCTTGCTGTCCCAATCAGTAAGGAGCCTTTGCTACTTTACATTGCAGCCACGGGACAAGTCGTCAGTACGGTACTTACGATCGAGCAGGAAGAAGAAGGAAAGGCCTTCAAAATTCAGCGCCCAGTATATTATATTTCTGAAGTTTTGACCCCGTCGAAGCAAAGATATCCTCATTATCAGAAGCTTGTATACGGGATTTATATGACCACAAAGAAAGTTGCTCATTACTTCTCTGATCATTCCATTACAGTCGTCAGCGACGCTCCATTATCAGATATCCTGCATAACAGGGATGCAACCGGTCGAGTGGCAAAATGGGCGATTGAACTCCTTCCTCTAGATATCAAGTTTGAGGCAAAGAAAGCTATTAAGTCCCAGGCAATCGCAGATTTCGTCGCCGAGTGGATTGAACAGCAGCTGCCGACTCAGGTTCACTCGAAGCATTGGACCATGTTCTTCGACGGTTCCAAGATGCTGAATGGTTCCAGTGCCGAAGTAGTGTTGGTCTCCCCCAGAGGAGATAAACTCAGTTATGTTCTTCAAATCCACTTTGATTCCTCCAACAACGAGGCAGAATATGAAGCACTTTTGTATGGGTTGCGCATGGCCATTTCACTCGGTGTCCGTCGCCTCATGGTCTATCACGACTCAGATTTGGTGGTTAATCAGGTGATGAAGGAATGGGACGTCAGAAGTCCAGCCATGACTGGTTATTGCAATGCAGTGAGAAAGCTGGAGAAGAAATTTGAGGGGTTAGAGCTTCATCACATACCCCGACTGAAAAATCAAGCAGCTAATGATCTGGCAAAAATAGGTTCCAAAAGAGAAGCCATCCCCAGCAATGTGTTTTTAGAACACATTCACATACCATCAGTTCAGGAGGATCCCTTCAGTGAAGAGGCCCCGCGGCCAAAAAGCGCCACGGATTCGACTGAAGTTGAAATTCCAGCTGTAGTCGACCTGATCATGGAAGTCTTGGTCATCACTCCCGACTGGACAGTACCGTACATTGCATACATCCTAAGGAAAGAGCTCCCAGAGGATGAAGAAGAGGCTCGACAGATCGTTCGATGATCCAAGGCCTTTACAGTCATAAAAGGACAGTTATATAAAGAAAGCGCGACTGGAGTCAGTCAGAGGTGTATTACACCGGAAGAAGGTCGGATGATCCTTGATGATGTCCACTCGGGGACCTGTGGTCACCATGTGTCCTCTCGGACCATTGTGGCTAAAGCATAACGAGCGGGATTCTACTGGCCAAGAGCCAATGAAATGGCAAAAGAGATAGTCGACAAGTGTGAAGGATGTCAGTATTACTCCAATATGTCGCCCAAGCCCGCGTCAGCCCTGAAAACCATTCCACTCATCTGGCCCTTCGCTGTTTGGGGGCTGGACATGGTTGGACCACTGAGAACAGGCAGGAGCGGCTTCACTCATGTGCTAGTAGTAGTCGACAAGTTCACCAAATGGATTGAAGCCAAGCCTATCAAGAATCTTGACGCTTGCACTGCTATCAGTTTTGTCAGAGGGTTGATATTCAGATATGGAGTTCCGCACAACATCATCACTGGCAATGGGTCAAACTTCGATTCTGACAAATTCAGGGCCTTTTGCGCCTCTTAGGGTACCCGAGTCGACTATGCTTCGGTCACTCACCCCCAGTCGAATGGGCAAGCAGAAAGGGCAAACGGCCTAATTCTCAAAGGACTGAAACCCCGGTTGATGCGCGATCTCAAGCACGCAGCAGGCGCATGGGTCGATGAGCTTCCATCAGTCCTTTGGGGATTGAGGACAACCCCAAACCGATCGACCGGAAGAACCCCATTCTTTCTGGTCTACGGAGCCGAGGCAGTCTTGCCGAGTGACCTGCTTCACAACGCTCCCCGAGTCGAGCTCTACTTGAAGATGAAGCAGAACAAGCCCAGCAGGACGCAGTTGACCTCCCGGAAGAAGAAAGAGAAATGGCCATGATCCGATCGACCGTCTACCAACAAGACTTGCGCCGATTCCATGCCAGAAATGTGAAAGGTCGAGCCTTCCAAGAGGGAGACTTAGTCCTCCGAGTGGATCAGCAGAAACCACACAAACTCGCCCCTACTTGGGAAGGCCCCTTCATAGTCACCAGAGTCCTTCGCAATGGAGCATACCACCTATACAATGTCGATTGCCAGATTGATGAGCCGCGAGCCTAGAATGCAGAGCTACTCCGCCCCTTTTATACTTGAATTCTCATTCGGATGAGATGTAATAAGAAAAAACTCCTGCAGTTTATTTTTCAAAGACAAAAGTGTTATAATTTTCCCAATGATTGTTATCATTTTTTGTTTATGAATGAAATCCCCCAGTGGGTGGCTTAGCTGCGAATCCGTTTCGCCTAAGTTTGAAAAAAATCCTACCGAGTGGAGAGCAGTCCTCCCACTCGAGGGCTTAGCTACAGTCCAGTACTCGCCTAAGTTCTCTCACTTGAGGACTTAGCTGCAGTTAGGCACTCGCCTAAGTTTGAAAAAATCCTACCGAGTGGAGAGCAGTCCTCCCACTCGGGGGCTTAGTTGCAGTCTAGTACTCGCCTAAGTTCTCTCACTTGAGGACTTAGCTGCAGTCAGGCACTCGCCTAAGTTTGAAAAAATCCTACCGAGTGGAGAGCAATCCTCCCACTCGGGGGCTTAGCTGGAGTCCAGTACTCGCCTAAGTTCTCTCACTTGAGGACTTAGCTGCAGTCAGGCACTCGCCTAAGTTTGAAAAATATCCTACCGAGTGGAGAGCAGTCCTCCCACTCGGGGGCTTAGTTGCAGTCCAGTACTCGCCTAAGTTCTCTCACTTGAGGACTTAGCTGTAGTCAGGCACTCGCCTAAGTTTGAAAAAATCCTACCGAGTGGAGAGCAGTCCTCCCACTCGGGGGCTTAGCTACAGTCCAGTACTCACCTAAGTTCTCTCTCTTGAGGACTTAGCTGCACTCAGGCACTCGCCTAAGTTTGAAAAAATCCTACCGAGTGGAGAGCAGTCCTCCCACTCGGGGGCTTAGCTGCAGTCCAGTACTCGCCTAAGTTCTCTCACTTGAGGACTTAGCTGCAGTCAGTCACTCGCCTAAGTTTGGAAAAATCCTACCGAGTGGAGAGCAGTCCTCCCACTCGGGGGCTTAGCTGCAGTCCAGTACTCGCCTAAGTTCTCTCTCTTGAGGACTTAGCTGCACTTAGGCACTCGCCTAAGTTTGAAAAAATCCTACCGAGTGGAGAGCAGTCCTCCCACTCGGGGGCTTAGCTGTAGTCCAGTACTCGCCTAAGTTCTCTCTCTTGAGGACTTAGCTGCACTCAGGCACTCGCCTAAGTTTGAAAAAATCCTACCGAGTGGAGAGCAGTCCTCCCACTCGGGGGCTTAGCTGCAGTCCAGTACTCGCCTAAGTTCTCTCTCTTGAGGACTTAGCTGCAGTCAGACACTCGCCTAAGTTTGAAAAATCCTACCGAATGGAGAGTAGCCCTCCCACTCGGGGACTTAGCTGCAGTCTAGCACTCGCCTAAGTTTGAAACACATCCTGCTTTGCAGCAACAAGGGGCAGGTCGACTACCACCTCCTCCTTGGAGAGATTCGCCACAAATACAACGCGCACTTCATCCTGCTCTGCAGTAACAAGGGGCAGGTCGACTGCCGCCTCCTCCTTGGGGAGCTTAGCCACAAATACAATGTACGATCCATCGCTGACCCGCAAAGACGACGAGGTGCAGATCGACTGCTACCGTCTCCTTCGGAGCTGCGCCGCAAATACAAAGGTTTTCTCGAATAAAGAACTATTTCCACTCGACGGGGAATGCATAAAGATATTCGACGATAAACCAAGTTCGGATAAATCCTAAAGGTTTCCGGACCACAGATCAAAGTGCTCTGGCATTCAGCCCGAAAGAGTTTAACGGTTACAAAAACCACTCGGCATTCCGAGGCAAATTTAAGGTGAGGCATAAAAGTTTGTTCACTCCGCAGGAGGAGGGCTGGCAGGCTCGACGAACTCATCCAGGTCGACGCCGTCGGCTATCCGAGTGGCTGCAGTGATAAAAGTCTCCATAGAAGTTCAGAAGTCATGTTTCTGGGTGTTGGCGACCTTGATTGCTGCCAGTTTGTCTTGTCGCACCTCCTTGTAGTGGACACGAACCAAAGACAGAGCCACATCAGTGCCACACCGAGGAGCAGACTTCTTCCACTCCTGCACTCGGTCAGGGATTTCATTTAGTCAAGTCATCAGGGACTCAAGATCATTTTGGAGCACAGCCTCTGGCCAAAGTGCCGGGTCGATCCGCGACATGGCGACCTTTAGTCGAGCCAAGTAGTCCACGACACCGTCAATGCGGGATTCCAGTCGGAGCAGATTCATGGCAGTTTCATCTTTCACAGGAGAATTGATTGGATCCAAACCAGGTTCGATCCGCCCAGTCTCCTCCTCGAAGTTCTGGCAAAACTCTGCATCACGATCCAAGGATAAGTCAATTTACATACGCCGAGTCGACAAAAAAAATCAGTCGGAACAGAAGGTGCACCTTCAAGCTTGATGAACAACTTCTTGGCAAGACTCCTCAGGTAGCTCTCCAGATCGTCCCTCCTGCGAGAAATGCTTTCCATCTTCTCGCCCAGGATGAGATTCTCCTTCTTCCAGCGCGAGCACTCCTTGTAGGCGTCATTCAGAGCAGACTTCAGCCTAGTATTCTCTTCTTCCAACTGGCCGACCGAAGCCAGTTTTTGTGCAGCTAGAGCGGTTTTGTCGTCAGCCTCCTTTCGAGCAGCATCCAAATCCTGGTCCTTCTTCACCAGAGCTTCTCTCAGTTTTTCTACAAAGAAATGATGCTTGATTCAGAAAGAGCAGAAGGGAACTCAAGCTTAAGATGGACCAGTCGACAAATTCGTCTTACCAGTGGCGTCGTCCTTGACCCGTTGCAGCTCTGTCTTGGCCAGCTCCAAGTCAAGGTTCAGTTGGATCTGCTATTTCTCTAAGTCAGGAAAGCGAGCCCCAAGATCACAAGATTTCTGAAATCAAAGGGGAGAAGTTATTTTTACAGCAAAAAAGTTACTAAGGCTACGGTCGACTGCCCGCAGTCCACCATAGCCTCGGGGACTACACCCAGCGGGTGCACTTTGCGTGCCCCCACCGGTTCTGATCCCACTCGACCGACCCGCCAGAGTCGAGTGCAAGGAGAGTCGAGTGCAGGGAGTAAAAAAAAGCTCAGACCACAGTCGACTGCCAGCAGTCGACCGCGGTCTCGGTGACTACACCCAGTGGGTGCACTTGGCGTGCCCCCACCGGTTTCGACCCCACTCGACCAGACCGAGTGGAAGAGACAAACTATCAATTCGGTTTACACTCGACAAGATACAAAGACTACAGTCGACTGCCCGCAGTCCACCGCAGTCTCGGGGACTACACCCAGTGGGTGCACTCAGCGTGCCCCCACTAATTCAAAGTTCAAGCAACGCACCCAGTGGGTGTACTAACGCAAAGATTTTCAGAAAGGAGTCTTCAGATATCATATCCTAACAGAACAAGCGGCGACCAACTAACCTGAACGTTGCTTTGGAGAGCCGAGCTGGCGTCGTAGGAAGCCTGACTGGCATCTCGCACCATCTTCATCTTCTCCATCATGACACCCGCCTGGCGTATAGCTTCCCTGGCAGCATTCACTTCGTCTTTTGGGACATGATGGGTCGCAAAAACCGAAGGTGGGTCAACAGGGGCCTGAGCAGTCGACAAAGAAGGCAAAGCACTCGACAGTGGCACGACGAAGGTAATAGAACCCCGATTGGCATCACCAGCGTCCTGAACGACTGGTTCCGCCCTCGGTGTCGACTGTAGCACCTCGCTTGTAGGAGCTTGCCTACTCTTCCTCGTCAAAGGCCTCTCGGGCTCTTCATCATCCTCAGGGAGGTCAATAACGTTGGGAGCTGTGTAGGGTGCAATTGCCAAAGTCACATCACCCAATGATGCACATTGCAATTGGATCGACCAAACAAAGACAGTACGGCAGAAATCATACCCAGATTAGAAGTGACCGCATCTTCCATCACCTCGTCCTCGTCCCTGTAAGCTGAGGTCCCGGCAGTGGCAGCATTGACAATCCCAAAATCCGACCAGTTAAAACAAGAAAAACAAACAGCATGAAGCGTCGAGTGAACACGAAAGGAGACACTCACGCGGAAGCAACAGGGATGTCAATCTTAATCTTCGGCAACGCCTTCCGAGTCTTCAGCTCTGCAACTTTGGGGTGCTTTGGCGCTTTCTCAGTCGGGGTCGGTGAAGAGACCCGAGGACGCTTCGAAGACTGACCAGCCTGAGCGGTTACCTTTTCACGGGCACTCGGTCGTTCTTGGTCGAGCTTGGATCGCCTCTCCCGGCGAGGAGGTGACTCGACTTCTTCTCCATCACTTGAGTCGTTGCTTCCTCCACCCCCTTCACCGTCGGAAGTCCACTCACCACTGTCGCCGCCGCTCGCCTCGCCTTCCAGAGCTTGCTCTTGCTCTTCGTTGGGCATTGAATACATTTCAATAATGGCCTGAAAGAAAGCAGAGAGAACAAAGTCAGTCGACGCAGTGTATGCAGTAGTGAATTCAAATTACAAAGCAAAAACTCAGAATAAGACCTTCTCTGGTACATGAGACTGGTCGAATGGAGGGACTCTCCTGGCTCCCCTGGGGTTGTCCTTGTTCCCGGTAATGCCCGACAGCCACTTCTCTAGTGTGTCGTCGTCGACCTCCTCCGGGTGGATCCGAGTGGAGTCTTCAAGACCCGAATACATCCACATCGGATGGTCTCGGGCTTGAAGAGGCTGGATGCGCCATTGAAGGAAGACCTCCAAGAGATCCATACCGGTGACCCCGTCACGGATAAGATGGAGCACTCAATCGACCAGCACCCTCACCTGCGCCTTCTCCTCCGGGAGCACCTTCAAAGGGGAGGGTTTCCTCACTCGGTCCATGGTAAAGGGAGGGAGGCCAGTCGACTGCCCTGGCATCGACTGGTCCTTATAGTAAAACCAGGTCGACTGCCATCCGCAGACTGAGTCGGGAAGAATCATGGCCGGAAAAGAACTTTTCCCTCTCATCTGGATACCAAGACCCCCACACATCTGAATCACTTGCGTCCTCTCGTCACTCGGATTAGCCTTTTTCACCGTCTGGGAGCGACAAGTGAAAATGTGCTTGAAAAGACCCCAGTGAGGCCGGCAACCCAGGAGGTTCTCACACAAAGAAATGAAAGCGGCGAGATAAACGATTGTGTTGGGAGTAAAGTGGTGGAGTTGTGCCCCAAAGAAGTTCAGAAACCCTCGAAAGAAAGGGTGAGGAGGCAAGGAAAATCCACGGTCGACGTGGGTGGCAAGAAGAACACGCTCACCCTCCCGAGGTTGCGGCTCAGATTCCTCCCCGGAAGCCGCGCCGAGTCATAGGGGATCAGCCCCCCTTCGGCCAGGTCGTCGAGCTCTTCTTGGGTGATCCTCGAGTGGATCCAGTCGCCCTGGATCCAGCCCTTCGGCAGGCCGGTTCGCGAGGAAGATCTGCCCCGGCTGGTCGCCTTCCCCTTCGACCTCGCCGTCGCCTTCTTTGCCCGCTCCAGAGCCGCCGTCTTCTCCTTCCCCATTGTCGCTGGCGAGACGCGTACGGAGTGGTGGTTCTGGGGCGAGAGCGAGCGCAGCGGAGGGGCGTGAAGAGGAGAAGAGGTAATGGGAACGCACTGTTCGGGAGACTCCGGTCCAACGCCTTATATGAGGCCGCTTCCGAGTGGCTGACGGGTAGGCCCAGGCGGCTCTGTCAAATCCCATAACAATCGCGTGCGCGATACGTGGCGAAAAAGGTGGCGCGGGGATCGAGGCGGCTCCGCTCTATCCCATCCGATTACTGTGGCCTCCCCCGTCCCGCGCGCTTCCCAAAATTCTGATCCCACGAAATCTGCGGACAGCAGAACAACTTGTCAAACCAAAGATCTCCTCCGCACCGTCACTCGGAGCCTTTCGAGTAAGGAAACTCACTCGACAAAGAATAAAGAATGGATCAAGGCGACTAGAAAGGAAGTCGCTATCATCACTCAGGTTCATTGATCCGAAACAAGATATGCTCACGGCATGAAAAACGAGTCGGAAAAAATGCTCAAACCCTGTCCCACTCAAACCTCGATCCACTCGGGGGCTAATGATGAAGGTATGTACCTAGGGTAGGGTCATGGACCTATCCAAACTGACCTACTCAAGGACATCTCCAGAAGAAATCATCTTTCAATCGACTTGAAGGTGTCTCACTCGACAGACTTGAAGATACTCGACCAAGAAGCAATCACTCGACCAAGACCAAGCCACTCGACGGTCAGGTGACCTAAAGGCGCTCCGCATGCTAACGGTTGGTTATTAAGTAGCTTTTATGGTCATCATAGCACTTTATTACTAGCGTTACCAGTAACGCCCTGCCTTAATGTACATTGAACCTTTTGTATTGTGGGCTGGCTGGGGTCTTGGTGCACTCTATATAAGCCACCCCCTCCTCCGAAACAAGGGTTCGCACGCCTGTAATTCACACACACATAATCCAGTCGACCGCCTCCGGGCTCCGAGACGTAGGGCTATTACTTCCTTCGAGAAGGGCCTGAACTCGTAAATCTTGCGTTCCTACAACTCCTCTATAGCTAAGATATTGCCTCTCCATACTTACCCCCCTACATCACTGTCAGACTTAGAACCACGACAACAACCCCTTTATCGCATTGGTTGCGAGGTTCTTATTTGTTTGTGTAGGTGCGTGGGACTCGTGTGTAGTCTCCTATTGGATTGATACCTTGGTTCTCAAAAACTGAGGGAAATACTTACGCTACTTTACTGCATCACCCTTTCCTCTTCAAGGGAAAACCAACGCGGTGCTCAAGAGGTAGCAAGAAAGATTTCTGGCGCCGTTGCCGAGAAGATCTACGCCAAGTCAAGACATACCAAGTACCCATCACAAACTCTTATCCCTCGCATTACATTATTTTCCATTTGCCTCTCATTTTCCTCTCCCCCACTTCCCCTTGCCATTTTATTCGCCCTCTCTTTTCCGTCCGCCTCCCTCTTTCTCTTGCTCCTCGCATTTTCTGTCGTTATGTCTGAAATTGGGGAAATTATTGTCAATATGGACAATAATAATAACATGGAAAATTCTGATGCTCCTGCTGAAGAACCCACTATCTTACATACGAAAAAATTCCGAATCGGTAGTGGTAATATTATTGGAGAAGGGGTTATTCAAGATTTCTTTACGTGTGCCGGTGCTTTGCCTTCTATGGGTAGTTCTATTCTTCATAGAACTAGTAGCCTTGCAGACGCTATCGCCATGCTTATAGTTGAACTTGAAAGGCAATTTATGCACACACATCCTTGCATACAAAGGATTTTCTTAGAATTTTCTAATATTGAGCATTCTTCTGTAAAGCGCGCCGCTACTATCTTTTTGGCACATGAATTCAGATTTATAATAAAAGAGGCCAAAGAAATCTTTGCGCACTATAGGGTGGACGCTGGCCGTTCTCCCATAGAGGCAATCCTCTTTGATCAAGAGGAAGTAATGCGTTTTCAATCTTTAAACTATGTTGCTTTTAATGAAAACCTTAGAAAAAAGGTTCCTACTAATGTTCTCGTTGATAGAATTTCCAAACTTAATAATGATTTTGCTATTCGAAATAATGAGGTAGGATATTCTCTTGAGTATAGGCTCATGAAGTTCTGCCAAAAGAATGCTTATAATGATGATTTGATTGTGCAATATGAAGGGCCGAAGGAGGAACCTATACCTCCCAAAATTGATCCTGGGGATTTCTGTCCCATTAAATTTAGCCCTTTCGTTTACTTTTGTTTGCCTCAAAGAAAACTTGCTGCTGAACGTAGAGAATATGAAATGAGTTTTCATGATGTATCCTATTATTATGGCAATATTTAGATCTATCCTTGCTTTTATGCCTAGCTAGGGGCGTTAAACGATAGCGCTTGTTGGGAGGCAACCCAATTTTTTTTATTCCTTGATTTTTGATCCTGTTTAGTAATAAATAAATTATCTAGCCTCTGTTTTGGTTGTGTTTTTTGTGTTTAATTAGTGTTTGTGCCAAGTAGAACCGTTGGGAAGACTTGGGGAAAGTCTTTTTAATCTTGCTGTAAAAAATAGAAACTTTAGCGCTCACGAGAACTGCTGCCATTTTTTATTGGAGAGTGATATTTAGTTAATTATTTTTGCAGATGATTAATATATAAATTCCGCACGTCCAGCAATTTATTTTAGAATTTTTTGGGTTCCAGAAGTGGTCAAAACCTACAGATTACTACAGACTGTTCTGTTTTTGACAGATTCTGTTTTTCGTGTGTTGTTTGCTTATTTTGATGAATCTATGGCTGGTAAAGTAGTTTATAAACCATAGAGAAGTTGGAATAAAGTAGGTTTAACACCAATATAAATCAAGAATGAGTTCATTACAGTACCTTAAAGTGGTGTTTTGTTTTCTTTCGCTAACGGATCTCACGAGATTTTCTGTTAAGTTTTGTGTTGTGAAGTTTTCAAGTTTTGGGTAAAGATTTGATGGATTATAGAACAAGGAGTGGCAAGAGCCTAAGCTTGGGGATTCCCATTGCATCCCAAGATATCTAAGGACACGAAAGCCAAAGCTTGGGGATGCCCCAGAAGGCATCCCCTCTTTCGTCTTCGTCCATCGGTAACTTTACTTGGAGCTATATTTTTATTCACCACATGATATGTGTTTTGCTTGGAGCGTCATTTTA
>NC_053023.1:26132116-26331188 GCF_003073215.2 Triticum urartu
GGGTGCTCCAGGGTGCCCCAACCAATCCACCGAGATGTGTATTAAAGTGGCCACCTTAAGTTAACCATTAAATAATAACTCTCACATCTGTCATGAATTCTCTCAAACCAACCCATGTCTATGAACATAGCATAGCAATATGAGCATAACGTCAAAGTAACTCCAAGGTTTGAATGCAGGGCAATAGGTTCCTACCTCATCAACTACTTCCCAATACCCACATGTTATAAATTCCTAACCATGCAATGTTTGAGGGTGTAACTAATGCATAAAAACTGGGTATGAAAGGCATATGATCAAAGTGTGAACTTGCCTGCAATGTTGATGACGATGATTCGCACTCATAACTCTTGATAGTTCTACTTGTCACACTCCATTCAATCTATCGTGGGCAAGCAATAGTAACCACACATAAGCAATCACTCAAAAGATCGGGAAGAACGAAGAAGACAGTTCGAAAAGTTTCAAAACCAAGCAAATAACTCTTGCAACATAAAACAATTTCTAACAGTACCAAAATTATGTGAATTTGGCCTTATCAGAAAGTTTAGGTCAAGAGCTTCGATTTGCAAAAAGAATCAACTCAGACGGAGCTACGAAACTCAAGTTACGCGCAAATGAAGTTTGAATAAAAATCTTTTTGAATTCAAATTTTAAAACTTTCAAAAACATGTTTAAGTTGTTTTACTGGATAGAGGAGATCGTAATGAAGACGTGGGCGTTGGTTTCGTCGGATTTGGATAAACGGGTAAAAAGATGTGATAGATTGAAGATCAGGGACTAAACTGTGAAGAAACTAATTACATACGGGTCCCTGGCTAAAATTAGAAAGAAAAAGAAAAACACTAAACAATGAACGTTCGCTACAGAAACCTATTAGGTGAAAAACGTTTACTACTGAGGCCTAACCAACGAACACTCGCGAATTAGAGGTTAATGGTTCAAAAAACAAATGGATCTAATCGGGGCCATCTAAAATGAATCGGATGGCCGAGGGGGCTTCGGGGGGTACCGCGGTGGTGGAGGTCACCAGCGATGAAGAAGAAGACGGCAGCGGCGTCTAGGTCGTCGTGGTGGCTGCTCCGGCGGTCATCCGGCGTGTCCGCGGGGTCAGGGAGAAGCGGCACGTGGGGCTGAAGCCGATGGTGGTGGCGGCGCTTGTCTTCGGCGTCGGAACAACGCGGGGCTTGGCGGCGGAGCTCGTCAGATCTCGCGAACTCCGGCGAGTTCGCGTGGAGCGTGGGGAGGGTCTCGGGCCTTCCGGTTAGAGGCAAAACGAGGCGGGGGCCTGGCTATATATTGGATGGGGCGAGGGCGATGCGTGGGTGAGGGGGCAAGGCAGGGGCGGAGTTTGAGTCGGACACGGCGACGGACGGCGACACGTGGGGAAGACGGACTCCTGGCGTGATGTCGAGGACGGATCCGACAGGTGGGTCCCACCTATCGGTGGCTGAGCGAGGCGGCGGCCGATCGCAGGTGCGAGCGGGCGAGCGGAGCGGAGCGGCTTCCAGCGCGGCTGGGCTTCGGCTGGGCACTGGGCCGTGGCCTGGCCTGGGAGCTGGGCCGGCCCAGTTCGGCGGGAGAAAGTCTTTTTGTCTTCTTTTTTTACAAACAACGAAAAAAATAATATAAACCAAGTAAAACAAAAATAAACTATAGGCATATAATATATCAAAATTTTCAGAAAAACATTTTCTACAACATGAACATTTCTCTAGTGCCAAACAAAATTCACAAAAATTCAAATAATTCAAACAGTGCTATTGCCCTACTAAAATCCAATAAAAATCACTTTAAAAATACCAAAATGATTTCAAATTTATTTCTCTCCAATTTTCTGATGTAGGGAATCATTTTACCCTAATTTCCATATATTTTATTTTTGGAGAAAAATAATTTGAATAAAACCCAAATAACCCCAAATTGAAAATAATTTCAAAAGGATTTTAAATTTGATCCTTTTGAACTCCCAACTCATATTTCATATGTTTTGAAGAAGTCATTTTATCTTCTCTCATGAAAACCATTGAGTCGCTTAGAGTTTCTGAATTTGAAAATATTTCTGGATGAAATTCACATCTTTTCAAAAACCCTTTTTCATTTAATTAAATGGAAGAAGTCATGTCATCTTCTCTCTAGGGTTTTGTATTTGAAAAGAATTTGAATTTATGGAGAACATATATGCAAAATGAAAGTTTGGGAAAGTCCTTTTATTCCCTCTCATTTAACTTTCAGAAAGTTTCGAATTTCACTCAATCAATCACATAACAATCAAACAAAGAATCAATCTATCTATTTATTATAACATTCCAAAATTTAGAATTTTGGGATGTTACAAACCTACCACCCTTAAAATGAATCTCGTCCTCGAGATTCAGAGAGGCTAGCAAGAAAAAGGTTAGGGTTTGGGGTCTATTCAAAATCCATCAATTGTCGCAGGAGGGGGTCTGGGGTGCTACCACCCTTAGAAGCATGGTTACGATTCCATCAAAATCCATATACTTCATCCATATTGTTAACAGTGTCGGTCTTCTCAGATCTTCAGGATAATTCCTTATCTGGGCTCTTTCGGTAGTGGCATAACCTTTTCCTCAATTCTTCTGTCTTTCATCTTGGTAAGGTTCTTCTGTGACTTGGTCTTCTTAGCTGACGGGTCTGGCGCCAATACTAAACAACTTTCGATATCTCATGGTGGTCAACCATTTATGGCTTCTCCTATGGGAAATGGGTCTAGGCTTCATTCTCACCGTATGTCCTATGATTGGCAACAGCTGCCTTGTACAAGGGAAAATGATTATACCATTCTAAGGTTTAAACAAGGCTTAATATCGTCGTCTCTCTACTATAGGTAAGTCACTCAGATTTACCATCCCATATAGCAAGGCGAATAACAAGAGTAAGTCGGTATGGTGACCAATCCATCCTGCACGCAAATCATTACCTTGTACATGGTTTAGCGAATCTCGCACTCTAACACTCGGTCATCCTCTCAAGCATTGCAGAATTTCTCTTGTCGACGAACCAAGTTCGGATAAATCCAGTGATTCTGCAAGCCAAACAAACATCTATCATTTCTTCGAAACTCTCAGGTTTTGCGTTACTCTATAAGATCGTCTGTCGATAAACGTAACCTTCTTCCAGGGTTTTTCCTTCAGCAAGAGTGTGCTTGCTCCTTAGCAGGTCCTGGGGCCTGTGGGTTATGGCCCATCTCATTACTTGTAATCCTTGAGCTCATCCTATGGGCAACTGATTATTTTCCAAACATCCAGCTTCCTGGCATTCTTAAATCCTTCCAATTGTACTGTCTCTCTTCCTTCTGTTGGTACCAAACTAAGACGTGATTACTCAAACTCATCACGGGGTTACAATTGCTCCATATTACCAACATCATATCTCCTTTATATCCAATAGTACTTCATCTCTTCATATTCTTGGGGTATCCCGCATATCGAGATAAAACTTATACTTTTAAGTCCACTCCATGGAACAACATGATTCCTTTCCAGGGTCAAATCTCCTCACAGGGTACTACCACCCTTAAAATGCTCTAATCTTCCATAGACCATATTTCTCATATCCTCGAAAATGGTCAAAATCTTTCTTCATAGAGTAACAACTCATAAAATCCAAATAGTACCCACAACACTAACTTTATTGATTCTCAAGGTATTACAATCTCCTGCACTTCCATTACATGCCTCAATTCAACGCCTCAATATAAAGGAAAATGTTCTCACTACTACTACTATACTTCTCATAGACACCACTAATTATCACAAGTCTCCTTCTCCTTGGGGCATTCTCTGGCAAAATGCACTGCTCCATTACAACGAAAACATATTACTTCTGACAAGTCTCGATGTTTCCTTTTTGGGCAACTGCTGAGGTAGTGCCCTGACTCCTTGCACCTGTAACAGGTGATATGACTCAGGTCCTTCCTGGAATCCAATCTAGTTCTCTTCCTGGACCTTTCCATTCCAATCAGGGCTTCTATTTCCTGTGGGTCATACTCTACTTCCTCCGTCGGGAATTCTACTAGATCCCCATATAGACAATTCTGGGAGATGTGTCCTTCTTCTCCACATGAATAGCATGACTTGGTGCAGGGTTTAATTGGTTCTTCTTTGGGTGTGTCCCTGACATCTTCCTTCATCACGGTTTCTTGTAAAATTTCCATAAGGGCTCCTTTGTTTACTTCTTTCTTCTGTTGTACGGTTCTTCATACCATGGGGTAAACGTGACACTGAGCAGGATAGTGGGTAGTCCCTTCACACAAGAAACAAGTAATCTGCCTAGTTGGGCATTCTTCAACTGGGTGACTTCCTTCACAATTAGGGCATTCATCCTTGTGTTCTTTATGGGTGTGTCTTATTTCTCCACAAACCTTGCATGCACAAGGTTTCTTCATATCCTTTCCATAAGGCTTCAACTTCTGGGATACAAGATGAGATCTTTGCAGAGTCAACTTAAATTCTTTCCAAGTGGTTACTCCTTGCCATCCATTCATGGTTTGGTACATCCTCCACCAAGTAGCGGCACCTCTTTCAAAGCACTGAAGAGCATGCTCGGTCATATCATTTGCAACTATAAGGTTATTCTCCATGTGATCCTCCATGTTCTGAATCCATCGGTCTGTCTCCAACTGACTCATCAGTCCAGAAAATACAAGCTCATCTCCATTCATCCTCTATTGGGTCCATGTGGGTTTGGGGTGAGATAAGAGAGATATAGAGGGATACACACAGTGCAACCAAAAGTTTTGAAAAGACAGATTTTTATTTTGTGTCTGTCGGAAAAACGTCAAACAAATAACAACTCACAATCGTCGCATCTAACGTAGGTATATAATACGGATTTGGTCTTCTAAAGGTCAATAAATCTTCAACGTCATCAAACTCTTCAAGTCTTGTTCATGCCACCAATGGCTTCTTCCGATCATGCTTGTTCTTCCCAAGTTCTTTTGCCAGATCATCTCTGTTGACACGAAGTCTCTTGTGTCATCCTTTAATATTTCTGGAGTTGCGTTCCAAACTTCTGGGTTTCGACATCCTTGGCATGAACCCTGGTCCTACTGCCCTTCAGTTCTTGACGAATCTCCCGCATCTCGAGGTTCTGCTCCTCCAGCTTGGCTACTTTCAACTTCTGGGTCCTGAGTTCTTCATGAAATGCTTCTTTGTCAAAATACGGCTTCCTGCGGGTCCGTCTTAAAATTCCTGATGTAATTCTCCAGATCCTGGTGATACACCAGCTGAGGTTAAAAATGCATCCTTTGCTGATAGATGCTCCATCAGCCTTCTACCATCCAATCCTTCCGAAGAAATGCATGCTTAGCTCAGCTCGGTGACCATAGTATCAGTGGCGATGACATCACGGATAACCGTGTTTCTTCCCTTGTCATTGCCATGAGCTATCTTCCATAGTTGATATCTCCTGCCTTAGGGTTTTCTTGACAAAACTTTGAGGTTTTTAACTCTCCATGCTCGGTCTTTCTTCGATACACCTTGATCTCAGATATTAACGGCTTCCTTAGTCTGCCAAGTTCCATAAGGGGTGCCTTCCTAGGTCATACAAATCTGGAAAATTCTACAGGTGAGGGAGTCCTGGATTAGGGGGTGTTCGGGTAGCCGGACTATACCTTCAGCCGAACTCCAGGACTATGAAGATACAAGATTGAAGACTCTGTCCCGTGTCCGGACGGGACTTTCCTTAGCGTGGAAGGCAAGCTTGGCGATGCGGATATTCAAGATCTCCTACCATTGTAACCGACTTTGTGTAACCCTAACCCTCTCCGGTGTCTATATAAACCGGAGGGTTTTAGTCCGTAGGACAACTTCATCATACAACAATCATACCATAGGCTAGCTTCTAGGGTTTAGCCTCCTTGATCTCGTGGTAGATCTACTCTAGTACTACCTATATCATCAATATTAATCAAGCAGGACGTACGGTTTTACCTCCATCAAGAGGGCCCGAACCTGGGTAAAACATTGTGTCCCTTGTCTCCTATTACCATCTGGCCTAGACGCACAGTTCGGGACCCCCTACCCGAGGTCCGCCGGTTTTGACACCGACATTGGTGCTTTCATTGAGAGCTCCTCTGTGTCGTCGCAATCAGGAAGGATGCCTCTTCCCGTCTTTAAATACGGCGCCGTTACTAAGGGAGCCTTGGCTGTCGGCCAAACTCTCCGGCTAGGCAGTTTTCTCATGACCGCCTGTTCGGCCGTTGCGCCGACGGTGACCTCTCGGGTCATCAAAAGCAATCTTCACGTCAGCTCGGAACTCGTCGAGCAGTTAGATCCAATGGAGCTCTCTTCCATAAACGAGCTCTTGGATCGCATCGCCGCCTTGGGGGTCACTACGGATTATGACCAGGTTGGGCTTAAACCCGATCTAAGAGAAATTAATTCTCCCCAAGTCACCCATCGCGTTGCCATAGTAGAGGCACAGTGCGGCGACTCTTCATCTATCTTAAGGACTAGCTACGTCCGGATTCCAGATCCCTCCAAGCCGGATACCCGCGGAGGGGAGGATGTAACTCAAGACCTGAACTTAGAATCAGGCAACGGGCTAGATTCATTGGACAACATCCAAGAATCCAAACCTCAGAGTTCGGAAACTCCTTGGCCTCTGAGTCTTAGATTGGGTGAAGTTCCGGATTTAATTCCACCCACCCGCCCGAACATAAGCGATCTATCCCAAATCAGGCAAAAGCCCGAACAAACAGTACATCATTACTGAGCAAGGTTCCTCCTCGTTATGAACAGGATAAAGGACTGCCGCGAGGAAAACGCAATCTCAATCTTCTGCAATAATTGCACGGACAAGGGAATCCGCAACGCCACAGGTCGTCGTGATCTTACACGCTTCGCTGACTTGGCGTCCATAGTACAAAAGTACTGTGTGATGGAAAGCGCCTGGAAAACCGAAACTAAATTTTGGGACAATCTGGCCCTGAATAGAAACCTCGTCCGAAATAAAAGGGTGCATCATCATCAGACACCCGGGTTAAAAACCAAAAAACCAAAACCCTCTACAGGGCATGGAACCGTACTGGAGGGATGGCTTAATGGACCCTGTAAAATTCATAGTACAGAGGACGCCACACCAACTCATAGCCTTAGAGCATGTTGGATACTCCGGCAGGTGGCCAAAAGGGGCAAAGATCTCCTAATTCCGGAGGCCGCAGAAAGCCACCTTAGGGACTCCAGTACAGTCTTAACAGTCTTTGAGACTTTCGCATCAAATAAAATGTGAAAAAGAACACTCCGCAGCTTCGCCGAAGTCTATCAAGTAGCAACAATGAACCCATGGAGTGACACGGCTATTACCTTTAATACCAGCGACGAACCTAAATTCCGAACAGCTCGAGCACCAGCCGCATTGGTACTCAGTCCTATAGTCGACGGCTTTCGCCTCACCAAGGTACTCATGGATGGAGGCAGCGGATTGAACCTCATTTACGAGGAAACCCTTCAAAAAATGGAAATAGACTGGAACCGCATTGAGCGAAGCAGCACAACCTTCAGAGGAATAATCCCCAGTCGGGAAGCACGCTGTACAGGAAAAATCACACTAGATGTGGTGTTCGGCACGCCGGATAATTATAGGTCCGAAGAGGTCAGATTCCAAGTGGCCCCGTTCAGCAACGAATACCACGCTCTGCTGGGGCGGGAAGCGTTTACAGTCTTCCAAGCAATACCCCATTACGGGTACATGAAGCTCAAGATGCCCGGGCCGAACGGAATCATCACTCTCGCTAGTGATCCGGACATAGCACTCCGCACCGAAAACAAGACTGGCGCACTGGCCCTTGAGGCACTGTCCGAAGCCCTAGCGGCTGAGGAACTGACTACGCTGCCCTCCACGTTAAACAGGGACGATGTGATACTCGACAAAAGATCCAAGTCCACCTCCTTTAAACCAGCGGATGAAATAGTCAAATTCCAGGTCCATCCAATGGACCCCAATAAAACAGCTTCCATCAGGGCACAATTAAACCCCGACGTAGATGCCGCACTGCGAGAATTCCTACGGGAGAACTGGGACATTTTTGCATGGCACCCTTCGGACATGCCAGGAATCCCACGCAGGCTGGCCGAACACAGCTTAAATATCCTAAAAGGATTCAAACCTGTCAAACAAGCCCTTCGGCGTTTCTCTGAACCCAAGAGATAGGCAATGAGAGAGGAGCTAGCCAAACTATTGGAGGCCGGATTCATAAGATGATGAAAAACATCCGGACTGGCTAGCAAACTTGGTGATGGTACCAAAGAAGGACAAATCCTGGCGCCTGTGTGTTGACTTCAAAGACCTCAACAAGGCCTGCCCAAAGGATCCCTTCCCCCTCCCCCGCATCGATCAAATTATCGACGCCACTGCATGACATGATTCGTTGTGCTTCCTCGACGCATACTCCGGTTACCATCAAATCAAGATGGCCGAGTCAGACCAAGCCGCAACGGCATTCATCACCCCATACGGCCCATTCTGCTTCAACACAATGCCTTTCGGGCTCAAAAACGCCGGTGCAACATATCAGCGCATGATTCAGACATGTCTAGCAAACCAAATCGGCAAAACAGTAGAGGCATACGTGGATGATGTGGTCGTAAAAACAAGACATGTCGAATCTCTAGTAGACGACTTGAGGCTTACATTTGACAACCTCCAAGCATATGACATCAAGCTAAATCCGGAAAAATGCGTTTTCGGCGTTCCAGCCGGAAAGCTCTTGGGCTTCATTGTATCCAGTAGGGGAACCGAAGCAAATCCAGCCAAGATCCGAGATTTGTCACAATTGGATATCCCAAAGGACCTCAAACAAATACAAAAATTAACCGGATGCGTGGCGGCTCTAAGCCGCTTTATCTCCTGGTTGGGAGAAAAGGCGCTACCCCTCTATCGCCTCCTTCGGCGCACCGAACACTTCGAGTGGACGGACGCTGCCACGGCCGGACTCGAGGAAATAAAAGCCATATTGGCAACAAACCCCATCCTGGCCGCGCCAAACATCGGCGAACCAATGCTATTGTACATTGCAGCAACCCATCAAGTTGTCAGCGCAGTACTCGTCGTCGAGCGGGAAACGGACGGACACAAATTCCCCCTTCAAAAGCCGGTTTACTATGTGTCCACTGTCCTCACCCCATGCAAATCACGGTACCCACATTATTAAAAGATTGCATATGCGGTATTCATGGCATCCCGGAAGCTACGACACTACTTTCAAGAGTGTTCAATCACAATAGCATCGGAAGTACCACTCAATGATATTATAAACAACCGTGACGCAACGGGCCGGATTGCAAAATGGGCCATCGAGCTCCTCCCGTTCGACACAACTTATAGGCCACGGCGAGCTATCAAGTCGCAAGTTTTGGCCGACTTCGTCGCAGAATGGACGGAGGCCGAACTCCCTAAAGAGTATGGCACATATTCAAACTGGATCATGCACTTCGACGGTTCCAAAATGTTGGCTGGACTAGGGGCCGGCGTCGTTTTGACGTCCCCCACAGGAGACACTGTTCAATATGTACTCCATATTATGTACACGGACTCCAACGATGCAGCCGAATATGAGGCCCTTTTACATGGTCTCCGGATGGCAGTATCCATGGGCATTCAACGCATAGAGGTACGCGGGGATTCGAACCTCGCGATATCCCAAATAAATGGAGACTTCGATGCCAAGGATCCAAAAATGGCAGCTTACCGCAATGCCATCCTCAAAATGTTAGCTCGGTTTGAAGGGCTCGAATTTCACCATATAGCCCGAGAAAACAATCAGGCAGCAGACGTCCTGGCAGGCATCGGCGCAAAACGTGATGCGGTCCCCCCCAACATCTTCCTGGAAAGGCTGTTCAAGCCATCCGTAGTATGGGAAGGGGAACATGGCAATATTAGTCCGGACCCAACCGCACTGTCCGACGCCGAACAATCTGACATAATCGGAGGCTCTGCCAATGAAATAACAACATCAGCCCACGTACTAATGGCCGTTATTGCCCCGTGGACAGAACCATTCCTAGCCTACCTTACTAGGCAGGAACTCCCAGAGGAACAAAACGAGGCATGCTGTATAGTGCGGCGATCTAAAGCCTATAAAGTCCATGAGGGAGAACTTTACAAGAAAAGCACTACCGGAGTCCTTCAAAGGTGCATCTCCGAAGAGGAAGGGCGGAACCTGCTGGCTGAAATTCATGCCGGACTCGGTGGCCATCACGCCGCAGCCCGGTCCCTTGTAAGCAAGGCTTTCCGTACAGGCTTTTATTGGCCGACGGCCCGGGCGGACGCTCAGGACTTGGTCCATAAATGCGTCGGTTGCCAGCTTTTTGCAAACCAAAGCCATATGCCACCCACCGCCCTCCAAACTATCCCCATCACTTGGCCTTTCGCAGTCTGGGGGCTTGACATGGTGGGACCCCTTAAAGGCGGAACCCACAAGAAAAAATACTTACTGGTCATGGTGGATAAGTTCACCAAATGGATAGAAGCCAAGCCTGTTAAGACGGCCGAATCCGGACCTGTGATAGACTTTATATCCGGGGTTGTACACCGTTATGGCGTCCCCCACAGCATCATCACCGATAACGGCACAAACTTCACAGCCGATGAGGTAAAACTCTGGTGCAAAAACATGGGCATCAAGCTCGATTATGCTTCCGTCTATCACCCACAAACTAATGGTCAGGTCGAACGTGCAAATGGTCTCATCATGAGCGGCATCAAACCCAGATTAGTGCGGTCCCTCAAGGAATCTAACACGCACTGCGTAGAGGAGCTCGACTCCGTACTCTGGGGGCTGCGGACCACGCCGAACCTCACCACCGGATACACACCATTTTTTATGGTGTACGGCGCAGAGGCAGTCTTGCCCTGCGACATAATTCATGACTCACCTCGAGTGCACATGTACGAAGAAAAGGAGGCCGAGCTTGATCGGCAGGACAGTTTGGACGCCTTAGAGGAGGAGCGCGACGTGGCAAAAGCCCGTTCCGCATTCTATCAATAGCAGGCTCGAAGATATCAAAGCAGAGAAGTGCGGGCCAAAAGCTACAACGTTGGTGAATTAGTTCTACGCCTGCCGGACAAGAAAAAGGACAAGCTGAAGCCCAAGTGGGAAGGTCCCTTCATAATCGACCAAGTCCTGACTGGTGGAGCATACCGCCTGCGAGATGCGTCGGATAACCGACTCGAGCCGAACCCATGGAACGCAGCCCATCTCCGAAGATTCTATGCATAGCACCGGACTCTGTGTTTGTCTCCTTCCTCTGTCCATTTTTTACATTTTCTGTCTTACATCTCTCTCCTTCCCCTCTTCTCTTTTATAGCCCTTAAAGGCTCCTCAAGTGAAGTGCTACTCGCGCTCATTAAACCTGGGGGCTTCTTTAACAGAAGCTTATTTATACGGGCTTCACGCCCACCACATGTGTCAAACTTCCGCATTTTCTTCACCATTATATGCATCGATATGACTTAAGTTTTGGCCAAGCTGGGTTGCCTGGCTCCTGTGCTTACCCCTACGTTCCCGATTGTTCGGCTAGGTGGTAAAGGGAGCACCTCTGCGATTGTTACTGCCGGATCAGCTGGATGTGTACCTCAGACTGGGTGAAGCCGAAAGCTAGCGTTCTTAAGGGAATATTCGGTCGGTGAACTAAAAGATGACCTTTTTTACTTATTTCTGTATATGCCCCCAGATGATTTTCCTGCGTTTGCAGTCCGGACATGCACTTTAGGGCATGCCTCCCAGAGAAAGGAACCCCTAACGGAACTATTCTCTCTGGAAGATGTTTCTTACTAACCATGTAATATAACATAACTAGTTGGGCACTTGTCTGATAAAGCACTAATGACCCCTACGCCTGGTCTCCACGCATACCCCGGTTCTTACATAACCGGTAGGGTATTCGGACACACTCCGGACCGTCAGGTCCTGAGGTTGAAGCGAAAAGGTCGGCAACGACAAACGATCTACAATCCGGCTAGAAGGCATTACACATGTCAATTAAAAATTACATAGTCACTCTAACTGATTGTATTCCTCTTCAATACCATCTATCAGGCTGTCTAACTTACAGTCCTGCTGGGAATACTTTGCGGCCAATTCTACTTGGCCGTACACTAAGCTTACAGGGATCTCCTTCCCGTCAGGCCCCACAGGCCCGACCTCGGCCATGTGGTTTGGGTCAGACTTCGCGTACCGTGTCTTCACCATGGCCCAGGCCTCCCTAGCGCCTTGTCGGCAGGCTGATATCTTCCACAACCGGAAGCGCCGCCGAGCTCCCTTAAGCTTCTACAAAAGCTCTCCAAGGCCCTCGGGCATGGAGTGGGAAGGCCATAAGGCTTGGGCAACGCCTCGCATCGCCTGCCGAGCTCGCTCGTGCAGTTGCGAGAGCTCGGGAAGAAGGTCACCCGTAGAACCGGGCATCTCCTCTGCAGGACGACCCGTTAGCATACCTACAGACATTACTCTGTTAGTCGACTTCCTCGCCGAACTCTTTTTTTTCAAAGATTCGCTTAAGCACTTACTAAATATGCCGTGTCGAAGCCGCTGATTCTCCTTAGTAGAGTCCGACAGCTGGCCACGAACATCTTTAAGTTCAAGGTCCAGCTTGGTGTTGGCATCCTGAAGCTCATTCTTCTCCCGCCTCACCCTTGTCAACATACTCTCACCGGCCTTTAGCCGGCGTAAGAGTTGTTGCCTCTCCGGATCCAGTCCGGCGCCATCTGCAATATGATTTGGCAGATTCATACCAACGCTGCACTTCGCAAGATATTAATCTTTCGAAGTGTATCTTACCAGAGGGGGTCTATTTAGGCTCCCCTGCCGCGGCTAGTGCGGCCTCCAGTTGGGCTTTGCACTCTTTCAGCTCCTCGGACAGTATGGTATTCTTCTCTGTAAGAACCTGCATAACAAATGATCCTTAAACCAGTTACTCTAACTGTTTCAAGTCTCGGGGGCTACTGGTACATACATATATATTTACCAAAATTTTCTTACCCGTATGCCTTTTACATATTGCTCCGTGGCTCTGGTTAAACCATTTTGAGCGGCACGGAGGTACGCATCTCCCGAATTGAAGGCATCTAATGCCTCTCGGGAGAAACAAGCGTCGCGAAGAACTGTCCGGCGACGCCTGTGGTTCATGGCACTCTCCACCTCAGAATTGGTGGCAGACAGCTTGTCCGCATCCTCTGTCGGAGGAGCGTCCGGTGCGCGCCTCGTGTTCGCTCCTGCTTCCGGGCCAGGCGTTGGAGCCTGGCTGGTGGAGGCGCGGTTGGCAACCTCTCCGGATGTAGTCCGGCAAGGTCTCTTCGTCCTGAAGATAGCACGAACGTTAATATGCCCTGAAGAAATAACACTAGGGAAAAAGAGGATGCGCTATACCTTTGCGCCGGCGTCCCAGTCCGGACTACATTCCTTTTTGCCCCACGGGGCCCTACGGCCCCTCGTTGGCTAGCCACCGCAGGTTCGGCCTCGCGCCTTGGAAACCTCCCCTGCAAAACACGGTCAGGAAAACTGAAATGCGTGAGAATGGATTCCTTCTCAAAGAGATGAGACTCCGCTCTCTGTTACCTGGGAGGCCAGGATTAACCCTGGGTAATCAGCCGTAATGGCCACCAAGGTATTGTCCTTGCTTAACTGATGAAACACCCCGTCAATCAACTCCACCGATATATCCGGATCCTCTTCGGAGTCCGGATCGAGGGACCATTCTGGATCCTCGGGTTGTGGGGGACGGCTGTTTATATCCTTTACTTCCTGACGCAGTTCCTGCGTTGAAATCATTGGACTACATATTTAATCATGGGAATATAAAGCGGATGGGCAGGCACAATTGTTCACTTACCCAACTCGGGGGGTTGTACATACTAAATCCGCCCTGCGGGTTGACGCGGAGGAATTCCTCCTCTTCTCCCTTGTATAAAGAGGATAAGATCTTTACTAGCACGGCAGCTGAGGCTGGCCCCTTACGACCATAACGGGTGGCGTCATCCTCCCCGTTAAAATCCCACATGGGGTGGCCTCTATATTGAAGCGGCTGCACCCCCCGCATAATGCATGCGGCCATGACTCCAATCATGGTTAGTCCGGAATGAGCCAATAGTCTTATCCGGCCCATCAGGTGAAGGACGTCCCTGTCGCTTTCTCTCTGAGAGCTCTGCGGATGCCAGCTTAGGCGTTTCTTTAAGGGAGCACTGTTGGATTCGGGGAGACCGACCCGGATAGGGTCCGGTAGCGGGACATCATCTATATAAAACCATTCCGAAGGCTAGTCCACGGACGCCTTCTTTGGGGTTCCGGATAGATATCCGGTCCCGGCGATACGCCACACTTCGGCTCCGCCCACTTGATATATAGACCCCTCTTGAGAGCAGGGCACCAGACAGAATAATCTCTTCCACAGCGTGAAATGAGCCTCAACACCCAAGAATAGCTCGCAAAGAGCGACGAAGCCCGCGATATGCAATATAGAGGCGGGCGTGAGATCGTGCAGCTGGAGGCCGTAGAACTCCAGAAGCCCACGGAGAAATGGATGGATTGGAAATCCAAGTCCTCTTACTAGATAAGGGACGAGGCACACCCGCTCTCCTTTGGAGGGATAGGGGGTGCTCTCCACTTGCTCTCCGCCATTATAGGTGGCGAGTCCGGCTCGGACCGGGACCATATAGGCCTGAGGGAGAAATCCCTTGGCCTGAAGCGACACTAGCTCGCTGTGCAGGATGGAGCACCTCTTCCAGTCTCCAGGTTTAGGACTGGAAGGGCGAGAGGAGGAGCTGCGACGGCTGGCCATGTTGGAATGAACCTTTGCTGGAGGCGCTCTGATGATTACTCGCGGAGAGGAGAAGGTGTGGTTTGGATCTGAATCCCCATCCCATTAAATAGGTGGCTTGTTTATGCGGCTAGGGTGTGAATGTAAAAACACCCCGACTTTTCACATTCGTTTGACACGTGGAAGACGGCCATTATTGGGCGTGGAAGCCAAGGTGCGCTACATTACGAAAATCGGACATTATTCAGCAGGTACACGGAATTTGGAGGAGAACCCGCCTTGCAATGCCGAAGACAATCTGCGCGCCGGACTCGTCGTCATTGAAGCCTGGTTCGGGGGCTACTGAGGGAGTCCTGGATTAGGGGGTGTTCGGGTAGCCGGACTATACCTTCAGCCGAACTCCAGGACTATGAAGATACAAGATTGAAGACTCCGTCTCGTGTCCGGACAGGACTTTCCTTGGCGTGGAAGGCAAGCTTGGCGATGCGGATATTCAAGATCTCCTACCATTGTAACCGACTTTGTGTAACCCTAACCCTCTCCGGTGTCTATATAAACCGGAGGGTTTTAGTCCGTAGGACAACTTCATCATACAACAATCATACCATAGGCTAGCTCCTAGGGTTTAGCCTCCTTGATCTCGTGGTAGATCTACTCTTGTACTACCTATATCATCAATATTAATCAAGCAGGACGTAGGGTTTTACCTCCATCAAGAGGGCCCGAACCTGGGTAAAACATTGTGTCCCTTGTCTCCTGTTACCATCTGGCCTAGACGCACAGTTCGGGACCCCCTACCCGAGATCCGCCGGTTTTGACACCGACAACAGGGCCTTCAAATTCCCCTAGTCTTTGGAGTCTTCAACCGCTGTAGTTTCCACTCTCATAATGTATGGTAAAATCCTCTTCATTCCAAAGTGGTCTTAGTTGTCCGATATCTTGTACTTATTGGAGTGATCTCATCAGCTGAATCTTCGTGTGGTCAAAAGGGAAAAGGGGGTATGGTCTCACTAAAGGGAATATTTGAATAAGATCAGAAGAGAGGAGAGGTAAAAGATCTTTTTTGAAAATAAAGTTATAGAGAAAATCTTTCCTATGGATTTGCCTGTTTCTAGGGGTCACGTCCTACAGTCAACATGTGCTCTGATGCCATCTTGTAGCGACCCGACCTCAGACGGTCAAGTCTCTGTGCTTAAGTATCATCCCTGGATCGGTATGCTGACACACACAGTACTCGAGGATTTATAACAGAGGTGAATCACATGTATAAAGTAACATAAATACTATTACCTCAATCCATATAGCGGAAGTAACAAAGGTTGTGGATTCCCATCAACACCAACGGCAAAGTTGAGTGTAGAAATCGTAACCCTAACGTATCACTTACTCGTCGTAAGAAGTCCTGCAACATGAGATGTTGCAGCCACAGAGGGTCAGTACATTGAATGTACTGGCAAATTCACACCATAGGATAATGATGAATAATAGCTATCACTACATGCATATATGACTGGTGGAAAAGCTCTATGGTTATAATGTTTTTTTGTGAAAAGCCAATTTTTCCCTACTGCAAAGGAATATAATTTTTTTAACTACAAAGTTGGTTGAAAATATTGAGAAGGTTCCTCCAACTCAATCCCAAATTAACATCAATAACCCAACAAATTATTTAAGTAATGTGATGAGATCAATATGATAATTCAAGTACCATATACTCAAGATTTGTCCATGACCGGGGACACGGCTAATCATGATTAGTTTGTACACTCTGCAGAGGTTTTCACACTTTTCCCCACAAGACTCGATCGCCTTCGTTGGATTTCTCGCACTACATGGTGTTTGAGAAATGGATGACCGAGACACAGTCTTTCAGGAACATTAACTCTCTACTCCGGGCAGACCATACCAAACCTACAACCCACTACCTGCTGATCCACCTCTTCAAGAGCTTCACGTAACTTACTCAACTATGCTAGAGCCCATAATAGCTTGTGGCTGCACACAGAAGTTTCTAGCATGAATCATCTTATGATCCCTTTGAGCCTAGGTGGCATTCCATAGGGTGATCACACGGGTACTCCGGGATCCCCTTGGGCAAACACTGGGTTCTCCAGGTGCCCGGGCAAACCACTGGGTGCTCCAGGGAGCCCCAACCAATCCACCCAGATGTGTATTAAAGTGGCCACCTTAAGTTAACCATTAAATAATAATTCTCACATCTGTCATGAATTCTCTCAAACCAATCCACGTCTACGAGCATAGCATAGCAATATGAGCATAACGTAAAAGTAACTCCCAAGGTTTGAATGCAGGGCAATAGGTTCCTACCTCATCAACTACTTCCCAATACCCACATGTTATAAATTCCTAACCATGCAATGTTTGAGGGTGTAACTAATGCATAAAAACTGGGTACGAAAGGGATATGATCAAAGTGTGAACTTTCCTGCAATGTTGATGACGATGACTCACACTCATAACTCTTGATAGTTCTACTCGTCACACACCGTTCAATCTATCATGGGCAATCAATAGTAACCACACATAAGCAATCACTCAAAAGATCGGGAAGAACGAAGAAGACAATTCGAAAAGTTTCAAAACCAAGAAAATAACTCTTGCAACATAAAACAATTTTTAACAGTACCAAAATTATGTGAATTTGGCCTTATCAGAAAGTTTAGGTCAAGAGCTTCGATTTGCAAAAAGAATCAACTCAAACGGAGCCACGAAATTCAAGTTATGAGCAAATGAAGTTTGAATACAAATATGTTTGAATTCAAATTTTAAAACTTTCAAAAAACATGTTTAAGTTGTTTTACTGGATAGAGGAGATCGTAATGAAGACGTGGGCGTTGGTTTCATCAGATTTGCATAAACGGGTAAAAAGATGTGATAGATTGAAGGTCAGGGACTAAACTGTGAAGAAACTAATTACATACGGGTCCCTGGCTAAAATTAAAAAGAAAAAGAAAAAGACTAAACAATGAACGTTCGCTACAGAAACCTATTAGGTGAAAAACGTTTGCTACTGAGGCCTAACCAACGAACGTGCGCGAATTAGAGGTTAACGGTTCAAAAAACAAATGGATCTAATCGGGGCCATCTAAAATGAATCGGGCGGCCGAGGGGGCTGAGGGGTGTACCGCGGTGGTGGAGGTCACCGGCGACGAAGAAGAAGACGGCAGCGACGTCTGGGTCGTCGGGGTGGCTGCTCCGGCGGTCCTCCGGCGTGTCCGCGGGGTCAGGGAGAAGCGGCATGCGGGGCTGAAGCCGGCGGTGGTGGCGGCGCTCGTCTTCGGCGTTGGAACGGCGTGGGGCTTGGTGGCGGAGCTCGTCGGATCTCGCGAACTCCCGCGAGCTCGCGTGGAGCATGGGGAGGGTCTCGGGCCTTCCGGTTAGAGGCAAAACGAGGCGGGGGCCTGGCTATATATAGGAGGGGGCGAGGGCGATGCGTGGGTGAGGGGGCAAGGCAGGGGCGGAGTTTGAGTCGGACACGGCGACGGCCGGCAACGTGTGGGGAAGACGGACTCCTGGCGCGAGGTCAAGGACGGACCCGACAGGTGGGTCCCACCTGTCGGTGGCTGAGCGAGGCGGCGGCCGATCGCAGGTGCGAGCGCGCGAGCGGAGCAGAGCGGCTTCGGGCGCAGCTGGGCTTCGGCTGGGCACTGGGCCGTGGCCTGGCTTGGGAGCTGGGCCGGCCCAGTTCGGCGGGAGAAAGTCTTTTTTTCTTTTTTTTACAGACAACGAAAAAATATAAACCAAGTAAAATAAAAATAAACTATAGGCATATAATATATCAAAATTTTCATAAAAGCATTTTCTACAACATGAACATTTCTCTAGTGCCAAATAAAATTCACAAAACTTCAAATAAATTAAACAGTGCTACTGCCCTACTAAAATCCAATAAAAATCACTTTAAAAATACCAAAATGATTTCAAATTTGTTTCTCTCCAATTTTCTGATGTAGGGAACCATTTTACCCTAATTTCCATATATTTTATTTTTGGTGAAAAATAATTTGAATAAAATCCAAATAACTCCAAATTGAAAATAATTTCAAAAGGATTTTAAAATTGATCCTTTTGAACTCCCAACTCATATTTCATATGTTTTGAAGAAGTCATTTTATCTTCTCTCATGAAAATCATTGAGTCGCTTAGAGTTTCTGAATTTGAAAATATTTCCAGATGAAATTCATATCTTTTCAAAAACCCTTTTTTATTTAATTAAATGGAAAAAGTCATGTCATCTTCTCTCTAGGGTTTTGTATTTGAAAAGAATTTGAATTTATGGGGAACATATATGCAAAAATGAAAGTTTGGGAAAGTCCTTTTATTCCCTCTCATTTAACTTTTATAGAGTTTCGAATTTCACTCAATCAATCACACAACAATCAAACAAACAATCTATCTATCTATTTATTATAACATTCCAAAATTTAGAATTTTGGGATGTTATAGGTGAACCGTTATGTGATGAAGTCGGAGCATAATTTATTTATTGATTGTCTTCCATATGAGTGGCGGTCGGGGACGAGCGATGGTCTTTTCCTACCAATCTATCCCCCTAGGAGCATGCGCGTAATACTTTATTTCGATAACTAATAGATTTTTGCAATAAGTATGTGAGTTCTTTATGACTAATGTTGAGTCCATGGATTTTACGCACTCTCACCCTTCCACCATTGCTAGCCTCTCTAGTATCATGCAAATTTCGTCGGTACCATAAACCCACCATATACCTTCCTCAAAACAGCCACCATACCTACCTATTATGGCATTTCCATAGCCATTCCGAGATATATTGCCATGCAACTTTCCACCGTTCCATTATTATGACACGCTTCATCATTGTCATATTGCTTGCATGATCATGTAGTTGACATCCTATTTGTGGCAAAGCCACCGCTCATAATTCTTCATACATGTCACTCATGCATCATTGCACATCCCGGTACACCGCCGGAGGCATTCACATAGAGTCATATTTTGTTCTAAGTATTGAGTTGTAATTCTTGAGTTGTAAGTAAAGAAAGTGTGATGATCATCATTATTAGAGCATTGTCCCAAGTGAGGAAAGGATGATGAATACTATGATTCCCCCACAAGTCAGGATGAGACTCCGGACGAAAAACAAGAGAAAAGAGGCCAACAAGAAAAAAAAGAAAAGAAAGAAGGCCCAAATTAAAAAAATGAGAGAAAAAGAGAGAAGGGGCAATGCTACTATCCTTTTCCCACACTTGTGCTGCAAAGTAGCACCATGTTCTTCATATAGAGAGTCTCCTATGATATCATTTTCATATACTAGTGGGAATTTTTCATTATAGAACTTGGCTTGTATATTCCAATAATGGGCTTCCTCAAAATGCCCTAGGTCTTCATGAGAAAGCAAGTTGGATGCACACCCACTTAGTTTCTTTTGTTGAGCTTTCATATACTTATAGCTCTAGTGCATCCGTTGCATGGAAATCCCTACTCACTCACATTGATATCTATTGATGGGCATCTCCATAGCCCGTTGATACGCCTAGTTGATGTGAGACTATCTTCTCCCTTTTTGTCTTCTCCACAACCACCATTCTATTCCACCATAGTGCTATATCCATGGCTCACACTCATATATTGCGTGAAGATTGAAAAAGTTTGAGAACATCGAAAGTATGAAACAATTGCTTGGCTTGTCATCGGGGTTGTGCATGATTTAAATATTTTGTGTGGTGAAGATAGAGCATAGCCAGACTATATGATTTTGTAGGGATAACTTTCTTTGGCCATGTTATTTTGAGAAGACATAATTGCTTAGTTAGTATGCTTCAAGTATTATTATTTTTATGTCAATATTAAACTTTTATCTTGAATCTTTCGGATCTGAACATTCATGCCATAAGAAAGAAAAATTATATTGAGAAATATGTTAGAAATCATTCCACATCAAAAATTCTTCTTTTATCATTTACCTACTCGAGGACAAGCAGGAATTAAGCTTGGGGATGCTTGATACGTCTCCAACGTATCTACAATTTATGATTGCTCCATGCTATTATATTATCTATTTTGGACGTCAATGGGCTTTATTTTACACTTTTATATCATTTTTGGGACTAACCTACTAACCGGAGGCCCAGCCCAAATTGCTGTCTTTTGCCTATTTTAGGGTTTCGTCGAAAAGGAATATTAAACGGAGTCCAAACAGAATGAAACCTTCGGGAACGTGATTTTCTCAACAAACGTGATCCAGGAGACTTGGAGTGGGCGTCAAGAAACAAGGGAGGAAGGCACGAGGCAGGGGGCGCGCCTACCCCCTGGGTACGCCCTCCACCCTCGTGGGCCCTCTGTTGCTCCACCGACGTACTTCTTCCTCCTATATATATCCACGTACCCCCCAAACATCCAGGAGCACCACGAAAACCTAATTCCACCGCCGCAACCTTCTGTACCCGAGAGATCCCATCTTGGGGCCTTTTCCGGAGCTCCGTCGAAGGGGGCATTGATCACGAAGGGCCTCTACATCAACTCCATGGCCTCTTCGGTGATGTGTGAGTAGTTTACTTCAGACCTATGGGTCCATAGTTATTAGCTAGATGGCTTCTTCTTTCTCTTTGGATCTCAATACAAAGTTCTCCTCGATCTTCTTGGAGATCTATTCGATGTAATCTTCTTTTGCGGTGTGTTTGTCGAGATCCGATGAATTGTGGGTTTATGATCCAGATTATCTATGAACAATATTTGATTCTCCTATGAATTCTTTTATGTATGATTGGTTTATCTTTGCAAATCTCTTCGAATTATCATTTAGGTTTGGCCTACTAGATGGATCTTTCTTGCAATGGGAGAAGTGCTTAGCTTTGGGTTCAATCTTGCGGTGCTCGATCCCAGTGACTGAAAGGGAACCAACACGTGTTGTATTGTTGCCATCGAGGATAAAAAGATGGGGTTTATATCATATTGCATGAGTTTATCCCTCTACATCATGTCATCTTCCTTAAAGCATTACTCTGTTCTTATGAACTTAATACTCTAGATGCATGCTGGATAGCGGTCGATGTGTGGAGTAGTAGTAGTAGATGCGGAATCGTTTCGGTCTACTTGTCGCGGACATGATGCCTATATACATGATCATACCTAGATATTCTCATAACTATGCTCAATTCTACCAATTGCTCCACAGTAATTCATTTACCCACCGTAATAGTTATGCTCTTGAGAGAAGCCACTAGTGAAACCTATGGCCTCCGGGTCTATCTTCCATCATATTAATCTTCCAACACTTAGTTATTTCCTTTGTCATTTATTTTACTTTGCATCTTTATTTCTCTTTATCATAAAAATATCAAAAATATTATCTTATCATATCTATCAGATCTCACTCTCGTAAGTGACCGTGAAGGGCTTGACAACCCCTTTATCGCGTTGGTTGCGAGGTTCTTATTTGTTTGCGTAGGTGCATGGGACTTGAGTGTGATCTCCTACTGGATTGATACCTTGGTTCTCAAAAACCGAGGGAAATACTTACGCTACTTTGCTGCATCACCCTTTCCTCTTCAAGGGAAAACCAACGCAGTGCTCAAGAGGTAGCGGCAGTACAACAGTTTGTATCATTATGGGGAAGAACTAAGGAGCACATACCTAGGTAGCACATTCTACTTATGCATGAATACAAGTCAAATTTTCACATCTTGCTACTAGGCTATTGGTGGATTCAAGGACAGTTTCCTATAGGGTTGTAGACCAATAATTTGTGTGGACGGTTGTCACTTGAGAACAAGATATGCTACTATTTTACTCACATTTGGTAGCATTAATCCTAATGATTGCATATTCCCCATTGCAATGGCTGTTGTGAAGGTTGAATGCACTGATAGTTGGCTCTTGTTTTTTAACACACTGAAAATAGATTTAGGAATAGGTAACTCAAGTCACTATACACGTATGAGTGATAGGCAAAAGTTATTCCATTTTTGTATCATTGTATTTTCAGTTTTGTTGCTCACATGACAATAACAATGTACATTGTTTAGTTATGTTTGCTGCTTACATATCATTTACTTGGCAGGGATTAATAAATGTTGTGAGAAGTGTATTCTCAGAATCTAAACATAGGTTTTGTGTCACACACTGATACAAAAATTTCACAAAACCTTACCTAGTTGAAACTCTGAAGGATCTTGCTTTGGCATGTGCAAAATCTTGCAATGTACCTCTATTTGAGAGAAATATGGAGAGTTGAGAGTGAGTTGCCCAGCAGGTCATGAATGGTTGAGAAATATTCCTAGAGAGTGATGGCTGAAGGCCTACTTTAGTGAATTTCCAAAATGTGACCTTGTGCTGAACAACACGTGCGAAGTATTTAAGAGGTACCTTCTGTCTAGCTTATGTAGTTTTAATTCTTTATCCACTTATGTGAATTTCCAAATATGAGTTGTTTCTTTCTTCTTTATTTATAGTTTGATTATAGTTTCTTAATTGGCATATTGTATTTGTTTCTTTTTCGCCAGCTACATACTTGATGCAACTGATATGCCAATTTTGATAATGTTTGAGAAGATAAGATGCCAGATAATGAATAGGATATACACAAAAATGAAAGAAGCTATTGACAAGTGGACTAGGATCATATGCCCTAAAATTGCAAAGAAACTTTAGAAATCAGTGGACTGTACTGCTTTCCCTTCTGGCAGTAAGGAAGGTCTTTCAAGTAATGGGACATGACCACACATACAGAGTTGAGCTAGGTACATGTACTTGCACCTACAGAAGATGGCAGCTAACTGGGATCCCTTGTTCCCATGGAGTTGTAGTAGCAAGGCATGAGAGGATCAAGCCAAAGAGAATGGTTGATGATGGCTACAACCTTAAATTATGTGTGAAAGCATATGGTCATAGCATTTGGCCTATGAGAGACAAGAAATTCTGGAAGAGAACCAATAACATACATGTTCATGCACCAGTAGTAAAAGTAAAGAAAGGCAGGAGGCAGAGGAACAGGAGACATGCCCTAGAAGAAATTGAGGATGGCACAAGATTGACCAGACATGGATCAGTCATTCATTGTGGTCAATGTGGTGTAGTAGGGCACAAAAGAGGACTTTGTCCTGATCTAAAACCAAATGGTAAAAGAAAAAGAGCTCTAGAAGAGGAGGAATTTACTGAAGATGATGCCCAAGCTTGTTGTAGTGCCTTCTTTCTTATGTTTCCATTGTTAACTGTTTGTTTCTATTTTGTACATAATTGTTCAAGCAAAAGAAGGCGGGACTGCAAACAATCCAGTTAATATGGATGAAGATAGTCTTCTGTCCAACGTTATGGATCAACCACCTTCATAATTCTTGACTTGAATTTCCATCAGACATCCATTTTTATATGTATTTGATCATTCCTGTCAATTGCAGTTTGAAGTAAGGAGAAGATGTGAGATACAACATGATCCTATGCTTCAAGAGTCACAGTTTGTTGCTGCCCATAGAGATCACCTACCAGAACAAAGGAGAGTGAACCCTGCAATAACTAGAGGAAGCTCACTTGGACTTAGATGGGGCAAATAAACTAGGCGTGGAAATACATGCAATGTTGCAAGTTCTCTAGCAGAGGGAAGAGGAGCTACTCCTACTAGGAGAGGTTCAGTTTCAAACATAGGAAGAGGAGCTACTCCCATTGGGAGAGGTTTAGTTTCAAACAGGGGAAGGGGAGTTACACCTATGGGGAGAGGTTTCTTGTCAAATAGGGGAAGAGGATCTACAGTAAGGAGGAGAAGCTACACTAACACATCCCTTTACAACTTGTGCTCTGGAAGGGGAGGCCACACTCATCAAGAAAATGTCCAGGGAGAATTCGGCGGCCCTCAGTAGTCTCGGGTCATTTAGTAGGTTAGCCTCATATGTGAAGCACACCATTTGTAATATGCACCCAGTAGTCCCATTTTGGTTTCAAGCAGATCTTGTTAAGATCATTCTGCCAGATCAGTTCAGATCATCTTGAAAAGATTAGTTTTCATGCCAGGGTGTGTGAAACTATTCATCATTGTAGCAAACTTAATTCCAGGAAGTCAGAACCTATTTATCAGTTTCAATGACATATGTGAGTTTTCTAGATCTTTTCATTCTGTAGAAATCTTGACCTTGTTGTGATCATTGCTCGGTTTATTTCCATCAAAATGCAATGCCACATTATTACATCATGTCATTGACAATTCAATAAGGAAAAACGAGATATGTTTAAATAGATAGGAGCATTGCAGTACTTTCAAACTTTACTAGTCTGAACAACTGACAATACACCAAACATTACATTCTCAAAGCCATTGCAAATATAAGAACTACAAAACTACAAAAGCAAAATAAAGCTCCTTCTTGTCCCTCCTCTTTAGCTCTTCCTTGTGCATCCTCTTCATTACCTTCTCAAATTCCAACTTCAGGATCTTGTTGTCCATATCTCTCTCCTTTTTTAGTAGTTGCATCTTCTCACTTGCAAGATCAGTGATAACTGCTATAGCCCTTCCAGCCCACCCTTTGTCCAACCATTTCAGATAACCACATGCCCTATGATCTTGTATTCATTTCAAATTTTATCAGATTTACATTTCAAATAACAAGTTTCAGGTTGAAAAATACTGCAATTACCTATTACCTCATATGGGCGACCAAGAAACCTTCTGCACATGCCTTGAATATCACTGCAGACACGCCAAGCAGGAGTTTTCTAGTCACAACAAGTCTCTTTTGAATTTGTCTAAAAACCATTGAATTCATGATCAATTTCGTAGCTAGGCATCGCATTAAACATTCTTTGCATCGTTGCATACTAGCTCAAATCCCACCCAAAAGACAAGACATGCAATTGACTAGCTACTGACTGACACTGCAAAAATGAAATTTTACCTTTACAACGTCGCCCCAGTACACAATCGTTGTCACCTTCCACTCGCCGTTGTCGAACACCCCATTGTCGGCCGCCCGACCTGACTCGAGCACTAGACCTTTGCCGCTGGCCATCGCCGACGAGAACTGGTTCACGGCTGTCGGTAAACCGTGCAAAAGATCAATGATGACACCTCCCAAGCCACCGCCGTTGGCCCAACGGACGTGACGGTGCTGTCACCCAGAAATTCGTCGGCCTAGGCTTTGAGAGAGTGAGGCAGGGGAAGGGGAATTGTGTTCTTCGACTGGTCTCGGGGAGGGGGGAGTACATGTAAATATAGCAGCACCACGGGCCATGGGAGAACATACATAGGGTTTACCGTGCCACACGGTGGCTCTTGCTGTCCTCTTAGCTATTTTTGTGTAGTAAACTGAGAGTGCTACACAAGTTCATGTAGCCACTTTTCATGTTTGCATGATTGTGGACTAAAGTAAGCATCAGGGGCAAGTTTGTGTACCATTGGTGCAATTTACTCAGTTGGGCGAAGAGAAAATACCTGCAAATGCATAATAATGTTTGTTTTTTGGCCTGAGTTGGGACAAACTTGGGATTTTAGGTTTGGACTTTTCAAAGCATGGTGAGAATAAAATACTTGAGGCTTTGGGGCCTTTACCATAAGTTAGGCTCGGGCTGCTGAAGTGCATATATTTTGGGCTCATTTTTGGTGCGGACCTTGCACAAGAGCCTCAAGCTTTTGCAAGTACGGCCCAAACCCCGGCCTGACCCGAAGAATGTCAGGTTTTGTCACGCCGTTGCCTCCATTGCGCGTCTCGCTGTCCGCCGGCTCAATGAGCATGAATCAAGTACAAATTCCATGGTCAATAAGTCGACTACAATTTCGAGAAATAGTTGGCGATATATAACTGAGTTCATGGTATACTAGTGCGTGCCAAAAATCCCGCACTGGTCCGGCTATGTTCGCATAAAGTAATCTACAGGAGTTTCTACAAGTGGCAACGTCTGAATAATTTATATCCTCATTTAGGTGCATACTATATAAAATCCATTGATCGGTCTTAAAGCAGCTTTGTGTGGGTTATATTCTCTCTCGCGGACGGTGGACCATTTGTTAACCGTACGCCGGTAAGCTAAAAAATTAGCTTCACAATGAATAGTCTCTCTCCACGAATAATCTATCACTGTAGTTCTGTCGGATTCAGACCAAAGCAGCTGGATGATTAATTATTAACACCAAACGGGTCACGTCAACACATACTATATGCTTGGATAAAAAACCATGTGAATATATGTGATGCGGTTGGATCCATCCAACTTTGGGCGCCATGTGATGGGGACCTACACATGCATATATATATTTTGCTAGCTTCAAAAGGAGTGCTTCCTGTGTTGCTATCACCAAAGAGGAACGGGTGTATGTACCCTATACGCATTGGAATGTTTGTTCGTAATGCATGATTAGTCCAACGCAAAGGTAGCTACGCAGGCTTAGCTTGGCATATGCCTAACCTATCCTATATACATCAACAAAGAGGAATGGGTGTACTATCCATCTCACATATCAAATGCTTTCAATACTGACTTCATAATGGATGGATGTGTTTTGTAAATTAACCTATTATTAAAGAATGTGGCCTAGCTTAACTTAGCGCATGACAATGCATAAGTGCAAACCTTAGATTATATGAGTGTTTTATTCAAAGAATTGAATACATATTAATTGATATGCCTGTCAAGTGGACATATATATTTGTAAAAAGGGTGTGACAATCATTTTTGATGTGACAAGGGTAGGTATAGTCCAAACCAAGTCTCTCTTTTGTCAATACTATTGTTCACAATCCTTCTAAAAAAATTAGATCTTATTTTAGTTCTTACCTTTTAGTCCTTGATATCATTATTATTTTGCAGGTGTTTCAAAGCACACAAGGTAGAAAATCAGGTAACACAAAAACTATGTCATGAATGATATATTAAGTACAGCGAACATGATCAATATAGAAAATAAAAAAAGTATATCTAGAGACTCAAAATTATTTGTATTCATTCATAAACTAATATATCATCACACTTTCTGCAGTCTTGGACATACGATGTCGTCCAAATATCATGCTTTAATATTTTCTTGAAATGTTTCTATTTTAAACAAACACTAACCCACACAAGAACAAAATGCATGTCATGGTTTATAGTATAAAATTGTGTTTTCTGTTTGATTTTTAGTGACATTATTCAACTTCCCATTTCATCTAGTTTGCCTCTTGTTAACTCTTTTCTTCTATATTTAAATTTCCAAATAGTATTACATACTCCCCATTTCCAAATAATTCCTGGGTTTTTTTCTCCTTCCAATGTCGTTATCAAGCTTTTACTTGAAATTCGGAGTATATGGTGACTCATCTGTTGTTTTTATATCCTAGAGCAAACTTGGACCATAATTATGGAGGGTAATTAGCACTAATGTTTTTATCTTAAAGGAGTATATAGCGTGGTTATATTATCTATTTGCTAATGTGCTATAACACAAATTTGTATGTATCTTTAGATAACAAATTAGTTTTGGATGATTTGAGACTTAAGTTCCAATAAGACCAAAAAAGTGGTGCAATCATTTAGATTACTTTCGATGTTGAAGCGTATAGCCTCATTGAACAAAGCAGCATATCTAAATGATAAGCATTCTTCTTTTAGCAAAAGTGCAAGCCATCTATATGTTTTGATATGCAAGTTAAGAAAGTGTTAACTTGATGACCCTTGTATGGTTAAAAGACATGCATCAAGCAGCCGGGTCCATAGTTCCACCAAAAAGAACATATCTCTCTGGTTTGCCCGCAAGGAAAAAATATGTCATTTGAAGAATCTTTCTTGGATTACTATTCAGGCCAATCTCTTCTCAACGTCATGTCCAAGACCGGCTACTTTGGCAATCATTAGCACCACTATAACATAATAACGGCTAGGGAGACGGCGCAATGTCCTCGCGTCTCATCAACAAGCAATTTTTATTAAAAACACACTGAAGTTGCCATCCATCTCAAGAGAGAAACTTAACACACAATGCTATTTAGGTGAGTGAATCAGAATAGAATTCGGTGAAGTGTTAGGTTCCATATATTTATATAATGATATTACTATATGGTTTTATCTTTTGGTTGATGTGGTGGTTAAGCGGTTAATTGCTAGTGCTACTTGTAATTAAAGAATTGAGGACTGCGCCGGCCGTTGTTAGGTCATACATGCATTCATAGCTTGCCTCTTTTTGACGCCGCAAGTGTCTTAGCAGTGTCTTACACTTGTCCGATGCATTAGTTCTTTATGTGTCACCCGTCAACTTTTTGTCAGGAATTGCATGGAAAAATATTGTTGAAGAACTCCAACGTTGTTTACAAGTATCTAAGGAGATGTTGTTAGGTGAGAATTCGCCCTATAGTGAGTCGTATTACAATTCACTGGCCGTCGTTTTACAACGTCGTGACTGGGAAAACCCTGGCGTTACCCAACTTAATCGCCTTGCAGCACATCCCCCTTTCGCCAGCTGGCGTAATAGGATGGATGGAGCAGATATGTGGGGCCATCAAAGGATGCTCCATCACCAAGTTGAGATCATGCATATGCACCGCAAGTCATCTGGATCGATCGGCTTTAGGCGCGTGGTTGGCCGGCGTTGTTCTGTCCGTGAACAAATCCATTTGATCAACAACTAACCCCAGATCGAACAAACCATGACGATCGATGTAACGGCTGAATCTGATAGATGTTGATTTTGCAAAGCTTACCGACAAAGCATATATGTGTGGCAGCGACTGGCACAGTAAATTAATTTAGATCCATTTATTGGAGGCTACCTTTTCACAAAACTCTGGCCCATCCATCGGCTACAATTAATGTTTTTCAGGAAAGAAGACAAACGTTAACTATGTATTCCTACTTTCTAATCTACCACTGAAAAAGGTAGTAAAACACTTTTTTGGTTCATCAAGTTGGTAATTAAGTCATACCCAACTTCGTCTCAAAAAGTCATACACAACTTTGTTATCACAATACATACAGTACCACACTTTGTAGCTACTCCTTCTCTAACTAGACAGGAATATTTACCTACCCGTACCAGCAGACCCGACAAGCATGTATGGGTAGGCACCATGTGCCCGACTTGCTTGATGTACCGATACACTTCCAATTACGTGGCCGGCGTTGATTAATCTATCTACATCACCGTAAGAACATAAACCCTAGTGACTAGGAAGTAGCTATCCCATTAGCGGCGCCTCAGAGAGTACATGGCTACCAGCTAGAAATAGAAACTTCTCTTGGCCGGTGCAACTTTTCTCCATCCCTTTATTGACCTTGCAGTGCAAGCTTATTAGTGAACAGCTTTGTGTTGCTTTCATCAGTTAGATTGGAGAGATCGCAACATAATCAAGTTAGTTAAGAACACAAGGGTAAGCTAGCTAGGTATCTAAAGGATACGTTGCGTGATCTCCTCTCCTTTAATTGCGATGACGTGTAGGACCCATGATTGCTTACTTAACCCATGCATGCGTCGATATCAACATTCCTTCTTGTGTTTTGTTAACATGTCTAGTGCAAGAGCGGCGGGGAAAAGTGACGATGGATTTGCCATTGTTTGTAGTTCTGTACCCACTATCTTTGGTATGGGCCGCATGCACCCAGGTGATCCTTTTTTGGTCGTCAGAGATGCCCATTTCTGGAGTGGATCAGTGTGTAGAGGCGGTCAGAATATTTTAAGGCCTGTAAAGGAGGAACCAAGTGCTGACTCCAAAGTGGAATTGTATATGAGTAAATCTATGTATGATATCTCACTTTGTTTTCACTCTAATACATTTTTTTTCCATCTCGAGTACGTAGTCTCGAGGCCTCGAGCTTCATAGTGATAATACAAGGTTTAAACCTAGTTGACTATACGTGACAATAGTGATAATTCTATGTCTGAACTGAACTTGTGCGGTCCAGGTTAATTAATATACAACCCTTTGCCTTCGCAAAAAAAAATAGCAATGATTTTATGTGTTTACCTTGTTGAAAGTATTCTTCAGATTTGTATAAACTTAATCTTCAAGGTGAAAAACATAATCTGACCTTTGGTGACTGGATCCGACACCGGTGATGTTTGGGCATCGTTCTCTCTTTGGAGGCGTTGTTGCTGCAAAAAAAATTCTCATTGTCCTTGTGAAGTCAAGAGATGATTGGTGCGTATGTTCGTTTTTATAGTTCGACATCTTTGTTTTGATCACTTCCGAGTTTTTTCTTCTTTTCTCCCTCTTTTTTCTCTGCCTAGGCATAATTTCGGTATCGTATGACTTTGCTCTTTGCCGAGGCATGGTTGTGTGTGTGCATGTGTGTTGGTTGTGTGCACCCTAATCATGCGGAGGCTGGGTGTGTGCTCATTCTATTTCTATCCCCTTGATGATTCATTTTGAGTCAATAAAATCCATCATTTATTGTTAAAAAAAATCCAGAGGTGACATTTAGGTGTGACTTCTTGGTGCTTGAAGGAATATGCATAACTTCGCAATTATTAGCCAAGTAAATATACACTGCCCTTATCCAGAGTAATGCCTTAATCAATATTAAGCTTTATTGGAATCTAAAAGTGACGCTTAAGGTAAGCACAAATAGGTGATTTTAACCGGGGGAAATATAGCTAAATGAAAATGAGCATGCGAGCAAACATAGTCGTTTTTGTCATAAAAAAGATGAAATGATGAAATGCCTTCTCTTTCAGTGTATGTTTCTCTTGTACTTCATTTCGTATCATTCATGATACTTAACGCGGTTTACTGAATAAGTTTGGGAGGTGGCTGCATGGGGGTATTGATGTGAAACAGACGAAACTTATTGTAGCGGGGTAGCAAAAGTTTCTTGTCATTGTGGCTATGTAGAACTGGTGTGGTCTTTGGTAAAAGAACAATGATTAGTTTCTCTAGCAGGTTATTTACTCAATCAGAACGTCACTTTTTTGTGAAAAGCCGACATTGAAAGTTCGATAGGTTTGAGCTGCATGATGTTTTATAGCAAAAGAATGTTCTATTTGAAAGAAAAAAAAGTCATAGTATTGGTTCAAATTTTTTCGAGGGGTGGTTCACATAAAATTAATTCCGAACAAGTATACAAGCACCAGCTGGGCCAAATTGTTGTTCGCCTCTGTATCTGTAGCAGCCTATTTGGTATTGGGCCTTGCTTGATCAACCACATGCCATCCATATGCGAGAGATAGCACAGCGCCGCACACGCTTGCAAGCCACGTTGTTCCTCCCGTCAGTCCACATGTTTACTGTTGTATCAGACTTTTTTCAGACTGCTACAGTGTCAACCATAAACTAATATTCTTCTAGAAAAGGCATACTACCGAGTGCACAGGCAGATGTATTAATTCCACCTTTGCGATCTGATTACGTTTCTGCGATCACAAATCCGTATCGACCACATAATATAATATAGCAAAAGATAGAATACGAATCACACCTTTAAGCCCATCAGATCACGCCCTCTGTTTTCTGTCCGCTTTTCACTGCACGAATAGGTTCAGAGATAATGCTCGTGCATGATGCGTCATCCTACGAACTACTACTAAGTTGCATTTATTTTTTACATAAAAAACACAAGAACTTGGTGTATAAACATTAAACGATTCAAAGAAGCAAGATAGATTATTTTATCATCCATGGTAATATACACAGCAATCTGGTGTTGCATGCTCAGCGATAATATGTAGGTCTGAGGTAAAAAAAACTGAATTTTTTCAATAAATGGTGGATTTTATTAACTCAAAATGAAGTATCAAGTGGAAACAAACATAATGAGCACACATATTCCTTGTAAGTCAGCTGCCTGTGTTTTTTTAGGTAAGTCAGCTGCCTGTTCACCGCAAACCTACGGATATATAGGAATCAGTAAGTTTTATGAATTGTTGGACGAAACTTTGAACAATATAAGAGTGCAGGGGAGCGGAGGGGCGGACAATATAAGTTCGTTCATTTAGGCACTCAATCTTGTTCCATTGCGCTAATCGAAAGCAGCATCCATGGGAGGGCCAATGCTATTCGCCGCGGCAGACCGTAAATAGCGGTAGCTTCACTCAGAGAGCGTCCCTCCGAGTGCCCCAGTTGGACGGCCTACTAGGGTTGGCTGTATCTTCTGTTTCTTTTTTTACTGTTTCCTATTTCTTTTATTTTCCTTTTTCTTTTTCTTTTCTTATCATTTTCCATTTCCTTTTTATCTGTTTTTTGTATTACTATACAAAAAGTTCACCATGTATTAAGAAAATGTTCATCATACATTAAGAAAATGTTCGCCGTATATTATAAAAAGTGCACCATGCATTATAAAATGTTCATCGTATACTAAGAAATTGTTAAAAAAAAATTTACAAAAAAATTCTCTGGGTATTTTGAAAATGTTCATGGTATACTAAGAAATTGTACAATGGATTTAAAAGAAATGTTCAATGTGTATTCTGAAAATGTTCAGCGTATACTAAGTTATTATTGAGTGTATTTTAGAAAAGTTCAATGCATGTTTTGAAATTTTTCAGCATATATTACAAAAAAAAATCACCGTATTAAAACAAAGTTGAACATATATTAACAGTTGTTCAGTGTGTATTTTGGAAAAGTTCACTGTATAGTATGAAAATGTTTGTAGAACCTAATAAAATATAAAAAATGGTGAAAAGTAAAAAAAGATTAAAAAAGCTACTGGGCAGGCCCATTGCGCTCGTGCCCTGTGTGTGTTGTCTCGCGTATGGACCGGCCAGATATACGGGACGGCAGTGCCTCGTATTTTTTTTTACTATTTTGTTCTCTTTATTTGATTTCTTTTTTACTTTTATTTACTCTTCCAAATATTCTAAAGATATATATTTAAAAATATGCTATACATAATGTTTTGACAAATGTTAATCAAGTATTTGAAATATGCTAAAAGTGTATAGAGAAATATTGACCATGTATAAAAAATGATGATTTTTTTCTAATGTATATAAAAATGTTATTCAGGATTTGAAAAATGTTGACCAAGTATTTGAAAAATGCAAAGCAAGCATTTAAAAAATGCTAAATGTGTATAGAAAAAATGTTGATCATGTGTGAAAAACATGTTATTCTTGTATTTGTAAAATGCTAATAAAGAATTTAAAAATGCTTAAAAGGGTGTATAGAAAACATGTTGACCATGTATTTTAAAAACTATTAATCTTGTATTTTAAAAATGTTAATCAAGCATTTCAAAAATATTGAAAACTGTGTATAGAAATAATGTCCACAATGTATGAAAAAATGTTAAATTGGTATAGGAAAAATGTTTTTGACATATACAAAAATGTAGAGTTAAAAAGAAAGCAAACATAAGAAAAGAAAAAAATGAGAGGAAAAAAGAAACCCAAACAAAAAATGGAGAAGAACAAAGAAAACTAGGCAAAAGACAAAGAATAATAAAGAAAACCCTGTCAAAGAACAAAATGAAAAAACAGATAAAAAAATCCATGAAAACTAATGGAAAACCCGGCTTCATTCGCCTCAAGTACAAAAGGCACGTCATCTTATCACTTGCGAGACATGGGCGCAGTGGCTAGCAGAACGAGCCATCCCCAGCAGACCAGGGATTGATCCCCGCTTCTCCCATTTTCATTGCCTTTTTCATTTAACTGTGCGTGAAAATGGGCCGGTCCAATTACTGTACACCCTTCAGCGGGAGTTCCTACGGTCTCGCTTAATGCGAGAAATAGTAGACGCGCCATTTGCTGTCCGCGGGTGGTGAATAGGAGCCGGCTCAGTAGCGTGACAATGAGAATGAGAATAGTGTTACTCCCGGGTCCAGCCAGTACTATATGTATCTTGTATTGATCCCGGCCCAACGTTTCATTCCATGAGACACTTCCTCTGCTTTTCCATTTTTTTTGCTACTACAATTCCTCTGTTTTGAGTGCCCGTCATGAGTTTTGAGCTAACGTCACTAGCTAGTTTGTAGACATGGTGACAATTGTTGCAACCAGTCTGCAGTTTGTGTGCAAGGTCAAATCATCCAGCTCGTCGAGACGGCACAAAACAAGCCAAATTAAGTGACACTGGAGGAAAAACCTTCACGAAGATGACAGCGGTCGTGCAATGTTTCTAACCAGCCAAGTAAACCACACTCTTAGACCACTGAAGAGTTGCGGCGTTACAATATTTTAAAATAACCAAATAATTCACACTCTTGGACCTTAGAATATCTTCAAGCATGCAGCCGTTATGATAAACGAGATCAACCCAAATTTGGCATGCTCATGGAATGCAGCTAGATTTCATCGATTAAACATTGCTGCAGTAGAGAACATGATATGATTATTTCACAAGGATGGATGGTGTGAAAGTTTGTTTCCACCACTACAAAAAGATGATATGCTTTACTGTGTGACTTGTTTCAAGGAAGATATTATATCCCTGTTCGGAGATGATATGCGTATACAACTGAAAAGGAGTTGTACGCCTAATTTTGATGAGGTATTAGAAGAACACATAATAGATGGGCCCAGAATATGTTTTAGTTATGGAAGAGCTTTACGTAGATCTCTAAGGTCGCTCGCATCCAACTACAAACCCTCTCATAAACATCATCGGGGTGTTCTTCTTCCATGAATTGGCACTCTATTTTGAAACATAAATGGACTCTGGCGGTGCTAAACTATATCAACAAGTTTTGAGCATTGGACTCAAGTTAAGTCGGACCAAATAGAAAACTGCACCAAGAAATATTGCATTGTTTAGCATATCATCACCAGTGGTGCCTTGAACCAAGGGTAAGTGTGTATGTTTTACTCTGTAAAACATGCAAATTGCTTCTTCTTTTTTGAAGCAATAGATGTACATATTGTTGTCATGCAGATTAGACTAGTGAAGTTATGAAGAGGATTAGGCTGCAACTCTCAAACTTGATAGGTAGTATAATATTAGTGTCAAAAGCATCTGTTTTTTGTAGGCTGCGAACTACTATTCGGGTTGGGCATGTAATCTTCAGAATTATATGGATTGCCGCAAGTACGGAACACTTGAAAGCTGGAAAGAAGTGTGCCAAGAAGAGATGATGTAATTCACACTCTGAACTGATATAACATGAATTGTGTTATTAGAATATTAACTGTGAACATATGCCACTACCAATATCAACAAATATTGATGCCATTTTTTTTATTAATTCTCTATCGTTGTTGTGATTAAAGAGAGGGAGAGATACTTTGGTGCTTTATAGCCAAATATGGTTGCCATCATATCTCCATGTCTGGAAAATGCTAATGTATTGGTGCTTGACAATGGTTCGGCCTTCTACATACCAATGAATATTCCTTTTGGAGTTCCTCAAGGTGATCTCTTGTGATTGATGGAGCATATGTAATAAGTTAATATAATGCATTACATGTGTGATATACCATGTTCGCTCTAATGATTGTACATACTCTATGGAGCCGGAGAGGGTGGCAGCGGTGTACCCGTCGCTTCCGATCCGCTTGGGGCGTCGCCTATGGAGGTCAGGCAAGCATCGACGTTTGGTGTCAGTCATGTAGTTTCCTCATTGTCTAGACATGCCCCGCCTAGGGGCCGATGTGGAAGTTGAACAGGCGGCTTCAGTGTGCGCGTTTGTGTTGCAGGGTGTTGGGTCTACCTATTTATGCGGAGCATCATTTGCTTGTCGGGTACGTGGCCTCATGCCGATATGGACGCCGGAGCAACAACTCCAGAGTGCACCTTTGTGGCTTTTGTGTCACATGGTGTTAATTCTGGTCACTTGGGTGGCAGAGCCATCAGCTCGTCTGGTACGAGGCCTCGAGGCTGGTGTGGGTATGTAAGGCCTGTAAGTAGGAGCGGCAGCCTTGGGTCATGTTGTAGGGTATCAACTCTAGTTGTTTGGGTGATGCAGTCGTGGGCTAGTGTGTGTGTGTGGAGGGGAGGGGGTGCACAATTGTATTGATGTTTTGGTAGTTTTCCTTCTTGTCTGATCAATTCTCTTCATTTATATAAAAAGTCAGATCTCATGTTGGTTGTACGGAAATAATGTAAAATTATCACTGATCTAAAATGGCTTGGTGTAGTCATTAGTGTAGAATTGGCCATTAGTCCTGCTTCATAAGGGTCTTTAGTCCCGGTTCACCAACCGGGGCTAAAGGGTGGGGACTAAAGCCCCCCCCCCCTAGTACCGGTTTGTTACGACCCGGGACCAAAGGCCCACCACGTGGCACGAGCCCGCGCCGGGGGCTGGGGGTCCTTTAGTCACGGTTGGTGACACCAACCGTGACTAAAAAGGTTTAGGGTTTTATGGTTTATTTTTCCTTTTAATTTTGTGTTTTTCATTTAATTCTTTTTCATTTCAAACATATTTTACATTACTACATAATGTACACGTTATGCATATATAAATAGAATTTCTCATAGAACCGATCATATATATATATATATATATATGTATATATCATCGAATTTCTCGTACGACCATTCACACACACACACACACACACACACACACACACACACATATATATATATATATATCGAATTTCTTCCTGGGAGTGACAACTTTCTTGCCATTCTTCTTGAAGTTCCCCTTCTTTCCCTTGCCTTTTTTTCTTGAAACTAGTGGTTTTGTTAACCATCAACACTTGATGCTCTTTCTTGATTTCTACCTCCGCAGCTTTGAGCATAGCGAAGAGCTCGGGAATTGTCTTATCCATCCCTTGCATATTATTGTTCATCATGAAGCCTGTGTAGCTTGGTGGCGGTGATTGAAGAACTCTGTCAATAACACTATCATCTGGAAGATTAACTCCCAGCCGAGTCAAGTGGTTATGATACCCGGACATTCTGAGTATGTGTCACTGACAGAACTATTCTCCTCCATCTTGCAGTTATAGAACTTGAGACTTCATATCTCTCAACTCGAGCATTTTCTTGAAATATTAACTTCAATTCCTGGAACATCTCATATGGTCCATGACGTTCAAAACGTCTTTGTAGTCTCGATTCTAAGTCGTAGAGCATGGCACATTGAACTATAGAGTAGTCATCAGACAGCGTCTACCAGACGTTCAAAGCGCCTACATTAGCAGGAGGGGGCTTGTCACCTAGCGGTGCATCAAGGACATAATTCTTCTATGCAGCAATGAGGATAATCCTCAAGTTACAGACCCAGTCTGTGTAGTTGCTACCATCATCTTTCAACTTAGCTTTCTCTAGGAACACATTAAAATTCAAGGGAATGGTAGCACGGGTCATTGATCTATAACATAGATATGCAAAAACTATCAGGACTAAGTTCATGATAAATTAAGTTCAATTAATCATATTACTCAAGAACTCCCACTTACATAGACATCCCTCAAGCCATCTAAATGATCACGTGATCCATATCAACTAAACCATGTCCGGTCATCACGTGAGATGGGGTAGTTTTCAATGGTGAACATCTCTATGTTGATCATATCTACTATATGACTCACGTTTGACCTTTTGGTCTCCAATGTTCCGAGGCCATATCTGCACATGCTAGGCTCGTCAAGTTTAACCCGAGTATTCCGCATGTGCAAAACTATCTTGCACCCGTTGTATGTGAATGTGGAGCTTATCACAGCCGATCATCACGTGGTGTCTCAGCACGATGAACTATCGCAACGATGCATACTTAGGGAGAACACTTATACCTTGAAATTTTAGTAAGGGATCATCTTATAATGCTACCGCCATACTAATCAAAATAAGATGCATAAAAATAAACATCACATGCAATTAAAATCTGTGACATGATATGGCCATCATCATCTTGTGCCTTTGATCTCCATATCCAAAGCACCGTCATGATCCCCATCGTCGCTGGCTTGACACCTTGATCTCCTTCATAGCGTCGTGGTCGTCTCGCCAACTATTGCTTCTACAATTATCGCTAATGCATAGTGATAAAGTAAAGCAACTACATGGCGTTTGCATTTCATAAAATAAAGCGACAACCATAAGGCTCCTGCCAGTTGCCGATAACTTTTCATACAATAACGTATATCACATCATGTCTTGACCATATCACATCACAACATGCCCTACAAAAACAAGTTAGACGTCCTCTACTTTTTTGTTGCAAGTTTTACATGGCCACTACGGGCTTCTAGCAAGAACCGTTCTTACCTACGCATCAAAACCACAATGGTGATTTGTCAAGTTTGCTGTTTTAACCTTCAACAAGACCGGCTGCAGTCAAATTCGATTCAACTAAAGTTGGAGAAACACACACCCGCCAGCCACCTTTATGCAAAACTAGTTGCATGTCTGTCGGTGGAACCGGTCTCATGAACGTGGTCATGTAAGGTTGGTCCGGGCCGCTTCATCCAACAATACCGCCGAATCAAAATAAGACATTGGCGGTAAGCAGCATGACGATCACCGCCCACAACTCTTTGTGTTCTACTCGTGCATATCATCTACGCATAGAACTGGCTCGGATGCCATTATTGTGGAATGTAGCATGCAATTTCAAAAAATTCCTACGCTCACGCAAGATCTATCTAGGAGACGCATAGCAAAGAGAGGGGGAGAGTGTGTACATGTACCCTTGTAGACCGTAAGCGGAAGTGTTTGACAACGCAGTTGATGTAGTCGAACTTCTTCTCGTTTCGACCGATCAAGCACTGAATGTACGACACCTCCGAGTTCTACACACGTTCAGCTCAATGACGTCCCTCGAACTCTTGATCCAGCAAACTGTCGAGGGAGAGTTTCGTCAGCACAACAGTGTGGTGAAGGTGATGGTGAAGTGATCAGGCAGAGCTTCGCCTAAGCACTATGGCAATATGACCGGAGGCGTAAACTGTGGAGGGGGCGCCGCCACACGGCTAGGAATTAATGTTGTGTGTTCTAGCGGCAAGAAACCTAAGTTGTCATTTCTTAAATTTTGGGGTTGTGATGCTTATGTGAAAAAGCTTCAGCCTGATAAGCTTGAACCCAAATCGGAGAAGTGCGTCTTCATAGGATACCCAAAAAATGTTGGGTACACCTTATATCACAAATCCGAAGGCAAGATCTTTGTTGCTAAGAATGGATCCTTTCTTGAGAAGGAGTTTCTCTCGAAAGAAGTGAGTGGGAGGAAAGTAGAACTTGATGAGGTAATTGTACCTTCTCTCGAATTGGAAAGTAGCTCATCACAGAAATTAGTTCCAATGATGCCAACACCAACTAGAGAGGAAGCTAATGATAATGATCGTGAAACTTCAGATCAAGTTACTACTTAACCTCGTAGGTCAACCAGAGCACGTTCCGCACCTGTGTGGTACGGTAATCCTATTCTGGAAGTCAAGTTACTAGACCATGACGAACCTACGAACTATGAGGAAGCGATGATGAGCCCAGATTCCGATAAATAGCTAGGCCATGAAATCTGAGATAGGATCCATGTATGAGAACAAAGTGTGGACTTTGGTTGACTTTCCCGATGACAGGTAAGCCATAGAGAATAAATGGATCTTCAAGAAGAAGACTGAAGCTGATGGTAAAGTTATTGTCTACAAAGCTCGACTTGTTGCGAAAGGTTTTTGTCAAGTTCAAGGAGTTGACTACGATGAGACTTTCTCACCCGTAGCGATGCTTAAGTCTGTTCGAATCATGTTAGGAATTGCCGCATTTTATGAATATGAAATCTGGCAAATGGACGTCAAAACTGCATTCCTTAATGGATTTCTCAAAGAAGAGTTATATATGATGCAACCAGAAGGTTTTGTCGATCCTAAAGGTGCTAACAAAGTGTGCAAGCTCCAGCGATCCATTTATGGACTCGTGCAAGCATCTGGAGTTGGAATATACGCTTTGATAGTGTGATCAAAGCATATGGTTTTATACAAACTTTCGTAGAAGTCTGTATTTACAAGAAAGTGAGTGGGAGCTCTGTAGCATTTCTAATATTATATGTGGATGACATATTGTTTATTGGAAATGATATAGAATTTCTGGATAGCATAAAAGGACACTTGAATAAGAGTTTTTCAAAAAAGACCTCGATGAAGCTGCTTATATATTGGGCATCAAGATCTATAGAGATAGATCAAGATGCTTAATTGGACTTTCGCAAAGCACATACTGATACGTCTCCAACGTATCTATAATTTTTGATTGCTCCATGCTATATTATCTACTATTTTGGGCAATATTGGGCTTTATTATCCACTTTTATATTATTTTTGGCACTAACCTATTAACCGGAGGCCCAGCCCAGATTTGCTGTTTTATGCCTATTTCAGTGTTTTGAAGAAAAGGAATATCAGACGGAGTCGAAACGGAATGAAATCAACTGGAGAAGTTATTTTTGGAAGGAAACACACCTGATGGACTTGGACCCCACATCAAGGAAGGAACGAGGTTCTCACGAGGGTGGGCCCCCCCAGGGTGCGCCCCTGTCTCGTGGGGCCCTCGTGGCTCCCCTGACGTACCTCCTGCACCCATATATACCTACGTGACCTAAAACTTCTAGAACGCAAGATAGATCGGGAGTTCCGCCGCCAGAAGCCTCTGTAGCCACCAAAAGTCAATCGGGACCCTGTTCCGGCACCCTGCCGGAGGGGGGAACCCTCACCGGTGGCCATCTTCATCACCCCGGTGCTCTCAATGACGAGGAGGGAGTAGTTCTCCCTCGGGGCTGAGGGTATGTACCAGTAGCTATGTGTTTGATCTCTCTCTCTCTCTCTCTCTCTCGTGTTCTTGATTTGGCACGATCTAGATGTATCGCGAGCTTTGCTATTATAGTTGGATCTTATGTTTCTCCTGCCCCTCTTCTCTCTTGTAATGAATTGAGTTTCCCCTTTGAAGTAATCTTATCGGATTGCGTCTTTAAAGACTTGAGAACACTTGATGTATGTCTTGTCGTGAATATCTGTGGTGACAATGGGATATCACGTGCCACTTGATGTATGTTTTGGTGACCAACTTGCGGGTTTCGTGACATTGGGAACCTATTCATAGGGGTTGGCACACGTTTTCGTCGTGATTCTCCGGTAGAAACTTTGGGGCACTCTTTGAGGTCCTTTGTGTTGGTTGAATAGATGAATCTGAGATTGTGTGATGCATATCGTATAATCATACCCACGGATACTTGAGGTGACATTGGAGTATCTAGGTGACATTAGGGTTTTGGTTGATTTGTGTCTTAAGGTGTTATTCTAGTACGAACTCTAGGGCTATTTGTGACACTTATAGGAATAGCCCAACGGATTGATTGGAAAGAATAACTTTGAGGTGGTTTCGTACCCTACCATAATCTCTTCGTTTGTTCTCCGCTATTAGTGACTTTGGAGTGACTCTTTGTTGCATGTTGAGGGATAGTTATGTGATCCAATTATGTTAGTATTGTTGAGGGAACTTACACTAGTGAAAGTATGAACCCTAGGCCTTGTTTCAACGCATTGCAATACCGTTTACGCTCACTTTTATCACTTGCTACCTTGCTGTTTTTATTATTTCAGATTACAAAAACTATTATCTACTATCCATATTGCACTTGTATCACCATCTCTTCGCCGAACTAGTGCACCTATACAATTTACCATTGTATTGGGTGTGTTGGGGACACAAGAGACTCTTTGTTATTGGATTGCAGGGTTGCTTGAGAGAGACCATCTTCATCCTACGGCTCCTACGGATTGATAAACCTTAGGTCATCCACTTGAGGGAAATTTTCTACTGTCCTACAAACCTCTGCACTTGGAGGCCCAACAACGTCTACAAGAAGAAGGTTGTGTAGTAGACATCAAGCTCTTTTCTGGCGCCGTTGCCGGGGAGGTTAGCGCTTGAAGGTATATATTTAGATCTTGCAATCGAGTCTTTTAGTTTCTTGTTTTATCACTAGTTTAGTTTATAAAATAAAATTACAAAAAAATGGAATTAAGTTTGTCTCATACGCTTCACCTTTTTAATATCTTTCGTGAGTATGATGGAAAGGATAATTGTGCTCAAGTGCTAGAAGAAGAAATCTATAAAATGTTTGGCACTAAATATTTGAATGATGAGCATGATTGCAATGTTGTTAGTATTAATTCCTTGAATATCCATGATGCTAATGATATGCAAAGCCACAAGCTTGGGGAAGCTATGTTTGATGAAGATGATATTTTTTGTCCCCCAACTTTTGATGAGCAAATTTATTATGATGAAAGCATGCTTACTATCTATGATGATTATTGTGATGACACGTATGCTTTAAAGAATAATGATAACCATGAAACTTGTCATCTTGATCTTAATTTTCAATCACATGATAGTTATTTTGTTGAGTTTGCTCCCACTACTATTCATGAGAAGAATCTTGCTTATGTGGAGAGTAGTAAATTTTCTATGCTTGTAGATCATGAAAAGAATACTTTAGGTGCTGGTTATATTGTTTAATTCATTCATGGCACTACTGAAAATTATTATGAGGGAGGAACATATGCTTGTAGGAATTGCAATAATATCAAGTTTCCTCTCTATGTGCTTAAAGTTTTGAAGTTATGCTTGTTTTACCTTCCTATGCAAGTTGATTATTGTTCCCATAAGTTTTTTGCTCACAAAATCCCTATGAATAGGAAGTGGGTTAGACTTAAATGTGCTAGTCATATTCTTCATGATGCTCTCTTTATGTTACAATTCTTATCTTTTATGTGAGCATCATTGAAATCATCATGCCTAGCTAGGGGCATTAAACGATAGCGCTTGTTGGGAGGCAACCCAATTTTATTTTAGTTCCTTGCTTTTTGTTCCTGTTTAGTAATAAATAATTCATCTAGCCTATGTTTAGATGTGTTATTATGCTTTTAATTAGTGTTTGTGCCAAGTAGAACCTTTGGGAAGACTTTGGGAAAGTCTTGTTGATCATGCTGTAAAAAACAGAAACTTTAGCGCTCACGAGAATTACTGCCATTTTTATTTGGAGAGTGCTATTTAGTTAATATTATTTTTGCAGATGATTAATAGATAAATTCCTCAGGTACAGAAATTTATTTGAGAATTTTATGAGTTCCAGAAATATACGTTTGATCCAGATTACTACAGACTGTTCTGTTTTTGACAGATTCTGTTTTTCGTGTGTTGTTTGCTTATTTCGATGAATCTATGGCTAGTAAAATAGTTTATAGACCATAAAGAAGTTGGAATACAGTAGGTTTAACACCAATATAAATAAAGAATGATTTCATTACAGTACCTTGAAGTGGTGATTTATTTTCTTATACTAACGGAGCTTACGAGTTTTCTGTTAAGTTTTGTGTTGTGAAGTTTTCAAGTTTTGGGTAAGGATTCGATGGACTATGGAATAAGGAGTGGCAAGAGCCTAAGCTTGGGGATGCCCAAGGCACCCCAAGGTAACATTCAAGGACAACCAAAAGCCTAAGCTTGGGGATGCCCCGGAAGGCATCCCCTCTTTCCTCTTCGTTCATCGGTAACTTTACTTGGAGCTATATTTTTATTCGCCACATGATATGTGTTTTGCTTGGAGCGTCAATTTATTTTGTTAGGATTTACTTGATTTTATTTAGAACAATGTTTTGCATCTTTTATTTCAATAAAAGTGGCATTGATAGCCTTTACTATGCCTATTTTAGAAGTCCACATGTTGCTGTTTGAAAACAGAAAGTTTACCGCTGTTGCAATAATTCCCTAGAAAAGTCAGAATGTGATAAAATATTGAAACCTTTTGAATATTAAGCTCTGATAAATTTAATACAGTGGGAATTTTCTTTCATAATTTTTGGAGCTAGGGAAGTATGGATGTTGCAGCATTCTTTACAGACTATCCTGTTTAGGCAGATTGCTGTTATGTTTGCATTGTTTGCATATGTTTGCTTCTTTAATGATTCTATTTGAGGATAGGACTATTAAATATGCAGAGGCATTTAGTATGCAATGTTGAATAATAATTTTAGTGATTTGCTACAGTAGAGTATGATAAGGTTTTGGCAATGGTTTATACTAACTTATCTCACGAGTCCTTGTTGAGTTTTGTGTGGATGAAGCTTTTTGAGATTTAGGGAGACCGTGATATGAGAGGAATTAAGGAGACACAAAAGCTCAAGCTTGGGGATGCCCAAGGCATCCCAAGATAATATTTCAAGAAGTCTCAAGCGTCTAAGCTTGGGGAAGCCCCGGTTGGCATCCCACCTTTCTTCTTCAACAACTATCGGTTAGTATCGGTTGATCCTAAGTTTTTTTGCTTCTTCACATAATGTTTGCTATTCGTAGATGCCATTTTGTTTTGCTTTGCTTGCTGTTTGAATAAAATACCAAGATCTGAAATTATTAAATGTTAGAGAGTCTTCACATAGTTGCATAATTATTCGACTACTCATTGATCTTCACTTATATCTTTCGGAGTAGTTTGTCATTTGCTCTAGTGATTCACTTATATCTTTTTAGAGCACGGTGGTGGTATTATAGAAATAGATGAACTCTAATGCTTCACTTATATCATTTTGATAGTTTTAAATAGCATGGTAATTTGCTTAAATAATCCTAATATGCTAGGCATCCAATAATAGTAAAAACTTTCATATAGAGTGTTGAATACTAGGAGAAGTTTGATACTTGATAATTGTTTTGAGATATGGAGATGGTGATATTAGAGTCATGCTAGTTGAGTAGTTGTGAATTTGAGAAATACTTGTGTTAAAGTTTGTGATTCCCGTAGCATGCACGTATGGTGAACCGTTATGTGATGAAGTCGGAGCATGATTTATTTATTGATTGTCCTCCTTATGAGTGGCGGTCGGGGACGAGCGATGGTCTTTTCCTACCAATCTATCCCCCTAGGAGCATGCGCGTAATACTTTGCTTTGATAACTTGTAGATTTTTGCAATAAGTATATGAGTTCTTTATGACTAATGTTGAGTCCATGGATTATACGCACTCTCACCCTTCCACCTTTGCTAGCCTCTCTAATACCACGCACCTTTCGCCGGTATCATACACCCACCATATACCTTCCTCAAAACAGCCACCATATCTACCTATTATGGCATTTCCATAGCCATTCCGAGATATATTGCCATGCAACTTTCCACCGTTCCGTTATTATGACACACTCCATCATTGTCATATTGCTTAGCATGATCATGTAGTTGACATCGTATTTGTGGCAAAGCCACCGTTCATAATTCTTTCATACATGTCACTCATGAGTCATTGCACATTCCGGTACACCGCCGGAGGCATTCATATAGAGTCATATCTTGTTCTAAGTATTGAGTTGTAAGTAAAAAGAAGTGTGATGATCATCATTATTAGAGCATTGTCCCAGTGAGGAAAGGATGATGGAGACTATGACTCCCCCACAAGTCGGGATGAGACTCCAGATGAAAAATAAATAAAAGAGGCCAAAGAAGCCCAAATAAAAAAAAGAAAGAAAAGAGGCCATAAAAAAGAGAAAAGGCCCAAATAAAAAAATAAAAAAATGAGAGAAAAAGAGAGAAGGGACAATGCTACTATCCTTTTACCACACTTGTGCTTCAAAGTAGCACCATGATCTTCATGATAGAGAGTCTCCTATGTTGTCACTTTCATATACTAGTGGGAATCTTTCATTATAGAACTTGGCTTGTATATTCCAATGATGGGCTTCCTCAAAATGCCCTAGGTCTTCGTGAGCAAGCGAGTTGGATGCACACCCACTAGTTTCTTTTGTTGAGCTTTCATACATTTATAGCTCTAGTGCATCCGTTTCATGGCAATCCCTACTCACTCACACTGATATCTATTGATGGGCATCTCCATAGCCCGTCGATACGCCTAGTCGATGTGAGACTATCTTCTCCCTTTTTGTCTTCTCCACAACCACCATTCTATTCCACCTATAGTGCTATGTCCATGGCTCACGCTCATATATTGCGTGAAGATTGAAAAAGTTTGAGAACATCAAAAGTATGAAACAATTGCTTGGCTTGTCATCGGGGTTGTGCATGATTTAAATATTTTGTGTGGTGAAGATGGAGCATAGACAGACTATATGATTTTGTAGGGGCTCACGCTCATATATTGCATGAAGATTGAAAAAATTTGAGAACATCAAAAGTATGAAACAATTGCTTGGCTTGTCATTGGGGTTGTGCATGATTTAAATATTTTGTGTGGTGAAGATGGAGCATAGCCAGACTATATGATTTTGTAGGGATAGCTCTCTTTGGCCATGTTATTTTGAGAAGACATGATTGCTTTATTAGTATGCTTGAAGTATTATTATTTTTATGTCAATATAAACTTTAGTCTTGAATCTTTCGAATCTGAATATTCATATCACAATTAAGAAGAATTACATTGAAATTATGCCAACTAGCATTCCACATCAAAAATTATCTTTTTTATCATTTACCTACTCGAGGACGAGCAGGAATTAAGCTTGGGGATGCTTGATACGTCTCCAACGTATCTATAATTTTTGATTGCTCCATGCTATATTATCTACTGTTTTGGGCAATATTGGGCTTTATTATCCACTTTTATATTATTTTTGGGACTAACCTATTAACCGGAGGCCCGGCCCAGATTTGCTGTTTTATGCCTATTTTAGTGTTTTGAAGAAAAGGAATATCAGACGGAGTCGAAACGGAACGAAATCAACTGGAGGAGTTATTTTTGGAAGGAAACACACCTGATGGACTTGGACCCCATGTCAAGAAGGAACGAGGTGCTCACGAGGGTTGGGGGGCGCCCCCCCTAGGGCGCGCCCCCTGTCTCGTGGGGCCCTCGTGGCTCCCCTAACGTACCTCCTGCGCCCATATATATCTACGTGACCTAAAACTTCCAAAACGCAAGATAGATCGGGAGTTCCGCCGCCAGGAGCCTCCGTAGCCACCAAAAGTCAATCGGGACCCTGTCCCGGCACCCTACCGGAGGGCGGAACCCTCACCGGTGGCCATCTTCATCATCCCGGTGCTCTCCATGACGAGGAGGGAGTAGTTCTCCCTCGGGGCTGAGGGTATGTACCAGTAGCTATGTGTTTGATCTCTCTCTCTCTCTCTCTCGTGTTCTTGATTTGGCACGATCTTGATGTATCGTGAGCTTTGCTATTATAGTTGGATCTTATGTTTCTCCTCCCCCTCTTCTCTCTTGTAATGAATTGAGTTTCCCCTTTGAATTAATCTTATCGGATTGAGTCTTTAAAGACTTGAGAGCACTTGATGTATGTCTTGCCGTGAATATCTGTGGTGACAATGGGATATCACGTGCCACTTGATGTATGTTTTGCTGACCAACTTGCGGGTTTTGTGACATTGGGAACCTATGCATAGGGGTTGGCACACATTTTAGTCGTGATTCTCCGATAGAAACTTTGGGGCACTCTTTAAGGTCCTTTGTGTTGGTTGAATAGATGAATCTGAGATTGTGTGATGCATATCATATAATCATACCCACGGATACTTGAGGTGACATTGGAGTATCTAGGTGACATTAGGGTTTTGGTTGATTTGTGTCTTAAGGTGTTATTCTAGTACGAACTCTAGGGCTATTTGTGACACTTATAGGAATAGCCCAACGGATTGATTGGAAAGAATAACTTTGAGGTGGTTTCGTACCCTACCATAATCTCTTCGTTTGTTCTCCGCTATTAGTGACTTTGGAGTGAATCTTTGTTGCATGTTGAGGGATAGTTATGTGATCCAATTATGTTAGTATTGTTGAGGGAACTTACACTAGTGAAAGTATGAACCCTAGGCCTTGTTTCAACGCATTGCAATACCGTTTACGCTCACTTTTATCACTTGCTACCTTGCTGTTTTTATTATTTCAGATTACAAAAACTATTATCTACTATCCATATTGCACTTGTATTACCATCTCTTCGCCGAACTAGTGCACCTATACAATTTACCATTGTATTGGGTGTGTTAGGGACATAAGAGACTCTTTGTTATTGGGTTGCAGGGTTGCTTGAGAGAGACCATCTTCATCCTACGCCTCCTACGGATTGATAAACCTTAGGTCATCCACTTGAGGGAAATTTGCTACTGTCCTATAAACCTCTGCACTTGGAGGCCCAACAACGTCTACAAGAAGAAGGTTGTGTAGTAGACATCACATACCTTGATAAAGTTTTGAAAAAGTTCAAAATGGATCAGTCAAAGAAAGGGTTCTTACCTGTGTTACAAGGTGTGAAGTTGAGTCAGACTCAATGCCCGACCACTGCAGAAGATAGAGAGAAAATGAAAGTCATTCCCTATGCCTCAGACATAGGGTCTATCATGTATGCTATGATGTGTACCAGACCTGATGTGTGCCTTGCTATAAGTCTAGCAGGGAGGTACCAAAGTAATCCAGGAGTGGATCACTAGACAGCGGTCAAGAACATCCTGAAGTACCTGAAAAGGACTAAGGATGTGTTTCTCGTTTATGGAGGTTACAAAGAGCTCATCGTAAATGGTTACGTTGATGCTAGCTTTGGCATTGATCTGGATGACTCTAAGTCACAAATCTAATACGTATTTATATTGAATGGTGGAGTTGTCAGTTGGTGCAGTTCCAAGCAAAGCGTTTTCGCGGGATCTACGTGTGAAGTGGAGTACATAGCTGATTCGGAAGCAGCAAATGAAGGAGTCTAGATGAAGGAGTTCATATCCGATCTAGGTATAATACCTAGTGCATCGGGTCCAATGAAAATCTTTTGTGACAATACTAGAGCAATTGCCTTGGCGAAGGAATCCAGATTTCACAAAAGAACCAAACACATCAAGAGACGCTTCAACTCCATCCGTGATCAAGTCAAGGATGGAGACATAGAGATTTGCAAAATACATACGGATCTGAATGTGGCAGATGATGTCGCTTGAAGCTACGTCGGTATTTCCCCAAAGAGGAAGGGATGATGCAGTATAGTGGCGGTAGGTATTTCCCTCAGATATGAAACCAAGGCTATCGAACCAGTAGGAGAACCAAGCAGCACAATGTAAACAGCCCCTGCACACAAATAACAAATACTCGCAATCCGACGTGTTAAAGGGGTTGTCAATCCCTTTCGGGTAACGGTGCCAGAAATTGGCACGCGGACGTGAGAGAGTTGTAAATATTGATAGATCGAATGCCAAATAAAATAAATTGCAGCAAGGTATTTTGTATTTTTGGTTTAATAGATCTGAAAATAAAAGGCAAATAAAATAGATCGCGGAGGCAAATAATATGAGAAAGAGACCCGGGGGCCATAGGTTTCACTAGTGGCTTCTCTTGAGAAAAATAGAAAATGGTGGGTAAAAAAATTACTGTTGGGAAATTGAAAGAACTTCAAATAATCATGAAGATATCTAGGCAATGATCATGACATAGGCATCACGTCCAAGATTAGTGGACCGACTCCTGCCTGCATCTACTACTATTACTCCACACATCGACCACTATCCAGCATGCATCTAGTGTATTAAGTTCACGGAGAAACAGAGTAATGCAATAAGAACGATGACATGATGTAGACAAGATCTATCTATGTAGAGATAGACCTCATCATTTTATCCTTAGTAGCAACTATACATACGTGTCGGTTCCTCTTCTGTCACTGGGATCAAGCACGGTAAGATCGAACCCACTACACAGCACCTCTTCCCATTGCAAGATAAATAGATCAAGTTGGCCAAACAAAACCCAAATATCAGAGAAGAAATATGAGGCTATATGCAATCATGCATAAAAGAGATCAAATAAACTCAAATACTTTCATGGATATAAAAATATAGATCTGATCATAAACTCAAAGTTCATCGGATCCCAACAAGCACACCGCAAAAGAGTTACCTCATATGGATCTCCAAGATACCATTATATTGAGAATAAAACAAGAGAGAGGAAGCCATCTCGATACTAACTACGGACCCGAAGGTCTACAAAGAACTACGCACGCATCATCGCAGAGGCACCAATGGAAGTGATGAACCCCTCCATGATGGTGTCTAGATTGGATCTGGTGGTTCTGGACTCTACAGTGACTGAAATTGATTTTCGTCGACTCCCCTAGGGTTTCTAGAATATTCGGGTATTTATAGAGCAAAGAGGCGGCCCGGGGGGCACCCAAGGTGGGCACAACCCACCGGGGCGTGCCTGGGCCTCCTGGTGCGCCCTGGTGGCTTGTGGTCTCCTCGGAGCACCCCCGAGGCGCAGCCTTGGCCCATTAGGTGTCTTCTGGTCCATAAAAAATCTCCGAAAAGTTTCGTTGCATTTGGACTCTGTTTGGTATTGATTTTCTGTGATGTAAAAAACATGCAAAAAAACAACAACTGGCACTTGGCACTATGTCAATAGGTTAGTACCAAAAAAATGATATAAAATGACTATAAAATGATTATAAAACATCCAAGATTGATAATATAACAGCATGGAACAATCAAAAATTATATATACGTTGGAGACGTATCAGCAGACCCGTTGACTAAGCCTCTTCCATGAGCAAAACATGATCAGCACCAAAACTCCATGGGTGTTAGAATCATTACAATATAATCTAGATTATTGACTCTAGTGCAAGTGGGAGACTGAAGGGAATATGCCCTAGAGGCAATAATAAAGGTGCTATTTATATTTCATTATATCATGATAACTGTTTATTATTCATGCTATAATTGTATTAACCGGAAACTTGATACACATGTGGATACATAGACAAAACACAGTGTCCCAAGTAAGCCTCTATTAGACTAGCTCGTTAATCAAAGATGGTTAAGTTTCCTAGCCATAGACATGTCTTGGCATTTTATGAACGACATCACATCATTAGGGTAATGATGTGATGGACAAGACCCATCTGTTAGCTTAGCATAATGATCGTTAAGTTTTATTGCTATGCTTTCTTCATGACATATACATATTCCTTTGACTATGAGATTATGCAACTCCCGGATACCGGAGGAATACCTTATGTGCTATCAAACGTCACAACATAACTAGGTGATTATGAAGATGCTCTATAGGTATCTCCGAAGGTATTTGTTGGGTTGGCGTAGATCGAGGTTAGGGTTTGTCACTCCGAGTATCGGAGAGGTATCTCTGGGCCCTCTCGGTAATGCACATCATAATAAGCCTTGCAAGCAATGTGACTAATGAGTTAGTTGCGGGATGATGCATTACGGAACGAGTAAAGAAACTTGCCGGTAACGAGATTGAACTAGGTATGAAGATACCGACGATCGAATCTCGGGCAAGTAACATACCGATGACAAAGGGAATAACGTATGTTGTCATTGCAGTGCGACCGATAAAGATCTTCGTAGAATATGTGGGAACCAATATGAGCATCCAGGTTCCACTATTGGTTATTGACTGGAGAGGTGTCTCGGTCATGTCTACATGGTTCTTGAACCCGTAGGGTCCGCACGCTTTACGTTCAATGACGATTTTGTATTATATGAGTTATGTGATTTGGTGACCCAATGTTGTTCGGAGTCCCAGATGAGATCACGGACATGACAAGGAGTCTCAAAATGGTCGAGAGGTAAAGATTCATATATAGGACGATGATATTCGGACACCGAAAGTGTTTCGGGGCATACCGGGTACATATCGGAGTACCGGGCGGTTAACGGAACCCCCCGGGGGAATAATGGGCCTTATGGGCCATATGAGGGAAGCACACCAGCCCACAAGGGGTGGTGCACCCCCTGCTAAGGAAGGAGGCCTAATAGGAGAAGGAGGTGGGGGTTCGCCCCCCCCCCTTTCCTTCCTCCCCCTCTCTTCCCTTTTCCCCCTTCCGGTAAAAGGAAAGGGGGGAGGCCGAATTGGACTAGGGTCCCAAGTAGGATTCCTCCTACTTGGGCGCCCCCTTGGATGCCTCTCCTCCACCGCTAGAACACACAACATTAATTCCTTGTCGTGTGCGGCGCCCCCCTCCAGAGTTTACGCCTCCGGTCATATTGTTGTAGTGCTTAGGCGAAGCTCTGTGTAGATCGCTTCACTATCACCGTCACCATGCCGTCGTGCTGACGGAACTCTCCCTCGACACTTTGCTGGATCAAGAGTTTGAGGGACATCATCGAGCTGAACGTGTGCAGAACTCGGAGGTGTCGTACGTTCGGTGCTTGATCGGTCTGAATGAGAAGAAGTTCGACTACATCAACTGCATTGTCAAACACTTCCGCTTATGGTCTACAAGGGTACGTGGATACACTCTCCCCCTCTTGTTGCTATGAATTGTTGGGGAACGTTGCAGAAAACAAAATTTTCCTACGGTTTCACCAAGATCCATCTATGAGTTCATCTAGCAACGAGTGATTAGATGCATCTACGTACCTTGTAGATCGCGAGCAAAAGCGTTCAAAGAACGGGGATGATGTAGTCGAACACGACGTGATCCAAATCACCGGAGATCCTAGCACCGAACGTACGGCACCTCCGCGTTCAACACACGTACGGAACAGCCACGTCTCCTCCTTCTTGATCCAGCAAGGGGAGAGGAGAGGTTGAGGGAGATGGCACCAGCAGCAGCACGACGGCGTGGTGTTGATGGAGCTGCAGTACTCCGGCAGGGCATCGCCAAGCGCTATGGAGGAGGAGGAGGTGTTGGAGAGGGAGAAGGAGGCAACCAAAGGCGTGGATGAAAAGCCCTCCTTCCCCACTATATATAGGAGGGCCAAGGGGGGGGCGCCGTCCCTAGGAGATCCAATCTCCTAGGGGGGTGCGGCCAAGGGGGAGGAATCCCTCCTCCCCAAGGCACCTAGGAGGTGCCTTCCCCTCCTAGGACTCTTCCTCCCTTGAAACCCTAGGCGCATGGGCCTCTTGGGGCTGGTGCCCTTGGCCCATGTAGGCCAAGGCACACCCCCTACAGCCCATGTGGCCCCCCGAGACAGGTGGCCCCACCCGGTGGACCCCCAGGACCCTTCCGCTGGTCCCGGTACAATACCGATAACCCCGAAACTTGTCCCGATGCCCGAAACAGGACTTCCCATATATAAATATTTACCTCCGGACCATTCCGGAACTCCTCGTGACGTCCGGGATCTTATCCGGGACTCCGAACAACATTCGGGTTACTGCATATACATATCCCTCCAACCCTAGCGTCACCGAACCTTAAGTGTGTAGACCCTACGGGTTCGGGAGACATGTAGACATGACCGAGATTGCTCTCCGGTCAATAACCAACAGCGGGATCTGGATACCCATGTTGGCTCCCACATGCTCCACGATGATCTCATCGGATGAACCACGATGTCGAGGATTCAAGCAACCCCGTATACAATTCCCTTTGTCAATCGGTATGTTACTTGCCCGAGATCCGACCGTCGGTATCCCAATACCTCGTTCAACCTCGTTACCGGCAAGTCACTTTACTCGTACCGTAATGCATGATCCTGTGACCAGACACTTGGTCACTCTGAGCTCATTATGATGATGCATTACCGAGTGGGCCCAGTGATACCTCTCCGTCATGCGGAGTGACAAATCCCAGTCTTGATCCATGTCAACCCAACAGACACTTTCGGAGATACCCGTCGTATACCTTTATAGTCACCCAGTTACGTTGTGACGTTTGGTATACCCAAAGCACTCCTACGGTATCCGGGAGTTACACGATCTCATGGTCTAAGGAAAAGATACTTTGACATTGGAAAACTCTAGCAAACGAACTATACGATCTTGTGCTATGTTTAGGATTGGGTCTTGTCCATCACATCATTCTCCTAATGATGTGATCTCGTTATCAATGACATCCAATGTCCATAGTCAGGAAACCATGACTATCTGTTGATCAACGAGCTAGTCAACTAGAGGCTTACTAGGGACATGTTGGTGTCTGTATTCACACATGTATTACGATTTCCGGATAATACAATTATAGCATGAATAAAGACAATTATCATGAACAAGAAATATAATAATAATGCTTTTATTATTGCCTCTAGGGCATATTTCCAACAGTCTCCCACTTGCACTAGAGTCAATAATCTAGTTACATTGTGATGAATCGAACACCCATGAATTCTGGTGTTGATCATGTTTTGCCCTAGGGAGAGGTTTAGTCAACGGATCTGCTACATTCAGGTCCGTATGTACTTTACAAATATCTATGTCTCCATCTTGAACATTTTCACGAATGGAGTTGAAGCGACGCTTGATGTGCCTGGTCTTCTTGTGAAACCTGGGCTCCTTGGCAAGGGCAATAGCTCCAGTGTTGTCACAAAAGAGTTTGATTGGCCCCGACGCATTGGGTATGACTCCTAGGTCGGTGATGAACTCCTTCACCCATATTGCTTCATGTGCTGCCTCCGAGGCTGCCATGTACTCCGCTTCACATGTAGATCCCGCCACGACGCTCTGCTTGCAACTGCACCAGCTTACTGCCCCACCATTCAAAATATACACGTATCCGGTTTGTGACTTAGAGTCATCCAGATCTGTGTCGAAGCTAGCGTCGACGTAACCCTTTACGACGAGCTCTTCGTCACCTCCATAAACGAGAAACATTTCCTTAGTCCTTTTCAGGTACTTCAGGATATTCTTGACCGCTGTCCAGTGTTCCTTGCCGGGATTACTTTGGTACCTTCCTACCAAACTTACGGCAAGGTTTACATCAGGTCTGGTACACAGCATGGCATACATAATAGACCCTATGGCCGAGGCATAGGGGATGACACTCATCTCTTCTATATCTTCTGCCGTGGTCGGACATTGAGCTGAGCTCAATTTCACACCTTGCATACACAGGAAGAACCCCTTCTTAGACTGATCCATATTGAACTTCTTCAATATCTTATCAAGGTATGTGCTTTGTGAAAGACCTATGAGGCGTGATCTATCTCTATAGATCTTGATGCCTAATATATAAGCAGCTTCTCCAAGGTCCTTCATTGAAAAACTCTTATTCAAGTAGGCCTTAATGCTGTCCAAGAGTTCTATATCATTTCCCATCAAAAGTATGTCATCTACATATAATATGAGAAATGCTACAGAGCTCCCACTCACTTTCTTGTAAACGCAGGCTTCTCCATAAGTCTGCGTAAACCCAAACGCTTTGATCATCTCATCAAAGCGAATGTTCCAACTCCGAGATGCTTGCACCAGCCCATAAATCGAGCGTTGGAGCTTGCACACCTTGTCAGCATTCTTAGGATCGACAAAACCTTCCGGCTGCATCATATACAATTCTTCCTTAAGGAAACCATTAAGGAATGCCGTTTTGATGTCCATTTGCCATATTCATATCATAGAATGCGGCAATTGCTAACATGATTTGGACGGACCTTCAGGCTTCGCTACGGTGAGAAAGTCTCATCGTAGTCAACCCCTTGAACTTGTATAACCCTAGCGACAAGCGAGCCTTATAGATGTCACATTACATCCGCGTCTGTCTTCTTCTTAAAGATCCATTTATTTTCTATGGCTCACCGATCATCGGGCAAGTCAGACAAAGTCCATACTTCGTTTTCATACATGGATCCTATCTTTGATTGCATGGCTTCAAGCCGTTTGTTGGAATCTGGGCCTGCCATTGCTTCTTCATAGTTCGAAGGTTCACCGTTGTCTAACAACATGATTTCCAAGACAGGTTGCCGTACCACTCTGGTGCGGAACGTGTCCTTGTGGACCTTCGAATCTCAGTAGGAGCTTGATCAGAAGTATTTGATCATCATCATTAACTTCCTCTCTAGTCGGTGCAGGCACCTCAGGAACATTTTCTTGAGTTGCGCCACTTTCCGGTTCAAGAGGTAATACTCATCAAGTTCTACTTTCCTCCCACTTACTTCTTTCGAGAGAAACTCTTTCTCTAGAAAGGACCCATTCTTGGCAACAAAGATCTTGCCTTCGGATCTGAGGTAGAAGGTGTACCCAATAGTTTCTTTGGTATCCTATGAAGACGCATTTTTCTGACTTGGGTTCGAGCTTTTCAGGTTGAAGTTTCTTGACATAAGCATCGCATCCCCAAACTTTCAAGAAACGACAGCTTAGGTTTCTTCCCAAACCATAATTCATACGGTGTCGTCTCAACGGATTTCGACGGAGCCCTATTTAAAGTGAATGCGGCAGTCTCTAAAGCATACCCCAAAAGATAGCGGTAAATCGGCAAGAGACATCATAGATCGCACCATATCTAATAGAGTGCGATTACGACGTTCGGACACACCATTACGCTGAGGTGTTCCAGGCGGCGTGAGTTGTGAAACTATTCCACATTTTCTTAAGTGTGTGCCAAACTCGTGACTCAAGGTATTCTCCTCCCGATCTGATCGTAAGAACTTGATTTTCCTGTCACGTTGATTCTCACCTCACTCTGAAATTCCTTGAAACTTTTCAAAGGTCTCAGACTTGTGTTTCATTAAGTAGACATACCCATATCTACTCAAGTCATCAGTGAGGGTGAGAACATAACGATAGCCACCGCGAGCCTCAACACTCATTGGACCGCACACATCAGTATGTATGATTTCCAATAAGTTGGTTGCTCGCTCCATTGTTCCTGAGAACGGAGTCTTGGTCATTTTACCCATGAGGCATGGTTCGCACGTGTCAAATGATTCATAATCAAGAGACTCTAAAAGTCCATCTGCATGGAGCTTCTTCATGCGTTTGACACCTATGTGACCAAGGCGGCAGTGCCACAAGTATGTGGGACTATCATTATCAACCTTACATCTTTTGGTACTCACACTATGAATATGTGTAGACATTACGCTCGAGATTCATTAAGAATAAACCATTTTGTTGGGGAACATAGCAGAAATTCAAAATTTTCCTACGTGTCACCAAGATCTATCTATGGAGAGACCAGCAACGAGGGGAAGGAGAGTGCATCTACATACCCTTGTAGATCGCTAAGCGGAAGCGTTCAAGTGAACGGGGTTGATGGAGTCGTACTCGTCGTGATTCAAATCACCGATGACCAAGTGCCGAACGCACGGCACCTCCGCGTTCAACACACGTGCAGCCCGGTGACGTCTCCCACGCCTTGATCCAGCAAGGAGAGAGGGAGAGGTTGAGGAAGACTCCATCCAGCAGCAGCACAACGGCGTGGTGGTGATGGAGGAGCGTGGCAATCCTGCAGGGCTTCGCCAAGCACCACAGAAGAGGAGGGAGAGAGAGATGCAGGGCTGCACCAACGAGAGATCGAATCGCGTGTGTTCTGGGCAGCCCAATGCCTCAATATATATAGGGAAGGGGAGGGGCTGCGCCCCCTCTAGGGTTCCCACCCCTAGGGGGGGCGGCAGCCCTAGATGGGGAGGCAAGGGGGCGGCCAAGAGGGGATGGGAGAGGGAGGCGCACCAATATGGGCCCTAAGGCCCATATCCCATTAGGGTTTGCCCCCTCTCTCTCTCTCTTAGGCGCATGGGCCTTAGTGGGGCTGGTGCCCTTGGCCCATGTAGGCCAAGGAACACTCCCTACAGCCCATGTGGCCCCCCGGGGCTGGTGGCCCCACTTGGTGGACCCCCGGGACCCTCCCGGTGGTCCCGGTACGTTACCGATAAACCCCGAAACTCTTCCGGTGACCAAAACAGGACTTCCCATATATAAATCTTTACCTCCGGACCATTCCGGAACTCCTCGTGACGTCCGGGATCTCATCCGGGACTCCGAACAACATTCGGTAACCACATACAAACTTCCTTTATAACCCTAGCGTCATCGAACCTTAAGTGTGTAGACCCTACGGGTTCGGGAGACATGCAGACATGACCGAGACATTCTCCGGTCAATAACCAACAGCGGGATCTGGATACCCATGTTGGCTCCCACATGTTCCACGATGATCTCATCGGATGAACCACGATGTCAAGGACTTAATCAATCCCGTATACAATTCCCTTTGTCTAGCGGTACGATACTTGCCCGAGATTCGATCGTCGGTATCCCGATACCTTGTTCAATCTCGTTACCGGCAAGTCTCTTTACTCGTTCCGTAACACATCATCCCGTGATCAACTCCTTGATCACATTGTGCACATTATGATGATGTCCTACCGAGTGGGCCCAGAGATACCTCTCCGTTTACACGGAGTGACAAATCCCAGTCTCGATTCGTGCCAACCCAACAGACACTTTCGGAGATACCCGTGTACCTTTATAGCCACCCAGTTACGTTGTGACGTTTGGTCACCCAAAGCATTCCTACGGTATCCGGGAGTTGCACAATCTCATGGTCTAAGGAAATGATACTTGACATTAGAAAAGCTTTTAGCATACGAACTACATGATCTTGTGCTAGGCTTAGGATTGGGTCTTGTCCATCACATCATTCTCCTAATGATGTGATCCCGTTATCAACGACATCCAATGTCCATGGTCAGGAAACCGTAACCATCTATTGATCAACGAGCTAGTCAACTAGAGGCTTACTAGGGACATGGTGTTGTCTATGTATCCACACATGTATCTGAGTTTCCTATCAATACAATTCTAGCATGGATAATAAACGATTATCATGAACAAGGAAATATAATAATAATCAATTTATTATTGCCTCTAGGGCATATTTCCAACAGTCTCCCACTTGCACTAGAGTCAATAATCCAGTTCACATCGATATGTGATTAACACTCAAGGTCACATCCCCATGTGACTAACACCCAAAGAGTTCACTAGAGTCAATAATCTAGTTCACATTACCATGTGATTAACACTCGATGAGTTCTGGGTTTGATCATGTTATGCTTGTGAGAGAGGTTTTAGTCAACGGGTCTGAACCTTTCAGATCCGTGTGTGCTTCACAAATCTCTATGTCATCTCCTAGATGCAGCTACTACGTTCTATTTGGAGCTATTCCAAATAACTGTTCTACTATACGAATCCAGTTTACTACTCAGAATAATTTGGATTAGTGTCAAAGTTTGCATCGGCGTAACCCTTTACGACGAACTCTTTTACCACCTCCATAATCGAGAAGATTCCTTAGTCCACTAGTTACTAAGGATAACTTTGACCGCTGTCCTGTGATCCATTCTTAGATCACTCTTGTACCCCTTGACTGACTCATGGCAAGGCACATTTCAGGTGCGGTACACAGCATAGCATACTGTAGAGCCTATGTCTTAAGCATAGGGGACGACCTTCGTCCTTTCTCTTTATTCTGCCGTGGTCGAGCTTTAAGTCTTTAACTTCATACCTTACAACTCAGGCAAGAACTCCTTCTTTGACTGATCCATCTTGAACACCTTCAAGATCATGTCAAGGTATGTGCTCATTTGAAAGTACCATTAAGCGTTTTGATCTATCCTTATAGATCTTAATGCTCAATGTTCAAGTAGCTTAATCCAGGCTTCCCATTGAAAAACACTTTCCAAATAACCCTATATGCTTTCTAGAAATTCTACATCATTTCTGATCCATAACATATACTTATCAGAAATTCTATAGTGCTCCCACTCACTTCTTTGGAAATACAAGTTTCTCATAAACTTTGTATAAACCCAAAGTCTTTGATCATCTCATCAAAGCGTACATTCCAACTCCGAGATGCTTACTCCAGTCCTTAGAAGGATTGCTGGAGCTTCGCATACTTATTAGCATCTTTCAGGATTGACAAAACCTTCCGGTTGTATCACATACAACCTTTCTCAAGAAAATTGTCGAGGAAACAATGTTTTGACATCCTATCTGCAAGATTTCATAAATAATGCAGTAATCGCTAATATAATTCCAACAGACTCTTAGCATCGCTACGAGTGAGAAAGTCTCATCGTAGTCAACTCCTTGAACTTGTCAGTAAACATCTTAACGACAAGTCGAGCTTTCTTAATGGTGACATTTACCATCATTGTCCGTCTTCCTTTTAAAATCCATCTGTACTCAACAGCCTTACGACCATCAAGTAGTTCTTCCAAAGTCTACACTTTGTTTTCATACATGGATCCTCTCTCGGATTTTATGGCCTCAAGCCATTTATCGGAATCCAGGCCCACCATCGCTTCTCCATAGCTCGTAGGTTCATTGTTGTCTAGCAACATGACTTCCAAGACAGGATTACGTACCACTCTGAAGTAGTACGCATCCTTGTCATCCCACGAGGTTTGGGAGTGACTTGATCCGAAGTCTCATGATCAATACCATAAGCTTCCACTTCAATTGGTGTAGGTGCCACAGGAACAACTCTTTGTGCCCTGCTATACACTAGTTGAAGTGACGGTTCAATAACCTCATCAAGTCTCCACCATCCTCCCACTCAATTCTTTCGAGAGAAACTTTTCCTCGAGAAAGGACCCGATTCTTAGAAACAATCCCTTATTGCTTTCGAATCTGAGACAGGAGGTATACCCAACTGTTTTGGGTGTCCCATGAAGATGCATTTATCCGCTTTGGGTTTGAGCTTATCAGCCTGAAACTTTTTCACATAAGCGTCGCAGCCCCAAACTTTTAAGTAGTGACAGCTTGGGTTTCTTTAAACCATAGTTCATACGGTGTCATCTCATCGGAATTACGTGGTGCCCCTTTTAAAGTGAATGTGGTTGTCTCTAATGCCTAACCCATAAACTATTGTGGTAATTCGATAAGAGACATCATGGTATGCATCATATCCAATAGGGTGCAGTTATGATGTTCGGACACACCATCACACTATGGTGTTCCAGGCTGTATCAGTTGTGAAACAATTTCCACAATGTCTTAATTCTGTGCCAAACTCGTAATTCAGATATTCATCTCTATGATCATATCATAGATACTATATCCTCTTGTCACGACGATCTTTTAACTTCACCCTGAAATTACTTGAACCTTTCAATAATTCAGACTCGTGATTTATCAAGTAAATGTACTCAACATCTACTCAAATCATCTGTGAAGTAAGAACATAACGATATCCACTACACGCCTCAGCACTCATTAGACTGCACACATCAAAATGTATTACTTCCAACAAGTTGCTTTCTAGTTCCATTTTACTGAAAAAGAGGCTTTCAGTCATCTTGCCCATGTGTTATGATTTGCATGTCTCAAGTGATTCAAAATCAAGTGAGTTCAAACGGTCCATTTGCATGAAGTTTCTCCATGCATATACACCAACAGACATGGTTCGCATGTCTCAAACTTTTCAAAAATGAGTGAGTCCAAAGATCCATCAACATGGAGCTTCTTCATGCGTTTTATACCGATATGACTTAAGTGGCAGTGCCACAAGTAGGTGGTACTATCATTACTATCTTTTGGCATGAACATGTGTATCACTACGGTCGAGATTCAAAAACAATTCATTTTAGGTGTAAGACCATTGAAGGTATTATTCAAATAAACAGAGTAACCATTATTCTCCTTAAATGAATAACCGTATTGCGATAGACATAATTCAATCATGTCTATGCTCAACGCAAACACCAATCTCGATGGTAGAGGGAGCGTACGATATTTGATCATATCCACATTGGAAACATTTCCAACACATATCGTCAGCTCACCTTTAGCCAGTCTCCGTTTATTCCGCAGCTTTTATTTCGAGTTACTAACACTTAGCAACCGAACCGGTATCTAATACCCTGGTGCTACTAGGAGTACTAGTAAAGTACACATTAACATAATGTATATCCAATATACTTCTATCGACCTTGCTAGCCTTCTAATCTACCAAGTATCTAGGGTAATTCTGCTCTAGTGGCTGTTCCCTTTATTACAGAAGCACTTAGTCTCGGGTTTGGGTTCAACCTTGGGTTTCTTCACTAGAGCAGCAGCTGAATTGCCGTTTTATGAAGTATCCCTTCGTGCCCTTGCCCTTCTTGAAACTAGTGGTTTCACCAACCATCAACAATTGATGCTCCTTCTTGATTTCTACTTTTGTGGTGTCAAACATCACGAACATCTCAAGGATCATCATACATGTCCCCGATATATTATAGTTCATCACGAAGCTCTAGCAGCTTGGTGGTAATGACTTCGGAGAAACATCACTATCTTATCTGGAAGATCAACTCCCACTTGATTCAAATGATTGTTGTACTCAGACAATCTGAGCACAAGCTCAACAATTGAGCTTTTCTCCCTTAGTTTGCAGGCTAAGAAAATCGTCGGAGGTCTTATACCTCTTGACGTGGGCACGAGCCTGAAATCCCAATTTCAGCCCTCAAAACATCTTATATGTTTCGCGACGTTTCAAAAACGTCTTCGGTGCCTCAACTCTAAACCGTTTAACTGAACTATCACGTAGTTATCAAAACGTGTATGTCAGATGTTCATAACATCCACAGACAACATTCGAGGTTCAGCACACTGAGCGGTGCATTAAGGACATAAGCCTTCTAAGAAGCATTGAGGACAATCCTCAGTTTACGGACCTAGTCCGCATAATTGCTACTATCAACTTTCAACTAATTTTTCTCTAGGAACATAACTAAACAGTAGAACTAAAGCGCGAGCTACGACATAATTTGCAAAATCCTTTTGACTATGTTCAGGATAATTAAGTTCATCTTATGAACTCCCACTCAGATAGACATCCCTCTAGTCATCTAAGTGATTACATGATCCGAGTCAACTAGGCCGTGTCCGATCATCACGTGAGACGGACTAGTCAACGTCGGTGAACATCTTTATGTTGATCGTATCTTCTATACGACTCATGCTCGACCTTTCGGTCTTCTGTGTTCCGAGGCCATTCTGTACATGCTAGGCTCGTCAAGTTAACCCTAAGTGTTTTGCATGTGTAAAACTGTCTTACACCCGTTGTATGTGAACGTAAGGATCCATCACACCCGATCATCACGGCGTGCTTAGAAACGACGAACTGTAGCAACGGTGCACAGTTAGGGGAGAACACTTCTTGAAATTTTAATGAGGGATCATCTTATTTACTACCGTCGTTCTAAGCAAATAAGATGTATAAACGTGATAAACATCACATGCAATCAAATAGTGACATGATATGGCCATCATCACTTTGCTCCTTTTGATCTCCATCTTCGGGGCTCCATGATCATCATCGTCACCGGCATGACACCATGATCTCCATCATCATGTCTTCTTGAAGTTGCCACATCATCTATTACTTCTACTACTACAGCTAACGGTTAGCAATAAAGTAAAGTAATTACATGACGTTTATGTTGACACGCAGGTCATAAATAAATTAAGACAACTCCTATGGCTCCTGCCGGTTGTCATATTCATCGACATGCAAGTCGTGATTCCTATTACAAGAATATGATCATCTCATACATCACATATATCATTCATCACATCCTTTGGCCATATCACATCACATAGCATACCCTGCAAAAACAAGTTAGACGTCCTCTAATTGTTGTTTGCATGTTTTACGTGGCTGCTATGGGTTTCTAGCAAGAACGCATCTTACCTACGCAAAAGCCACAACGTGATATGCCAATTGCTATTTACCCTTCATAAGGACCCTGTTCATCGAATCCGATCCGACTAAAGTGGGAGAGACAGACACCCGCCAGCCACCTTATGCAACTAGTGCATGTTTGTCGGTGGAACCGGTCTCACGTAAGAGTACGTGTAAGGTTGGTCCGGGCCGCTTCATCCCACGATGCCGCCGAATCAAGATAAGACTAGTAACGGCAAGCATATTGAACAAAATCAATGCTCACAACTACTTTGTGTTCTACTCGTGCATAGTAACTACGCATAGACCTAGCTCATGATGCCACTGTTGGGGAACGTAGCAGAAATTCAAAATTTTCCTACATGTCACCAAGATCTATCTATGGAGAGACCAGCAACGAGGGGAAGGAGAGTGCATCTACATACCCTTGTAGATCGCTAAGCGGAAGCGTTCAAGTGAACGGGGTTGATGGAGTCGTACTCGTCGTGATTCAAATCACCGATGACCAAGTGCCGAACGCACGGCACCTCCGCGTTCAACACACGTGCAGCCCGGTGACGTCTCCCACGCCTTGATCCAGCAAGGAGAGAGGGAGAGGTTGAGGAAGACTCCATCCAGCAGCAGCACAACGGCGTGGTGGTGATGGAGGAGCGTGGCAATCCTGCAGGGCTTCGCCAAGCACCACAGAAGAGGAGGGAGAGAGAGATGCAGGGCTGGACCAACGAGAGATCGAATCGCGTCTGTTCTGGGCAGCCCAATGCCTCAATATATATATATAGGGAAGGGGAGGGGCTGCGCCCCCTCTAGGGTTCCCACCCCTAGGGGGGCGGCAGCCCTAGATGGGGAGGCAAGGGGGCGGCCAAGAGGGGATGGGAGAGGGAGGCGCACCAATATGGGCCCTAAGGCCCATATCCCATTAGGGTTTGCCCCCCCTCTCTCTCTTAGGCGCATGGGCCTTAGTGGGGCTGGTGCCCTTGGCCCATGTAGGCCAAGGAACACTCCCTACAGCCCATGTGGCCCCCCAGGGCTGGTGGCCCCACTTGGTGGACCCCCGGGACCCTCCCGGTGGTCCCGGTACGTTACCGATAAACCCCGAAACTCTTCCGGTGACCAAAACAGGACTTCCCATATATAAATCTTTACCTCCGGACCATTCCGGAACTCCTCGTGACGTCCGGGATCTCATCCGGGACTCCAAACAACATTCGGTAACCACATACAAACTTCCTTTACAACCCTAGCGTCATCGAACCTTAAGTGTGTAGACCCTACGGGTTCGGGAGACATGCAGACATGACCGAGACATTCTCCGGTCAATAACCAACAGCGGGATCTGGATACCCATGTTGGCTCCCACATGTTCCACGATGATCTCATCGGATGAACCACGATGTCAAGGACTTAATCAATCCCGTATACAATTCCCTTTGTCTAGCGGTACGATACTTGCCCGAGATTCGATCGTCGGTATCCCGATACCTTGTTCAATCTCATTACTGGCAAGTCTCTTTACTCGTTCCGTAACACATCATCCCGTGATCAACTCCTTGATCACATTGTGCACATTATGATGATGTCCTACCGAGTGGGCCCAGAGATACCTCTCCGTTTACACGGAGTGACAAATCCCAGTCTCGATTCATGCCAACCCAACAGACACTTTCGGAGATACCCGTAGTGTACCTTTATAGTCACCCAGTTACGTTGTGATGTTTGGTACACCCAAAGCATTCCTACGGTATCCGGGAGTTGCACAATCTCATGGTCTAAGGAAATGATACTTGACATTAGAAAAGCTTTAGCATACGAACTACATGATCTTGTGCTAGGCTTAGGATTGGGTCTTGTCCATCACATCATTCTCCTAATGATGTGATCCCGTTATCAACGACATCCAATGTCCATGGTCAGGAAACCGTAACCATCTATTAATCAACGAGCTAGTCAACTAGAGGCTTACTAGGGACATGGTGTTGTCTATGTATCCACACATGTATCTGAGTTTCCTATCAATACAATTCTAGCATGGATAATAAACGATTATCATGAACAAGGAAATATAATAATAATCAATTTATTATTGCCTCTAGGGCATATTTCCAACACATTTACCATAGGAGCATGACCATAAAACATATCTCTCATATAAATGGAACAACCATTATTCTCAGATTTAAATGAGTAGCCATCTCGAATTAAACGAGATCCCGATACAATGTTCATGCTCAAAGCTGGCACTAAATAACAATTATTGAGGTTTAAAACTAATCCCGTAGGTAAATGTAGAGGCAGCGTGCCGACGGCGATCACATCGACCTTGGAACCATTCCCGACGCGCATTGTCACCTCGTCCTTCGCCAGTCTCCGCTTATTCCGCAGCTCCTGCTTTGAATTACAAATGTGAGCAACTGCACCGGTATCAAATACCCAGGAGCTACTATGAGTGCTGGTAAGGTACACATCAATTACATGTATATCACATATACCTTTTGTTTTGCCGGCCTTCTTGTCAGCTAAGTATTTGGGGCAGTTCCGCTTCCAGTGACCACTTTCCTTGCAATAAAAGCACTCAGTCTCGGGCTTGGGTCCATTCTTTGGCTTCTTCCCGGCAGCTTGCTTGCCGGGCGCGGCAACTCCCTTGCCGTCCTTCTTGGAGTTCTTTTTACCCTTGCCCTTCTTGAACTTAGTGGTTTTATTGACCATCAACACTTGATGTTCCTTCTTGACTTCTACCTCTGCTGATTTCAGCATAGCAAATACTTCAGGAATGGTCTTCTCCATCCCCTGCATATTGAAGTTCATCACAAAGCTCTTGTAGCTCGGTGGAAGCGACTGGAGGATTCTGTCAATGACCGCATCATCCGGGAGATTAACTCCCAGCTGAGTCAAGCGGTTATGTAACCCAGACATAGTGAGTATGTGCTCACTGACAGAACTATTTTCCTCCATCTTACAGCTGAAGAATTTGTCGGAGACTTCATATCTCTCGACCCGGGCATGAGCTTGGAAAACCATTTTCAGCTCTTCGAACATCTCATATGCTCCATGTCTCTCAAAACGCTTTTGGAGCCCCGGCTCTAGGCTGTAAAGCATGCCGCACTGAACGAGGGAGTAGTCATCGGTACGTGCCTGCCAAGCGTTCATAACATCTTGTTCTGCAGGGAGAACAGGTGCATCACCCAGCGGTGCTTGTAGGACATAATCTTTCTTGGCAGCTATGAGGATGATCCTCAGGTTCCGGACCCAGTCCATATAGTTGTTGCCATCGTCTTTCAGCTTGGTTTTCTCTAGGAACGCGTTGAAGTTGAGGACTACGTTGGCCATTTGATCTACAAGACATATTGTAAAGATTTTAGACTAAGTTCATGATAATTAAGTTCATCTAATCAAATTATTCAATGAACTCCCACTTAGATAGACATCCCTCTTCTAGTCATCTAAGTATAACATGATCCGAGTCAACTAGGCCGTGTCCGATCATCACGTGAGACGGACTAGTCAACGTCGGTGAACATCTTCATGTTGATCGTATCTTCTATACGACTCATGCTCGACCTTTCGGTCTTCTGTGTTTCGAGGCCATGTCTATACACATGCTAGGCTCGTCAAGTTAACCCTAAGTGTTTTGCATGTGTAAAACTGTCTTACACCCGTTGTATGTGAACGTAAGGATCTATCACACCCGATCATCACGTGGTGCTTCGAAACGACGAACTTTAGCAACGGTGCACAGTTAGGGAGAACACTTCTTGAAATTGTTGTGAGGGATCATCTTATTTACTACCGTCATTCTAAGCAAACAAGATGAAAAACATGATAAACATCACATGCAATCAAATAATAATAGTGACATGATATGGCCAATATCACACAGCTCCTTTGATCTCCATCTTGGGGCTCCATGATCATCTTGTCACCAGCATGACGCCATGATCTCCATCATCATGATCTCCATCATTGTGTCTCCATGAAGTTGCTCGCCAACTATTACTTCTACTACTATGGCTAACGCGTTTAGCAATAAAGTAAAGTAATTTACATGGCGTTTCTCAATGACACGCAGGTCATACAAAAATAAAGACAACTCCTATGGCTCCTGCCAGTTGTCATACTCATCGACATGCAAGTCGTGATTCCTATTACAATAGCATGAACATCTCATACATCACATATAGATCATTCATCATTCATCACAACTTTGGCCATATCATATCACAAAGCACTTGCTGCAAAAACAAGTTAGACGTCCTCTAATTGTTGTTGCATGTTTTACGTGGCTGAAGTAGGGTTCTAGCAAGAATGTTTTCTTACCTACGTGAAAGCCACAACGTGATTTGTAAACTTCTATTTACCCTTCATAAGGACCCTTTTCATCGAATCCGCTCCAACTAAAGTAGGAGAGACAGACACCCGCCAGCCACCTTATGCAACTAGTGCATGTTAATCGGTGGAACCGGTCTCACGTAAGCGTACGTGTAAGGTTGGTCCGGGCCGCTTCATCCCACAATACCATTGAAGCAAGATAAGACTAGTAACAGCAAGAAAGTTGACAACATCTACGCCCACAACAAATTGTGTTCTACTCGCGCAAGAAGAACTACGCATAGACCTAGCTCTGATACCACTGTTGGGGAACGTTGCAGAAAACAAAATTTTCCTACGGTTTCACCAAGATCCATCTATGAGTTCATCTAGAAACGAGTGATTAGATGCATCTACGTACCTTGTAGATCGCGAGCGGAAGCGTTCAAAGAACGGGAATGATGTAGTCGAACACGACGTGATCCAAATCACCGGAGATCCTAGCACCGAACGTACGGCACCTCCGCGTTCAACACACGTACGGAACAGCCACGTCTCCTCCTTCTTGATCCAGCAAGGGGAGAGGAGAGGTTGAGGGAGATGGCACCAGCAGCAGCACGACGGCGTGGTGTTGATGGAGCTGCAGTACTCCGGCAGGGCATCGCCAAGCGCTATGGAGGAGGAGGAGGTGTTGGAGAGGGAGAAGGAGGCAACCAAAGGCGTGGATGAAAAGCCCTCCTTCCCCACTATATATAGGAGGGACAAGGGGGGGGGGGCCGGCCCTAGGAGATCCAATCTCCTAGGGGGGTGCGGCCAAGGGGGAGGAATCCCTCCTCCCCAAGGCACCTAGGAGGTGCCTTCCCCTCCTAGGACTCTTCCTCCCTTGAAACCCTAGGCGCATGGGCCTCTTGGGGCTGGTGCCCTTGGCCCATGTAGGCCAAGGCGCACCCCCTACAGCCCATGTGGCCCCCCGGGACAGGTGGCCCCACCCGGTGGACCCCCAGGACCCTTCCGGTGGTCCCGGTACAATACCGATAACCCCGAAACTTGTCCCGATGCCTGAAACAGGACTTCCCATATATAAATATTTACCTCCGGACCATTCCGGAACTCCTCGTGACGTTCGGGATCTCATCCGGGACTCCGAACAACATTTGGGTTACTGCATATACATATCCCTCCAACCCTAGCGTCACCCAACCTTAAGTGTGTAGACCCTACGGGTTCGGGAGACATGTAGACATGACCGAGATCGCTCTCCGGTCAATAACCAACAGCGGGATCTGGATACCCATGTTGGCTCCCACATGCTCCACGATGATCTCATCGGATGAACCACGATGTCGAGGATTCAAGCAACCCCGTATACAATTCCCTTTGTCAATCGGTATGTTACTTGCCCGAGATCCGATCGTCGGTATCCCAATACCTCGTTCAACCTCGTTACCGGCAAGTCACTTTACTCGTACCGTAATGCATGATCCCGTGACCAGACACTTGGTCACTCTGAGCTCATTATGATGATGCATTACCGAGTGGGCCCAATGATACCTCTCCGTCATGCGTAGTGACAAATCCTAGTCTTGATCCATGTCAACCCAACAGACACTTTCGGAGATACCCGTAGTATACCTTTATAGTCACCCAGTTACGTTGTGACGTTTGGTATACCCAAAGCACTCCTACGGTATCCGGGAGTTACACGATCTCATGGTCTAAGGAAAAGATACTTGACATTGGAAAACTCTAGCAAACGAACTATACGATCTCATGCTATGTTTAGGATTGGGTCTTGTCCATCACATCATTCTCCTAATGATGTGATCTCGTTATCAATGACATCCAATGTCCATAGTCAGGAAACCATGACTATCTGTTGATCAATGAACTAGTCAACTAGAGGCTTACTAGGGACATGTTGGTGTCTGTTATTCACACATGTATTACGATTTCCGAATAACACAATTATAGCATGAATAAAGACAATTATCATGAACAAAGAAATATAATAATAATGCTTTTATTATTGCCTCTAGGGCATATTTCCAACAGAATCTCCTAGATAGATCTTGCGTGAGCGTAGGAATTTTTTTGAAATTGCATGCTATGTTCCCCAACAGTGCAATGCACAAGAACCTGCATATCCTCGTTCACGGTGCTTAGGCTTAACTAGGAAGTACCTAATAAAACCATGTAGATTTCTTTTCTTCCTTTCGGAAATGTAAGTGGAATTCGTAATCCGTAACTATGTATCAGAAAGAGACCAGCTGTCATGTTTCTGATGTTTTCACATGCTGCAAAATACTAAGGACAAGTTGTGTGACCGTGCGCTTGTTTTAAACAAAACGTCGGGATAAGGAAGACAGAGATGAATATGTTTCTTATGGTTTTCCTTGTCATATATACTACTCTGAAAGTGCAACTTGAGATCTCTAGATTTCAAGGTAGACATGTAGCGTTGCACCAGTGTAGATTAATATATAACTCAGTCATTCTATGCCTTGCAAGAATGGACTTCAAGCATGCAATTGCCATTTTCATGTTGAGTGGCTCAAATAACATGTACGTGATCCATGACAAGTCTCTTATGTTCCTTCATCAATTCAGCATTGCTACCGTGGAAAATAAGATGAATATGATAGCTAGGTTTCACATGGAAAGGGTGAATGGGGTGTTGATGCCCTTATAAAAGGGAGATGTTGCACCCATTTCGGTTCTCAAAAGGGCTTGATTTTGAGAGGTAAGAGACCCGTTTCAAGAAGAAGCGATAATGAACTTCTGAGCTGAGTATGTAGTACGTATAGTTGAAAGGTGTAGCTACATATGTGAGATGAGATATTATAGGAATGCTGAAGAAGTGCATCTATAAACTCGTGCATGTCGAGCTCAGTAGCTCATATTAACCGGTCATAAATAATAGAACAACAAGCAAGGAGCCTACCTTCACAGGCGACATCAAGGCGAGTACCTCTAGGGCTAAGTGCTCGACACGAGGCAAAAATCGCCAGTAGATCGTAAGTGTTGAGCCAAGCTAGGTTCACTGGCCACACAACACAGACAAGGCTCCGTGCCGCTACCGAAGATGTCAACGACAGCCATGACTGGTTAACAACAACCATAGCTTGGAGTACCTTACACACAAAATAATTTAATTTTGCTGGCAAAACTGGAGGGTTCACATGAATCCTCGCTCTTTGGTTGCTGCCCTCTGGCGATAGCTACGGCGGTGATGAAAAAGACGAAAAGAAACACCTCCCCCTTCATGGACCACATCCCAACCATGACGCATCACTTGTTTCGTTGCTTCATAGTAGATGGTATGCTCAGGATCGGCTAGTTCTCGTAATAGTGTCATCTCCATTGGCATTGTACTATTGTCTCTTCCTGCGTGTTCTTGTTTTCAAAAACACGCCTGAGGGTTGCATGTCTTTGTATATGCTCCTTGTAATCTGTAATCTGTAACTGCATGCATGTTCTATTGCCATTTATTGATGACATCAAAATTTGAAAGGAGCAAGTCAAGCCTATTACTGGAGCACTATAGAAGTGTAGATGCTAGTAACAATTAAAGTTCGCATAAGGTGAAAAGCTTTCAGCACTCAACTGTATTTTCTAGCCAAGAACAAAGCAGCAAGAAGTTAGCCACAAACACAAAAAGGGAAAGAACAAACCATAACAAGGAAGGAAAAAGTGTAAAACTAAACACTCCCATGGATCGCACCTTCTGGATTCCTCCGATGCAAAAAATAATTGTTGTTGCTCGATGGTCGTCTCTACGGGCACACACTTTGTCAAACATGACATAGACGAAAATCAAAACATTAACCAATATGATACAACTAATACTCAACATAATTGATGGCGAATCTATTCTATTAGTTTTCCATGTTGTTATGATTAAAAAGAGACATAGGAGATATTTACTGGTTTATTGCCAAATATGTTTGCGATCTTACCTCCGTGTGGTCTGCTTGTAAGATGTTAATGTGGTGGTGCTACTCAGCGTGTTACTTGACAATTGATTGGCCTTCTACATAAGGACTAGTTAATAGAATGCAATACATTTGTGCTATGTCATATCCGCGCTGATGATTGTACATACTCGTTACTCAGTGGGAAGTTATCACCGATCTTAAATGGCTTTGTGCATCATATTGGTGTACAGGCTGAGAGTCTTTCCATTACGTCATAAGAAAGTTACCTATTTGCAATTATAGTATTCAAACTAGAGTTTCCATGGACCATGATATCGCTGGAAGTTTGAAACCATGGAGTATACCTGAAAATGTCATAGGAATATGAAAATCAGTAGTGGTGCTGGCACATAAAAATAATTTTTGTGGCACGTTGTATTGTGCAAAAAAATTGCATATCCTCAGTCATGGTACTTAGGCTTCGGAGGTACATAATAAAACCATGAGAGATTATTTATCTTCTTATTTTTGGATATTTAACTGGTATATTTAATCTCTAACCGTGTATCAGAAACAACAAGAGATCGGCTATCATGCTTCTGATGTTTGCCCATGCTGCAAAGTCAGAGCAGACTGAAGACAAAATGTGTGACCATGCACTTGTGTGTAAATCAAATCTCAGTATGTTGAAGCAAGATATGAATATGTTTCCTAGGGTTCAAGTGAGTTCCCTGAAAAATATACTACTCTGAAAGATGCAAAATGGGATCTCTAGATTCCAAGGCAAACATTTAGCATTGTACTACTAGTAAATTAGTACATCAAACTCCGTCATGCTTTGTATGTCTTACAAAAATGAACTGAACTTCAAGCATGCAATTGCCATTTTCATGTTGAGTGGCTCAAGTGACATGTACACGTGATCTAGATCGGTCCGAGATGTGCCTTCATCAATTCAACATTGCTAGTGTGGAAAACTAGATGAATATGATAGCTAGGTATCACATGGAAGGGGTGAACAGGGTGTTACCCTTATAAAAGAGAGAGGCTGCCCCCATTTCAGTCTCAAAGGGGCTTCGATTTTGAGAGGTAGGAGATCCGTTTCTAGAAGAAACGATAATGCACTTCCGATCTGAGTATGAAGAGTTGAAAGGGTAGCTACATATGCGAGATGAGGTATTAGATGAATACTGAAGAAGTGCATCTATAAACTCGTGCATGTGGAGCTCAGTTCGGGTCCGGCACGTAGCTAATGTGGAACCACCACCACAACCATGATGTATCACTCGTTTTTTTGCTTCACAGTAGTTGGTATGCTCAGGGTCGGCTAGTTCTCGTAGTAGTGTCTTCTCCATTGGCATTGTACTACTATCCCTGCTTGCATGCTCGTTTTTTTCAAGAACACTAACGAGGGTTGCGTATCTTTGTATATTCTCCTTGCAATATGTAATCCGCAACTGCCTGTATGTTCTGTTGTCATCCATCGAGGACATCAAAATTGAAAGGCGCAAGTCTAATCTATTACTGGAGGACTGTAGAAGTGTAAAGGCTAACAATTAAGTTCGCATAGGTGAAAAGCTTTCGGCACTCAACTATATTACTCCAGTTCCTAAATATAAGTCTTTTTAGAGATTCTAACATGGATTCCTAAATATAAGTCTTTTTAGAGATTCTAACATGGACTACATACGAAGCAAAATGAGTGAATTTACACTCTAAAATACGTCTATATTCATCTGTATGTAGTCCATATTTAAATCTCTAAAAAGACTTGAGAACGGAGGGAGTATTAGCCAAAAACAAAGCAGCAAGTCAAACACACACACAGAGAGACATCAGCGAATCTAGGACGGAAATGCAGGCTTAGATGGGCCGGCTACACCTGTTTTTCTTGGACAGGACTGCCAAGTATGCTGAGGCTTGGTACTAAAAAACATGATTTTTGAGGGTAGGCTCAAGCAATGCGAAGCCTGTCCCTTAAATTCGCCACTGCGTGCACACACACACACACAAAGGAAAGAATAAAGTATAACAAGGCAGGCAAAAGTGCAAAACCAAACACTCCGATGAATGACACTTAGATACTCCGATGCAAAAGCATGCAAGTAATAATTTTTGGGCCTTGCTCAAACCTCCCCCCCCCCCCCACACACACACACAGCTCGGAAGTGCATTAACGTTGCTTCTTGAAACAGGTCTCCTACCTCTCAAAATCAAAGCCCATTTGAGAGTCGAAATGGGGGCAGTCTCTGTTTTTTCTAAGGGCGTTGACATTTAACACCCTGTTCACCCCTTCCACGTGAAACCTAGGGTATATTTGATTCACATCTCTGTTTTAGGGCATTTTGCATACTTGTCCCTGTTGGGCCTGGTTGGGCAAATCTAGGCTAAAAACCAATATCTGCATGTAGTTTGGTTGCCTGCATTAGGCTTTCTGCATGAGGGAATCAACTATTCAGCACGCAGTTTGGTTGCCTATGTCACTGTTTTTAAACAAACAACACGTTGTTTGGTTACAAACGGCTAAAGATGTGATCACCACTTCTCACTAGTGGTGATCTTACCACACACACTGAATATTGTTTAGTCCTAGCTAGGAAACAAATGAAATTTTATCCTAGCTACTAGCAAATGACAGTACAAGTTATTAAGAGCCAACATGGCTGAATAAGGATAGTTCAATGATGCTAACTAGGTGCTTTCTCTTCCTCTGCTGCTTCCTCTTCCTCATTTCTGCTGCTCCCTCTTTCTTCTTCTTCCCCTTGTTCTTCGGCTTCAGATCCTTATCTGACCTCTGTTATCCCATATTGCCTGAGCCCACTCCAACCTTTTTTTCTTTTACGCTTCATTGTCGAACGCCTCCACACCATGGCCGGAGCTGATCACCTCATCAGGAGTGACATCTTCCTCCTCAGGCACAAATTCATCAACCCCCCATTGTAGGATCCAGTTGTGAATGATGCAACATGCAAGAACAAGCTTCACTTGGGTAGGGTAAGGGTGGAATGGTTTCTGATTCAGGATCTTAAACCTGTTCTTCAGAGCTCCAAAGGCTCTCTCAACAGTCACTATAAGGCTGAAGTGTCTGAGATTGAACAGTTCCTGAGGAGTCCTAAGATAATTCCTACCAGCAAACTCGTTTAGATGGTACTTGGTTTTTCTGAAGGGTGGAAGAACACCTGGCCGACATGCATAGCCAACATCTCCAAGGTAGAACTTGCCATCGGGGATGTTGATGCCATCATGACGACTCATGCTGTCACTGAGAATGTTATCATTATGTGCTGATCCTTCCTAGCCAGCCAGCACATATGTGAATGATGACCCACAAGTATAGGGGATCTATAGTAGTCCTTTCGATAAGTAAGAGTGTCGAACCCAACGAGGAGTAGAAGGAAATTACAAGCGGTTTTCAGCAAGGTATTCTCTGCAAGCACTGATATTATCGGTAACAGATAGTTGTGTGATAAGATAATTTGTAATGGGTAACAAGTAATAAAAGTAACTAAGGTGCAGCAAGGTGGGCCAATCCTTTTTCTAGAAAAGGACAAGCCTGGACGAACTCTTATAAAAACAAAGCGCTCCTGAGGACACATGGGAATTACTGTCAAGCTAGTTTTCATCATGCTCATATGATTCGCGTTCGTTACTTTGATAATTTGATATGTGGGTGGACCGGTGCTTGGGTGGTGTCCTTTCTTGGACAAGCCTCCCACTTATGATTAACCACTCTTGCAAGCATCTGCAACTATGAAACAAGAATTAAGATAAAACTAACCATAGTATGAAACATATGGATCCAAATCAGCCCCTTACAAAGCAACGCATAAACTAGGGTTTAAGCTTCTGTCACTCTAGCAACCCATCATCTACTTATTACTTCCCAATGCCTTCCCATGGGCCCAAACAATGGTTAAGTGTCATGTAGTCGATGTTCACATAACACCACTAGAGGAGAGACAACATACATCTCATCAAAATATCAAACGAATACAAAATTCACATGATTACTTATAGCAAGACTTCTCCCATGTCCTCAGGAACAAATGTAACTACTCACAAAGCATATTCATGTTCATAATCAGAGGAGTACTAATTATCATTAAGGATCTAAGCATATGATCTTCCACCAAATAAATCAACTAGCATCAACTACAAGGAGTAATCAACACTACTAGCAACCCACATGTACCAATCTGAGATTTTGAGACAAAGATCAGATACAAGAGATGAACTAGGGTTTGAGAGGAGATGGTGCTAGTGAAAATGTTGATGGAGATTGACCCCCTCTCGATGAGAGGATCATTGATGATGACGATGGCTTCGATTTCCCCCTCCGGGAGGGAAGTTTCCCCGGCATAACAGCTCCGTCGGAGCCCTAGATTGGTTCTGCCCAAGTTCCGCCTTGAGACGGAGGCGCTTCGTCTCGAAATCTTCCCCTTGATTTTTTTCAGGTAAAAACCCTTCATATAGCAAAAGATGGGCACGGGGGGCCTGCCAGGTAGGCGGCAAGGCAGGGGGCACGCCCAGGGGTAGGGCGCGCCCCCCACCCTTGTGGCTGGCTGATGGGTCCCCTTGGGTGCTTTCTTCGCCCAATATTTTGTATATATTCCAAAATAATTCTTCTTGAAGTTTCAGGACTTTTGGAGTTGTGCAGAATATGTCTCTTAGATTTGCTCCTTTTCCAGTCCAGAATTCTAGCTGCCGACATTCTCTCTTTTCATATAAACCTTGTAAAATAAGGGGGGGAAGCATAAGTATTGTACCATAATGTGTAATAACAGCCCATAATGCAATAAATATCAATATAAAAGCATGATGCAAAATGGACGTATCAGTGTACTTCAGATCGAAGTCAACAGCAGCTAGCACATTCTCGATTGTGTAGTGCTTCCTCCCTCTATATGTTGCAGCTTGTGACCTTGGCACTCTGGCCATGACATGAAAACCATCTATTGCTCCAATGCAATCCTGGAATGGCATTACAATATGCTATTAGTCTACTACAGAACAATGACAACATATCAAGGCATGAACTACAACAACATATCAAGTGCTCACCTTGAAGTATGGATACCACCTTGGGCTAGTGTGAATCTTGGTAGGAGTCCAGCCAGTTGGTGACCTGATCATCTCTCATCTGAGCTCCCCAACAGCATACAAAACTTGCTTGAAGTACCGGGAGATGGTCTCCATTGATCTCCTGAAGGTGATGCGTACAACCCTGAACCTCTGGTTATGACCAACAACATGGAGGAACATGGAGACATGCTCTTCCACAGTGGTGCGGATGCTATATTCTAGCAGCCTCGTGCTCCTAAACGTCTGCACAAGCCTGGCGAAAGGTGCTCTTTTCATTCGAAGCATCCACAGAGCCTCTGTGTCATTGCAGTTGCAGATGTAGTTCAGATTCGCTATCCTCTCGATCCCGGATTAACATCGGATCATACCGGACACGAGGTCTCTCATTCCGACGAACGGCTCTTTCATGGACCAACAGGATCCAGGCCTCAACCATAGCTATCAACGATGCTGCCTGAACTAGAAGTTTCGTCCGTTCATCCACAACCTAAGCGACATCCATGATGCGGTCAAAGATGGCACTATCGACCCTAAACGCTCCTATCGAACAACCTAACACATAACAGAGGAGGTGGAGGTGGTAGCTTACCAGCTTTGAGGTCGGGGGAGGCATGGCGGAGACGAGGAGGGCTGGACGGAGACGAAGAAGAAAGGGAGCCGCCGCCGGGGAGTGCGCCTGCCGCCTCTTGCCGCTGCCAGGGAGTGTCGTAGCCGTAGATCTCAGTCGTCGCCGCCGTCCCAGCCGCAGATCTGAGTCGCCGCCGATGCCAACAACGGAGGATGTTTTGTCCTACAACTATAAAGGTGAGCGAGGAAATGGGGCGGTGAGGGTATATTTGGCGCCACCCCGCCTCGGCCGATTTTCCCCTCCCGCCATCTCCGCCCGCATCCCCCCTGCACCACATCCTATGGCGCGTCTTCGTTTTCCACCCCACTCAGCCTAGCCCACTAGAAACGGCCGATTCGAGCGTTCCCAGCGAGCCAGGCTAAGGGGTGCTTTAAGGTCTGTGCAGATGCGAGCCAGGCCGGCCTGCAGGCAACAAAATGGCCCAATTTCATCCCACCCGGGTCTGGTTGGTTTGTATGTGTTGACACCAGATTTTGGCACGGTCAAGAACTTATTTAACATGGCCTCAAATGGAGAAGTGATCTACATGAAAGAGTTCCATATTATTGATATGAACATCTTTGAAGTTTGGGTCATCATCGTCCGATTTCATCTCGAAGGCCGAAACTATGCTCAAAGTACTAAGATCTTATATTCAGAGTACAGTTTGGCCGATTAAGCCTCTAAGACGACCTCAAATGGAAACATGACCTACACGAGTTGTCTTCGTCTCGTCGAAACGGTCGATTTTGATATAAAAATCGTCCAAATCCGAGTTCGTATGCAAAAGTTAGAGTAATCGAAGTGCAGCACTGTCACGAGGCGAGATGTGGCGCGCCCCACCACACACATGTGTGATGGGTAGCACGCGAGAATAGCCTGTTTTGCGAGACCGGTTTGACCCTCAAGATGACCTCTGATCAAAAAACTTTCAACATGAAAGTTGTTCGTCTCGTCGAAACGGTTAAGATTGCTTTTGGGCTCGTTTTCATCCGAGATCGTTTACCATCACAAAAATGACCCGCACGGTGCAGCCAGTTTAAACCGGACAGTTTTGGAAAATTCGGATAAAACCAATCCGAATTTGACTAGGATTCTGGACGTGAATCCAAGACTTTTCCTTGCATGGGAAGTCCAGCCACCTCTTATATATCTATAAGGGGTGACGGCCGATTGAACAACACACAATCGATCAAATCATTTACCACTTGTTATCTTTTATCTTTTCCCCCTAACCCTAGTTCTTCTTCTTCCTCGTTCTTCGTCTGTTCTTCTTCTTTGCAGGGCGGCGAACCTCGAGGCCCTAGGGGCGATCAGGTCGACCTACGGCAGCCCATAGCCGCCGCGCGTCCAGACGGGGTCCCTCCCGGGCGTGCGGGGTTTCGGGTCTTCAAAAGCGCCTGCCGGATTGCCTGCGTACCGCACTTCCGGCCGGGTCTCCTTCGACGTGAGCTGCGGTGCATCACCCTCGGCGTCGAGGGTACACGGTGACGTTTTCATGTCCGAACACATTTTTTGGCAACTCCGCTGGGGACGAAGCTTTGAACGGTCTGCAGCCCGTTCTTGCTACGAAGAGATTGTCATCAAGTTGCTGCAATCTACAAAGGTAATATGAATACCCAATTCCCCTTTGTAGATGCAAATAATCTATATGTTGTTGCTGGATCACCTAATGAGCATAATGTATCGGCTAGCCCTAGTTTTATTAATCATGCATCTAATTATGCGCAAGGGCCGATGCAAAGCAATCTTCATGCTTCAAATTCTTATGATTTTAGCAACGTACAACATATGTATCCAAACTCTCATGCATCGGCAACCCTACAAATCCATATGCCGATGAACAACATGATGGGTTTGGTTAATCAATTTGAAACACCTCATGTCAAAATTTCCAATAGCATACAAGAAAGTGTTTCACATTTTTATTCATCGGCAACTAATTTTCAACATGTGAATCCAACCTTGCCAATGGATGGGAGAATTGGCCATGCTACTACTAGCTATTCGGCCAGTTACTCTCAACCATTATATGCTACACCTCATGTTAGTAATTTTTCAGCACCGTATGCAACTGTAGATGTTCATAATTCGGCCCCGCATCTTCATGGTCATAGCCGAATAAGTGAAAATTTTATAGAAACACATGTGCCATCATCAAATACTGTAGCATATAATGCATACTCTACGCAATTCAAGAATTTCGGCAACACTCACGAATCATTGCCGAAAGAATCTGAAAGTATTGCGGAGCAATCTCTTCCAGAAGTGGTTGTGTCTGTGTTAAAAAAGAGCTTGACACAAAATAAGAGGATTAGTGCTCTTTGCCTTGAACAATATAAAAAGGGGTTGTATCCTGATTATGCTGCAATAAAGGCTAGAGTTTTGCAAGAAGATGAAACTTCATCAATTGATAGAATTGGTGAGAGAGCATATGGTTATACAGTAGTGCATACACCTCCACCTAGTATCGCAGCATATTATACACCCCTACACAATTGCAAAATTCTGGCAACACTAACACTTCATCGCCGAAAGATTCTAAAAGCATTGGGAGGCAAACTAATCTAGAGCAGGCTGAAATTGAGAGGGGAGTTAAAGCTTTGCGCGATAGGGTGCAGGTACTTCGCCAAGAGAGAATTGATAGGGAATTGGCTCAAAGAAAAGAAGCCTTGCCAATTGATATAACCGGCAAAAAGAATGATGATTCAGAAACTAAAAGTGCTTCGGTTGAAAAAGCCGAATCAAGTAGTATATATTCCGAATCCATCAAATCCAAAGAGGAAAGCATTATTGAGAAAGGGCATGGCAAGCATAGCAAAACAACCATGTTTGATTTTTCTGAAGTTAATGGAACCTACTTCATGCCCTATGAGTTTCGTGTCATAGAAATTGACAAGCTTCAAGGACAAGAGCAAGTAGCCGAACAAAGTTCGGTTGACGAAGATCTTCAAATTTATGATGCACGAAATCAAGAAGAAAATTGTGACATGGTGTCGGGAAGTCATCCAGAAGCAAAGCCCAATATTATTCATCATATGCAATCATCATGCTCTCCCAACATATTTGAAGAGGTATGTCTAGCAAGTAATTTACCTATTTTCAGATTTGGTCACAGCTTTATTGTTGATGCATCTATTAGAAAAATTCTAATAAGTAATTTTCAAAGACCAATGAAGAAGGGCAATTTACATGTTAGCAATAAAATTGTTACTAAGCATATCGGTCAATATATTATACCATTCAAAGAGACCGATAGTGACTTATTACTGCAGCCAAAGCTTTTCCCATTGCTTTATTTAAAGTTCATATCTAATTGGGTAGCTTTGCTTATTTCTTACTTGGCTTACACTTGGTCTCAATTGAGACATGTATATTCTAACTATTTTTGTTTCAGAAATTTAAAGCCAAGGTTAAAATCCTCTGAGCAAACTGATGCCAGTATAGTTTCTTATCCAAAGACATCGGAGATAGAGTGCAAAACACAATGCATAGCCGAATGGGGTGATGCAAAATCTGAACCATTCGTTTGCTTAACTCCAAAGCCGTTCTCACAATAAGATCAGATAGAGAATACAAAGTTTACCTTCAAATCAAGCATGTGTGATCAAATATTTAATTTGTTGTTGAGAAATAATTATATTAGAATTCTTGATCACCATGTTGAGCCATTTGTCCAGGGACGAATGTATTGTAAGTTGCATGATTCGTCCAAGCATAATTTTGAGGATTGCAACATGTTTCATCAAGTAGTTAAATCGGCCATTGATAAAGGACGATTGAAATTTGTTGAGACACCAAGAGATCACCAGTCTATTCCGATTGGTCCCGATGGCAGAAAGTTTTTGCATCGGCTACTTCAAGCCGATCCATTTAAAGAGAAGGTAAAAACTGCAGGTGATGGGTTTAAGCTTTCAAGTAAAGAAGTTGTTGAAGAGCATAATGAACATAATCTTGAGGGCGAAAATTCCATCGAAGCTACAATGGAGATGCCAAGGACTGGGGGCAGCAAGTAAGGATGGCAATGGGTCGGGTTTGGATCGGGTCGAACAATATCAAATCCATATCCATATCCATGAAGACAGTCTTTGCCCACCCATGAAAAAATACATGGGTGAAAAATTGTGTCCATGTCCAAATCCGATGGATATCCATATCCACTGGATATCCATTGGGTTCTCTCGAGATATATAAATAAAACTTAACACAATATTAACATAAACTCTTCCATTCTTCACCTCGTGGCAAGCTAGGCTTCACTTATGGTAAATCAACATCCAGTAACAACCTAAGATCATTTAGTATTTTTCTAACATATGAGAATGACGAGTCATTTAAGAAGGAGATAAAAATAAGGGAAGGGGAGTTGGAGTATGTTACAGAGGGGATTTACTGTCAACTTATAAAAGTTACGATGGGGATTGTGTGATTTCTTATGCATGTTTTAGATAAAAAATTGTAAAATTGACGTGGGACATGTGAACGTGAGGCAGGGATGGCATATTTTTCCCATTAAGTCATACTATCGGGTCGGGTTTGGGTATATCCATGGGTACACGATTATATCCATGCCCTACCCACGAACAATCGGGTCGGGTTTGGGCGCCGTCCATGGACACAAAAGCATATCCAAACCCTATCCATTCGGGTCGGATATCCATGGATAAAATTGCCATCCTTAGCAGTAAGAAAATTCAGAGATCGATGCAAGCACAACCAAAGGAAACAAAAGCCGCAATAAGCACAAGTGCAAGAAATTGAAGGTCACTTTTGCACAATTATTAGATAAATATCAAAATAAGAGCGAAGAGAAAAGTGCTTATCGGCCAACTAATGCAAAAGCATCAAGATCACCCCCAAGGCACAAATATGAGGATCAGCATTGGAAAAGTGAAAATTTTCATGCAACATATTCATATCCTTATTTTGGGCCGCCAATGCCAATGTCCTGGATTTCTCCCTATGCTCGTGTAGATTCATATCCATCATGGGACAGGTATGATACAAGGGCACATTCTCCATCTTATTTTAGACCATCTCATCAATATTATGCAGCTCCGAGAAGATCAACATTTGAACAATCACATGTTAAAGACCGTTTCAATCATAAGGAATCGGTCCAGAGCTCAAAGAAGAAGAAAGATATGGTCAAGCAAGTTTACCGTGTTAAAAGAGATGGTCGTAAGAGTGCAACTTCAGATTTGATCTCAAATGAAAAAGAGCCAATTAAAGTATTGACATTGGCTACTAAAGGCAATGAGACGAAGCAACCAATTATTGAGAGTCAAAGTGCCAAATCTGAAGAAAATAAGTTGAGAGTGCACAAGGTCAAAATAGAATCACAGCCAAGATGCCCACTCGGTTTATCGTATTGGCAAAAGAGGGAATTACAAAATCTTCGTGCACAAGAGCTGAGACAGAAGAACATGACATGGGTTCCCAAGAGGATCAATCATAAAAAAAGGATGTGCATGCTTCTATTGTAATAAGTACAATAAAAGTAAAGAAAGAGAAGAATGGAAGCAATAAACAATTAAGCCGAAGGTGTGCATCACAACATCAAAATCTTCGGTTAGCACATCATTCATTTTCTTCAACCATGCCATTGATGCCTTTGCCATGGAATTCATCCATAGGTATGATCAATTACCCTCCAGGGATTTATTTTGTTCCATGGATGCAACATAATTTTCTATATCATGACAGGGTATTACCAAATCACCATACATTTGGTTAGTTATGTTTTTGTTGCTAATACAAAAGGGCTGAAATATTTTATTGCTATTTCATTTGTTTATTTCGGCTATATGGGAATGGCCGATACTTATATATCGCCCTAAGAATATCTAAGAATGGCCGGTGTGGTATTCTAACATCGTCCTTAGTTTGAGTAGAGATTGAGATAAGTACTTGCAAATGAATTTGTCAAATTGATGCCATTGAAGATATTATGCATAGACCAATTCATCAAAATTGCAAAGTGAAATTATGTTTTGATTGGGTGTGCTTTGGCTTATTAGTTTTCAGAATTTACGTAAGGCCAAATCATGGTTGATTTTTTTTATTAAGCATCATATTGACATCATGCATAATATTGTTTTTAGCTTGATCTCTCTAGTACCATGGAGATTATATATTGATGGTTAAATTTGTAACAATGGCCAAGGTGTTGGTGTTGTTTATTTATCTCCATATGAAGCTATTTTGTGAAGCCTCATGCCTCTTAAAATATTTTTGCACAATGATCAAAGCCGAATATGCATTGTTATTCGGATTGGAGCTTTGCCTTGCTATAGGTGCTATACATATTGAGGCTTCCGGTGATTCATTATTAGTAGTGCAACAAATATCCAAGGGTTATCAACGTTTTGACGAGTCACTTATAGTTTATCTTTTGGTATGTCTAGATGCAAGATTTACCTTGGGTTGCATTAAAATTGTTCATATATTTAGACATGTCAATTGAAGAGAGTTGTCATAGCAAGCATCTGGCTACCATGTCCGTCATGGTGTATTGCATATCTATCAATGGCCGATGCTTATTCTTGCCAACATAGGTAAGGCCGAATTGGAGCTCACTACCTCGGCCACTAATGAAACTTTTATGCAGACAAAGTAAGGATTCGAGAAAGTTCATTGTTGATAATCTGCAAGATCCTAGCAGAAGGGTGGACAATATGGTTGATGGATGGTCTTGACATGCATACTATGGAACTTTATAGTTGGATTAATGAAGTTGGGAAAGTCACCCAAGCTTGCATCAAAATATTCACACAAGCAATGGCCGATATAAACTTATCGTCCTAGGCATATGCAAAATGGCCGATGTAGTGTTGACATCATCCTTAGAGCAAGCTATGTGCAAGTTATTTTTCGGCACACAAGCTTTGCCGAAAAACAGGGGGGCATGTGTTGACACCGGATTTTGGCACGGTCAAGAACTTATTTAACATGGCCTCAAATGGAGAAGTGATCTACATGAAACAGTTCCGTATTATTGATATGAACATCTTTGAAGTTTGGGTCATCGTCGTCCGATTTCATCTCGAAGGCCAAAACTATGCTCAAAGTACTAAGATCTTATATTCAGAGTACAGTTTGGCCGATTAAGCCCCTAAGACGACCTTAAATGGAAAAATGACCTACACGAGTTGTCTTCGTCTCGTCGAAACGGTCGATTTGATATAAAAATCGTCCAAATCCGAGTTCGTATGCAAAAGTTAGAGCAATAGAAGTGCAGCACTGTCACGAAGCGAGATGTGGCGCGCCCCACCAGACACATGTCTGATGGGTAGCGCGAGAGAATAGCCTGTTTTGCGAGACCGATTTGACCCTCAAGATGACCTCTGATCAAAAAACTTTCAACATAAAAGTTGTTTGTCTCGTCGAAACAGTTAAGATTGCTTTTGGGCTCGTTTCCATCCGAGATCGTTTATTGTCACAAAAATGACCCGCAAGGTGCAGCCAGTTTAAACCGAACAGTTTTGGAAAGTTCGGATAAAACCAATCCGAATTTGACTAGGATTCTAGACGTGAATCCAAGCCTTTTCCTTGCACGGGAAGTCCAGCCGCCTCTTATATATCTAAGGGGTGACGGCCGATTGAACAACACACAATCGATCAAATCATTTACCACTTTTTATCTTTTATCTTTTCTCCCTAACCCTAGTTCTTCTTCTTCCTCGTTCTTCGTCTGTTCTTCTTGTTGCAGGGCGGCGAACCTCGAGGCCCTAGGGGCGATCAGGTCGACCTAGGGCAGCCCATAGCTGCCGCGCGCCCTGACGGGGTCCCTCCCGGGCGTGTGGGGTTTCGGGTCCTCAAAAGCACCCGCCGGATTGCTTGCGTACCGTGCTTCCGGACGGGTCTCCTTCGACGTGAGCTGTGGTGCATCACCCGCGGCGTCGAGGGTACACGGTGACGTGTTCGTGTGCGAACAGTATGCAGCCTACCAAACGCAACCCTAGCTGTCATATCCTATATACCTAAGAGATTCATCCCCACTACTTGATTTATCTCAACATGCAACCCATCCACATCATCACACATGCCACATCAGCGATTCTCTTGCACTTTTCCAACCGTAACAGCCATGCATGGTCCCCTCCAATAGTAACACCCATGCATGTGCGCCCTCATAAAAAAGGCATTTTTAATTAACAAATCTGCCATGTCATCCAAATAAGAAACTAACAAATCGTGGAGTAGGCATCGAAGCGACCTACCATTTTCTTTTCTTCATATAACTCCACAAAAGCTTTTTTTATCTACCGGGCAGATCTAGAGTTTCCTTTCGGTCGATTGCAAATTCCTTTCATCTTCAACTTCGCCACTACACCTTTCTCTTCGTCTTCTGGCGTAATAGTATATAATAGGTAGGATTATAGTTTCTCTTCGTCCTGCAGAGCGATCTTACTTTTCTGATTGTATTTGCGTGACCAACACCGATGCCTGACATTGAAGGTTGTTGAGCATGATCCGGCGGCGTGCGATACCAGGTTGAGGCACATGCGCGGTTGAAGGACATCCCCGCAAGCAGGGCACCATTGACTTACTGCCTAAGCTCCAGCAGGGTGCGCTTGGTCGTGGCCAGTAGGCCTGGTCGATCTGGTAGATGTGAAGATTGAGCCTGTCGTGCTCGCGCGGCTATCCAGGCGCAAGACGGTGACCGTGGCGTCCTCGACCACCACGAGGGAGGCCGCCGTCGAGCGCAGCTGCAAGGATGGGCCAAAGACATCGCACCTCCGGGGACAAGTTTTTGTTGCAGACTTGGGCGATCTACAGCGAGAACGACAGCCAGAATTGGGGGGCTGTCACCGCCTACCGTTCTGTCAAATCAGCCACCGCTGGTAGCTGCCCTATCGAGCATTGGCGCCTACAAAGGATCTCTATGGTAATGGTACGGCTGTGTCATTGTAAGTCTCCCAACCTATCACAGTACATAAATCAAAGGCATGTTGAATTCGTTACAAATCACGAGGTAGGTAAATGATCTCTCACGGTCTCACCTAAAATAATCTCTATGAGCATGATCCATTTTTCAGCCAAATTATTGAGAATAAAGTAAATTAAGGTAATACTATTATTGTGGTATTCTGCTGCGGGAGGAGCTCATTGGTCTGAGCCTCACGTTCCAGGTAAGTCCATTAGGTATACCTGCATCCAATTCTGCTGTGATGTTCAAGCTGTAAAGCTAGCATGGTAGGAATCAGATGTGCAGGTGAAATGGTCATCTCGACTAGAATGTATGCCAACTAATTTAATATGAATGAGTATGTAAATCATTTTTACTACCAATAATGGTTCTTTGCTGGTAAAGCGAATAGCTAGCGATATCGCCATATTGTGCCTCGGATGTTATGGCTTCAATCATATATAGTCCTCGGCTGCGGGGGTTACTAGACCATTACGTTAATAGTTTAGCACATGAGGAAAATCTAATTTTTAAGTATGAGAAATCCCATTGAATTAAGCATGATTGCGACAGAGCACTCAATAAATTATATATGTTTTGTAATTTTTCAATTGTCACTGCATTATGTGATTTCTGCAATATATATAGTCCTATTGTAAATATCTCATTGATGATAGGTCATTTTATCCTGTCCTATATACGTATCTATTCTCACCTTACACACCTTTTTGAGTGTGTATGATCTACCACATCACATCTATTTTATCGAAACTATCATGGTATGCACTAAAAATTCTCCTTAACAACGCACGTGTCTCATTCAAATAGTTGATCACCGTTACCTATATTTCTTTTAACATGAGAATATACCAACTCCATATGCAACCATGCATGGGAAAACATCCATTTCAACTAGCATTCATTGGGAAAAATCGTCGTTTTATAAAAATTATATTCAATAATGATTGTAAAACTGTACAATAATCAAATGATTAGGAATATCTGTTTTTATTTAACTTTCAGTTCATATTAGAAATCTAAATATACATGTTTCATACAACCAAATATGACTGAAATATTTTGCAACCAATTCCCACAGCAACGCGCGGGGTATCATCTAGTTCATCTAGTTTCCCACACTAGCTACGTTGATTTAAAAAAAAATTCAAAAAAATTAATCGTTGTTGCTCGACGGTCGTCTCTACGGACACACACCTTGTCGAACATGACACTGAAGGTCGAAAATGAAAACGTCACGCTGCACGTACGTCGTCTCGTCGCTGCGACGAACCACTGAAACACCCATCTGCAGCGCTGCTAGCTGCATACACGCATGCATGCCAGCGTGAACTCAGCCACAGTGTGCGTGGTGACATATTTCGCGCAGTCAATTACTTGTACTCCTCCTGGTTCAGGTTCAGGTTCAGGTACCGGTTCCAGGATGAGCTCAGCAACAGTCGCGCTCTCCCGTACGGCGGGGTGGCGACCGACGGACGTCGTCGATCCATTTTTCCCGGCGTTCAAGAAAGGCATGCATGCAGTTGCATCGTCAATCATGGTAGGTTGTTTCAATCTGGGTCGCTCGCATGCATGGCCATGGCATGCAGAACCAAAAGCTTTGATGATGGCGACATGGTGCTTCCTTGTGAGACACAGGCAGCATCTCTTGTCGCTAGACTGCTTGACTTTCGAAGAAAACGTTGCTTCTTTTACACGTAGTACATCGGCTCCGTTCCGACCGTTCGTCTCTACCGACGGTCAACTGCCAACTCCTGGCCACCCATTTAAAGGCCGATGAACAGAGGAACTATCTCTGTCTATCTGTCTTGTTCCACGGGAACTTACTGGAACTTTACAGAATTCTATTCCTTGGATGTTTTTTAGAGCTTGTTGGTTTATAGTAGGATTAAAAACCATAAGCTTCCTTAGTTTCGTTTGTGTGTAATTGGCAGCGAAAATTCATGAAGCAATCCTCATTGAAATGTTACATTGTTTGAATCAGAAGTATATCATGCAACCAATATTTATCCGATAAAATCAACGCTACTGCAACCCGACAACTTCTGTTACACATTCCTATATCAGTCTTGCTAGATCTCAGTCAACTAAGACTTGGTTAAGTCTCAGTCGACTCTCTATTCATGAGATCTTACATCGAGATTCGTGTATAATTTTCTTTTCAGTTTTTCTTTTCTCTTTCTTATATGTTATATCACTTGACTGAGAGCCACACCCTTCCTATATACTCCCTCCGTCCCTAAACAAATTTGTACTAAGGTTGAGACACTTATTTTGAGACGAAGGGAGTATGTTTTTAGTTGCCACGACATTTATTGTATCAGGGAGTGGTGGAGTGTCCTTAGGACAATTCTAGGCGATGGCATAGGATTTCCAAAATAAAAACCATTTTCCCATTACTTGGCACATGTAGGTGTTTTAGCCCTCTAACTATTTCATGTACTAAGCAGTGGGCTTGATCTTATTTTTTGACACGCACTCCTTCACCAATTGAGTCTCTATATTTTTCTCTTCACATGTTTATGAAATTGTGAGACAAAGATACCCTAGGCGTGGTAAACTAGGAACTCCTCTACCAACAATACTATGAATCCTTCTCAATTAAGGATGGCTCGGAAATTAGATTCTGGAAGGACAAATGGCTAGGAGATGCCACACTCCGGGAACAATATCCGGCTCTATACAACATTGTGCGCCACAAGGGTGATACTATCACCATAGTAATTGAATCATTTCCGCTAAATGTGATGTTCGGAAGAGATTTAATTGGACTCAGACTCCAATCGTGGAACATCCTGCTCCAGCAGTTGTCCACGGTGCATTTGTCACATGGGTCTGACGTATTTCCGATGGAACCTCCATGGGAATGGACAATTCTTAGCGTAGTCAATGCATAGAGCGTTAATCCAGTCTGATGTGACAGTTGATAATAACAAGAAAATCTGGAAGATGAAGATGCCTCTTAAGAATAAAACCTTTGCATGATATCTTCATCGCGGAGTCATTTTTACTAAAGATAACCTTATTAAGAGTAATTGGCATGGAAGTACGCAATATATCTTTTGTCACCATGATGTGACAATAAAACATTTATTCTTCCAATACAAAATGGCTCGTTCTATTTGATCAGTCATCCAAATAGCTTTTGGCTTGTATCCTCCTTGTAGTGTTGCTAATGTATTTGGCAACTGGTTATATGGATTGATCACAAGTTTAGAATAGTCCTCAGGGTGGGAGCGCTTGCCTTTATTTGGTCGCTTTGGCTATGTAGAAATGATAAGGTTTTTAATGATAAAAGTACTTCTCTGATGCATGTTATCTACAGATGTACCGGGACTCTTCGTTTATGGTCCTCTCTACAACACGTGGAGAATCAAGACCTGTTTACGAAGGTGTGTACACGATTGGAAGCTATGGCGATGGATACTTTTACCTAACATGGGTGGCAGCATGATCTTAGGATTGGCCCCCCTACGCTTTAGGTGTTATACGGACTCTACATGTCTCTTTATTTTGCCTTTTTTATTTTTTTCGTTTTGTGTGAGAGGATCTTTGTTTCGCTGTGTGGATTTTAGTTATGCAGAGGCCGGATATAATACTTAAACCTTTTAAGTAATATAAAGCGCCCCTTTTCAAAAACAATACTATGAATACAACATCCATATATATTTTACACAAAAGTCAACAACAAAAGAAATGGAAAATAGTTCCATGGTTGATTGTTCCATTTGAAGAACTACACATATGGCTAAAAATGTAGAGGGAAGTGTCGTGGTCCAATAGTTAGTAACAATATTCATCTCAGGTGCCCCTAGCCAAGTCAGTCCGACGTCCATAATCTCAGTTGTTTTTTCATATTTCTTATTTTCTATGAATTAATTAAAAAAAAATTTCCTACACATACTTTTGTGGGGCACACTCATATTATTTCTAAGACACTTGGCTCCCATGTTCTAGATTAACAATATCAATGATCCGCTAGTCGTTGATCTTGTATATGGGGTCCCCGTTGATAGAATTTGGTGAAGTGGAGAGAAACATGAGACATGAAAGTGCCCAATATTATGTTGGGGATCGTAGCAGAAATTCAAAATTTTCTACGCATCACCAAGATCAATCTATGGAGTAATCTAGCAACGAGGGGAAGGAGAGTGCATCTACATACCCTTGTAGAACGCTAAGCGGAAGCGTTCAAGTGAACGGGGTTGATGGAGTCGTACTTGTCGTGATCCAAATCACCGATGATCCTAGCGCCGAACGGACGGCACCTCCGCGTTCAACACACGTACGGTTGGGAGACGTCTCCTCCTTCTTGATCCAGCAAGGTGAGAGGAGAAGTTGAGGGAAAACTCCGACAGCACGACGGCGTGGTGGTGATGGAGCTCGTGGTTCTCCGGCAGGGCTTCGCCAAGCACTACGGAGGAGGATGAGGTGTTGGAGGAGGAAGAGGGCTGCGCCAGGGGAAGGGTGGGGCTGCCCTCTCTCTCCCTCACAATATATAGGGGAAGGGAGGAGGGGGAGGCGCCCTAGGGGAGGGGCGGCGGCCACAGGGGAAACCCTAGATGGGTTTGGGCGCCCCACCCCCTAGGAAACTTGCCCCCCAAGCCGGGAGGGGCGGCTGCCCTAGGGGTGGCACCCCCACCTCTCCTGGTTACGTGAGATGGGGTGGGAAGGGCGCTCAGCCCCTTAGTGGGCTGATGTGCCCTCTCTCCTTGGCCCATAAGGCCCCCCAACGCTTGCCGGGGCCTCCGAAACCCCTTTCGGACACGTTGGTCATCACCTGGTACCCCCGGAACAATTCCGGACTTCAATACCCTTCGTCCAATATACCGATCTTCACCTCCGGACCATTCTGGAGCTCCTCGTCATGTTCGGGATCTCATCTGGGACTCCAAACAACCTTCGGTAACCACATACTATTTCCCATAACAACTCTAGCGTCACCGAACCTTAAGTGTGTAGACCCTACGGGTTCGGGAACCATGCAGACATGATCGAGACAACTCTCCGGCCAATAACCAACAGCGGGATCTGGATACCCATGTTGGCTCCCACATGTTCCACGATGATCTCATCGGATGAACCATGATGTCGAGGATTCAATCAATCCCGTATACAATTCCCTTTGTCCAGCGGTATTGTACTTGCTCGAGATTCAATCTTCGGTATCCGATACCTTGTTCAATCTCGTTACCGGCAAGTCTCTTTACTCGTTCCGTAACACATCATCCCATGATCAACTCCTTGGTCACATTGTGCACATTATGATGATGTCCTACCGAGTGGGCCCAGAGATACCTCTCCGTTTACAGGAGTGACAAATCCCAGTCTCGATTCGTGCCAACCCAACAGACACTTTCGGAGATACCTGTAGTGTACCTTTATAGCCACCCAGTTACGTTGTGACGTTTGGCACACCCAAAGCACTCCTACGATATTCGGAAGTTGCACAATCTCATGGTCTAAGGAAATGATACTTGACATTAGAAAAGCTTTAGCAAACGAACTACACGATCTTTATGCTAGGCTTAGGATTGGGTCTTGTCCATCACATCATTCTCCTAATGATGTGATCCCGTTATCAACGACATCCAATGTCCATGGTCATGAAACCATAACCATCTTATTGATCAACGAGCTAGTCAACTAGAGGCTTACTAGGGACATGGTGTTGTCTATGTATCCACACATGTATCTGAGTTTCCTATCAATACAATTCTAGCATGGATAATAAACGATTATCATGAACAAGGAAATATAATAATAACCAATTTATTATTGCCTCTAGGGCATATTTCCAACATATTAGGCCCCCATGTTTTGCATATATGAGAATTAACTTTAACCATAATTCAAGAGGGTAATTCATACTTATGTTTATATGTGAGAATAAATATATAGAATGGTTATATTTTGTACAGAGGGTAGAATGGTTATTTGTTAACGCGTAATCTTGTTCTGAAGTTCGGTAGAATACAAAGTTTTTGTAAGGTTTAGCAAAAATTAGTTGTGAACGAATTGTGCCATGAGTTTGTTTAGGGCAAACAAAATTGTCCCTTCATCTGGGTCACTTTCTATGTTGATGACAAAAGCCTCACAGAAGAATCAACTTATTGACACTAATATTTCTTCTTCTAACGAAAATACATGGAATCATTATGTTTTTTTTTAGAGTCGGCATCATTGGCATCATTATGTTTTGATATACAAACTAAGAACGTGATAACTTGATGGACCCAATATTAATAATTAAGACATGGATTAAGCAGTTGGGCCCACAATCCCACAAAAAAGAATCTCTCTCCCACGTTTCCTTCAGAGAAAACAAATGTTAATCACTCAATTACAAGAAAAAGAAAAAGAATATTTCTTCGATTACTATTAAGGCTACTGCTTTTCAACGTCATGTCCAACTCTGGCCAATTTTCCAATCATTAGCATGACTATAAAAATAACGCACAGGGCAATGGCGCAATGTCCTCGCGTCTCATCCAACGATTTGTTAAAAACACAGAAAAGTGGTCATCGGTCTCAAGAGAGAAACTTAACACACATTGGTATTTAGCTGAGCGAGTAAGAATAACATTAAGTGAACTGTTGGGATCGATATATTATATAGTTTGGGATCTCTTTTGTTTGATGTGGTGATTAAGCGGTTAATTGTTAGTGCTAGTATAGTAATTAAACAATTGGAAACTGCGCCATCCATCGTTAGTTCAATGGGTCAGTACTTACATATCTTGCCTCTTTTGAAGCTGTAGGTGTGCTTGAAGTGCCTACACTTGTTCCATGCATTAATATTATATGTCATCAGTCAAGTTTTCGTCAAGAACCAATCATTGTTGTAGAGAATCCATATGTTGTTTACTAAGTATCTAGCATTCTAGCTAAGTTTGTCTTAGGTGAGGTTTGATAGCTACAGGATGATAGCAACATATGTGATATTACTATTTTTTAGGAGAATATATGATATATTTCTATATTGGAGTTAACTAATCAGGTAATATCCTTCAGATCTCTGAATTGAAAGCTAGATTCCCATGCAGGTGTAGGTTTGGATGGATGGAGCAGATACGTGGGTCCATCAAAGGATCATCCACCACCAAGTTGATATGCATGCACCATAGGCTTTAGGCACGTTGTTTGTGAACAAATCCGTAGATCATGAGATCAACAACCCGAAATATGACGAGGCGACGCCGTGACGGCTGATATTGATTCTGCAAGCCTACCGGCAAAGCATATAGTGCATTACAGGTCCATTAGATTAATTCAATTGGATTTTAGAGGCTACCATTTCTCAGAATGCTGGCCCGTTGATGGGCTAAGACAACTAATGACTTTTTAAAGATAGAGAATACAATATTGACGAACATTGAATGTGTACTTGCCCACACACACACACACACAAACCTTTAAATTCGACAGAGTCCATACTTGTGTATGTCCGTTCTCAATTAACTAAGAAATAATTCTTATTAATAGCGTGAAACCTGAGATTTGATATTTAGTGCATCGAGGATATAATCATCCAACCAATAGTTGGTTCATAAAATTAATTATTTTTATTGTATTCTTTGAGAAAAATAAATTTTATTGTAGAAAGTAAATAACCATGTGCTTTACCTTTTACTAAGATAGTATCGAACAATCATACTCCTATTACAACTTCAGATGAAAGTAAAACACTTTTTGAGGGTGTTAAGTTCATAAACAAGTCACACAATTAAGCATGATAATTATCTAGCTAAACGGCAAGATTAACCTACCGTACCCGACCCGACACACATGTATGGGCACCATGTGTATATGCGACTCGGCTGATACACTTTTAGTTTCATGGAAGTAGTGTTGAATAACCTATCTACATCACCATAATCATCATAAGGACACAAACCCTACTAGTGACTAAGTAGCTATCCGATTAGCGGCGCGTCAGACCATACAGGCTACCAACTTTGACACAGAACTTCTCTTGGCCGGTGCCACTTTTCCCCTTCCCTTTGTTGACCTATCAGCAAGCTTATTAATTAGTAGCAGCTTTGTGTTGCTTTCATGAGTTGGATTGGAGGGATCACAAAGAAATTAGGTTAGTTAAGAACACAAGGCAAGCTAGATACTAGATAGCAAGGTAAAGGATACGTTACGTAATCTCCACTCCTTTTTTGTGAGGGGTTTTGTTAGCATGTCTACTCTACTGCAAGAACGGCTGAAAGGGTGATGATGGATTTTGCAATCGTTTCCAGTTTTGTAGCCACTGCCTTTGGTATGGGCCACATGCACCCAGGTGCCCTTTTAGTCGTCATATCAGATGCCCATTTCCGGAGTGCGTCGAAGGCATATTAAGTGATGCCTAAAACATTAGGAATATTGTAGGGTGTGATCTTTGCTTTGCTTCATTGATTGTAAAGGTGGAACCGTGTGCTAATTCCAAACTGATATGGAATACGTACGTGTAAAATCTATGTATATTCTCTCATTTAGTTGCCCACTATGAAAAGTAGTAAAACAACTTCTGAAGTGCTCGCCTTGACACAAAACATGTATTTATGCTTGCAATATGCATAAAGAAAAGAATTTTGCTTACATCTGAATAGCATGCTAGTCAGGTCGTACCAATTTGTTTTTTTTTTGGCGCAGGATGCAGGTTAACATTCTTTTAGCACTAAAACTTACAATTTGCTGTATAATAAATATCGAGGTGGACATCCTTTTAAGTTTTATAAAACGTAGAAAAAGCCAGGGCATATGTCCTCTTTAAGCAACAATGTACTCAAATCCAAATCTAGAATTTAGAGCATAGGTCCTCTGTAAGCTACCATGTACTCAAATACTAGTCAAGTCTATAAGCCCGGCGCCTGTCAAAGGTAAACATTTTAGGCCCACCACTGGTAACGTGTTCTACAGTAGTGCTTGTACTAGAACTCAAACGGAACTCCCTCCGATCCAAAAAAAAAAGCACACTTTCTTTGGATCGGAGGGAGTACCAAGTAGTCGCATTTGTTGGTCACTACTAGATAGGATGATTATGAGTGTGGTGAAAGATTGGATGAAGCGTATGCCTCTGGCAGGGACGCGTTGCATGTTATATAGACAGAGAGATTACAAGATCTTGGCAGTTCGGTTGTGTTGGATTGATCCTCAAGAAAAGGCTAAAGAGATGAGGATAAATCACAACAACCACAACTACCTGATTACAATGCACACGCAACACGCTAATCTATCGGGCGTATATACGGTTTATAATCACACCGTATATACATGTTACAATATATTCTAACACGCCCCCTCAATCACAACTTCACCAAGTTAAGATTGCTCTTAAAATCTTCCAGTTTTCGTCATGACAAGGCTTTGCTAAACCCATCAGCAACTTGATCACCTGTGGGTATAAAACGAATATCCAATAGCTTGCTAGCTACTCTCTCTCGAACAAAATGATAGTCAACTTCTATATGTTTAGTTCTTGCATGGAACACTGGATTTGCTGACAGATATGTGGCACCAATATTGTCACACCAAAGACGAGCAACTGGCGAATGAGCAACTCCAAGTTCACGCAGAAGAGTTTGGACCCAAATAATCTCAGTAGTTGCATTAGCTAAGGATTTGTATTTTGCCTCGGTACTTGATCTTGAAACAGTAGCCTGTTTACGTGCACTCCAAGAAATCAAGTTGGGACCAAAAAACACACAGAAACCTCCTGTTGATCTTCTGTCATCAGGACATCCTGCCCAATCAGCATTTAAAAAGGCACTAACAATATTGCAAGCTGACTTGGTGAATTTCAGACCTGTACTCATAGTACCTTTAAGATATCTCAAAATCCTTTTAACTGCTGTCATGTGTTGGGAGGTAGGAGAGTGCAAATACTAACAAACTTTGTTCACTGGGAAACAAATATCAGGTCTTGTTAATGTCAAATATTGCAAGGCACCTACCATACTTCTATACCTTGTTGACTCTTCGGCCCCCAAAGGTTCTCCCCCTTCCTTTGACAGTTTTTCGGATGTTGAGAGAGGCATGTTTGAAACCTTGCAATTTATCATACCTGCACGTTTCAAAATATCCATGAAATATTTTTCTTGGGTCAGGAGAATGCCATCTTTCACTTTCTTGACTTCAATTCCCAAGAAATAATGTAGATCTCCTAGATCTTTCAAGGCAAAGTCTCTCCTCAAATCTGCCAACAAAGCTACAGTTGCATCTTGTGATGAGCTAGCAACAATTATATCATCAACATAGACCAACATAAACATAATAATTTTTCCTCTTCTGAAGAAGAACAGAGAAGTATCTCCCCTTGATGGTTTAAAACCAAGTGCTTGAAGTTTGTCACACAACCTGGAGTACCATGCTCGAGGTGCCTGTTTTAAACCATATAGAGCTTTGTCAAGTTTGCAGAGATGATTTTCCTTGCCTTTTATCTCATAGCCAGGTGGTTGTCTCATATAAACTTCTTCCTCTAGAACGCCATGAAGAAACGCATTCTGAACATCCAATTGCCTGAGACTCCAGTTACTGGATACTGCAACAGAAAGAACAAGTCTGATAGTAGCTGCTTTAACAACAGGACTGAATGTATCCTCATAGTCGATACCATATTTTTGTTTGAAACCCTTTGCTACTAGCCTTGCCTTGTATCTGTCAATTTGACCATCTGCCTTTCTTTTAATCCTATAGACCCACCTACAATCAATAACATTTTTATTTTTTGCTGGTGGAACTAAGTGCCAAGTCTTATTTTTAATAAGAGCATCATACTCATCATTCATAGCCCTCTTCCAATTTGTATCATTCAAGGCATCTTGCAAACTATGAGGTTCACCAGTAGTTATCAGACCACCAAAACGAGGTTTGAGCTTGTCATACCTAACTGTGCCATCTGTACAAACTTGAGGTTTTGAAATACCGTGCTGTGATCGTGTTCGTCGAGTCGGCACATCAGAGACTGCAAGTACATGTGACACAGAAGATCCGCGAGAGGGAGGAGGATCCGCACGTGCTCCAACATCAGCACGCGATCCCGCAGCAGATCTGTCGCCAACGACAGAGGATCTTGCATCCTGTCGGGGCAGATCCGCGCGGGAGTCCGTGTCTCCCTCGCTCGGTTGGCCCACTTGGCGGCCTGCAGGAGGGGAGCCGGCGGGCCCGTCTGATGGCGCAGTGTCGGGGGATGCAGCGGGCGACCCACCGTGCGCCACGCGTCGTTCCCTGGGCGGCGTCTGTGCGGCCGAGGCGGATTCGCCCCCTGGGCCACCTGCGCCCGCTGGCCCTGCCGTCTCGGGATCGCTGCCCACAGCACCTGAATCCTCCTCGTGTTCTGCAGCATTTTCGTCTTGTTCTGGCTGCATAAAATCATGCACAAAAACTGGATTTCCTCCATTGTTAGCAACAGGATTAGTGCGAAAATTAGTCTGTGGTGCAGATTCAGGGAGCAGAAGGACTTCCGACCGGAGAGGGGCGCCTGCATTGGGATTTAAGGATGCAAATGGAAAAACCGCTTCATCAAAAATAACATCACGGGATATATAGACTCGTCCGGCAGCAACATCTAGGCATTTAAAACCCTTGTGAAGATTGTTGTAGCCAAGGAAGACGCACTGTTTGGAACGAAACTCCAATTTTTTGGAATTATAAGGGCGAAGATTCGGCCAGCATGCACACCCAAAAACTCGAAGAGAGTGATAATTGGGTTGTTCATGAAACAATCGTGTCAAAGGAGTTTCAAAATTAATCACTTTGTTAGGGGTCCGATTTATCAAGTAGGTGGCAGAGAGAAAAGCCTCATCCCAAAATTTCAAGGGCATGAACGCATGGGCTAAGAGAGAGAGCCCTACATCAACAATATGCCGATGTTTTCTTTCTGCTGACCCATTTTGCTGATGAGCATGGGGACAGGAGACATGGTGAGTGATTCCTAATTGATGAAAGAAGGAATTTAAGCGTTCATACTCGCCACCCCAGTCTGTTTGCATAGTGATTATTTTTTTATTGAACAACCTTTAAACAAGAGTTTGAAATTCATGAAAGACTTTAAACACTTCAGATCGATGCTTGAGTAGATATATCCACGTAAATTTGTTGTAATCATCGATGAAAGACACATAATAGTTTTTCCTATTGATAGAATCACGGGCAGGCCCCCATACATCGGAGAAGATTTGCTTTAAAGGAGCTTTAGACACACTGTTTGAACTAGGATAAGGAAGTTGGTGACTTTTGCCCATTTGGCATGCATCACAAACACCTTCTTTATTTAACTCACTACTAGAAAAAGGAATATCATTCTGACTAAGAACATGACGCACTATGGTAGATGACGGATGTCCTAGCCGACTGTGCCACCTTTCAACAGGTAGTTTATTTGCACCAAACGCTTGCTTGCTTGAACTAAGAGGAGCCGATGATACGGGGTAGAGGCCTTGTCTACATCTGCCGCGCAGAAGGGTTTTCCTCGTTCCCTGTTCCTTGACGAGAAAGAAATTTGGGTGAACTTCAAGGAAAGTATGATTGTCAGTGGATAAACGATGAGCAGAGATAAGGTTTTTGGCGGCATCGGGTACATGCAAGATATTCTTTAGATGAAGATCACGAGTAGGGGTACGAACAGTAGTGTGACCAATATGACTAATTTCCATACCTTCTCCGTTGGCAGTGTGGACTTGATCGTTGCCATGATACTTGTTGTGGATGGTCAACTTGTCGAGCTCGCAGGTGATGTGGTCGGTGGCGCCGGTGTCCAGATACCAGTTGGTATCCACTCCATAGGACGAGGTTGTGGCAGATCCGGCGCTCTTCTCGTTCTTGGTGTAGGAGATGTCGAAGCGACGGTAACACTCAAGGGCGGTGTGGTTCGGCTTCTTGCAGATTTGGCAGACGATCTCAGGAAGATCATCTACTCTGTTGCCGTTGCCGCGGCCTCCATTTCCGCGACCACCGCCTCCATTGTTGCGGCCTCTGTTGCCACGGCCACCTCCTCCATTGCCGCGGCCGCCATTGCCACGGCCACCTCCACCGCGGCCACCACCACGGCCACGAGAGATGGCATTTGCCGAGGACTGGGAGGAGTGGTTGCCACCTTCGAACATAGCAAGACGCTTTTCAAAGCCGATCAACTGAGAGTAAAGTTCAGCTACCTTGATTGGTTCAGTCCTCGCGGCGCAGATGGACGAGACAAACGAGATGTAGTCGTAGTCCAGCCCTGCAAGGATGTAGGAGACCCTGTCATCATCGTCGAGCGGCTTGCCTGCTGAAGCCATCTCGTCGCCCAGCGCTTTCATGCGCCCGATGTAGTCGGCGATGGTCGCGGTGCCCTTTTTGGTGGTGGAGAGGGCGATCCGCGTGTTGACGATGTTGGCCTGCGTCTGGGAGAGAAACATCTCCCTGATGGCGGTCCATGTCGCGGAGGCCTTGGTGCAGTGGGCGACTTGGATCATCACAGGTGGCGAGATCAAGTTGAAGATGAAACTCAGCACCTGCGAGTCTTGCGCCAAGGTGATGAGATATTCCGGGTTCGGCACATCTGTCGGCTTACCATCTTTGTCGGTAAGCTTAGGCTCCGAGAACTGGTGATCAGGATTGAGATGATCAATCAGCTGTGCTCCGCGGATGGTGGCTAGGGCTTGGGCGCGCCAGACCAGGTAGTTACCCCGGTGCAGCTTATCAGCGATGGGAATGAGGGCAAAAGCGGCGGCGGCGGAGCTGGAGCTAGCCATGACTAGGGTTGGATGTTGGAGAGGAAGTTGGCTCTGAATACCATGAAAGATTGGATGAAGCGTATGCCTCTGGCAGGGACGCGTTGCATGTTATATAGACAGAGAGATTACAAGATCTTGGCAGTTCGGTTGTGTTGGATTGATCCTCAAGAAAAGGCTAAAGAGATGAGGATAAATCACAACAACCACAACTACCTGATTACAATGCACACGCAACACACTAATCTACCAGGCGTATATACTGTTTATAATCACACCGTATATACATGTTACAATATATTCTAACATGTGGTTGTACCACTAGCCTATGGGGAACCGGAGCCAGGTTTTAACTTGTTACTAATGCTTGAATATTCATTTTTGTGCAGCATAAACAATAAGTGCAAGATGATATTCCTGTCAATAGTGAGACGTGTGTTCTGATCTTTGCAAAAAAAGTTGTGTGAGATCTTGAGTCTATGTTTGTTGTTTCTAAAGAAAAACTAATTATACCGAAGTAACATGGTGAATGAAGGTGTGTCCCCTTTGTATATGTGAAATGGAGTTGGATATGTACGTGTTCCCAAACAATTGCTACTCCGTACTAGCAGAGCTACTTTAGGGCAAAACTAGGCTCAACAAAAGCGTCTTGAGAGCAAATTTTATGAGGTATCCTTCAACCTGGCCTGCCTTAGCCCATGCAGTGAATTATTTGTGCTCCACCACTGCTACTCCGTGCAGCTATCTATGTAGTGAAGTATCTGCTCGAATGGTATTAAAAGCTAGTTACTCAAGCCTCACTAAGTAGTATCAATCTTAAATAAATAAATAATTGAGACAAACAATCTTAAATAAATAGAGTGCAGAGTCATACAAATACAAATACTTACAATCTCAATCTTAACGCTATAAAAAATACCAATATTAATATACTATCTTAGCGTGGGCAGTATTTCTTGAAATGGTAAGTCACAGTGTTTCTCAGGAAACAAATTAGCAATAAATAGAAAAGACAATTGTAGTACTACCAACCGGGCCAAAAGAAATTTTCCGTGCCTGCTTCTAATCTTGTGCAACTTATTGGGATGTTGGGGTTTAAGTGCGCCTGAAACCACCACATTGCCAGAGATAGCAATAGCAATCCGCAAATGCTAGGTCTTGCTTATTGCGAGACTGCAGCAGCTCTCGCCTATACATTTCACTCGGGTGGGCCGGCCAAACAAGATTTGAGCAAGCGGTTTTAGAAAAGGTTCTACCTACATTAGTATTGCGACCGCATTTGTTTTCAAAACCTTACGGACAGTTTTTTGTAAGGTTTTGAGCGGGTTTATTTTTTCTTTTCCTGTTTTTAGCATTTTTCTCTATCGGTTTTGATTTGTTTTCATTATTTTTTTCGTTTTTCCTCCTCATTGCTCATTTTTACTATTACTATATTTTCATCTTTATCTTTTCCTATTTTCAGATACATGTCGACTTTTTTTAATACACGTTGAACATTTTTCAGATATATGTTTGATATTTTCGAATACATATTCAACATTTTAGCTGAATACATGTTGAAATTATCAAATTACATTAAATATTTTCAAATACACGGTGAATATATATTGTAACATACTTTGAATACTTTTCAAAAATGGTATGATTTTTTAAAACGTGTGATCATTTTTTAACATTGCATGAACATTTTTTAATGCCATTAACATATTTTTAAACACGTGAACATTTTTTTCAATGTCATCAACCATTTTTTGAATGGTACAGTTTTTTAACAAACTGCGAGAACAAGTTTTTCACATTTTTCATGAACATTTTGTTAAAAATAACATGAACATGATTTAAAACATCTAAACTTTCTTAAATATCATGAAACATTTTTTGAAATGCACGTAAGCTGGTTTTTGTAATGATATGTTGACTATTGTAATGTAACGAAGGGGACAAGAATTATATAAGAAAGGGGACAAGTGCAGCTAGGCAGAGCGACAAGCGCGTTCATAGATGATTGTGGTTCACGGGCCGTCCCAATAGGCATGGTGAGCGACTAGCATCTAAGCAAGGCAATGTTAGGGCTCGCAAGAGCCGATATAGTGGGGAACGATAATGAACGGATACCTTTTGGGGGATTCCTAGCGGGCGCTCGGGGTGCAGCCAGGTCACGATGCATGTTTTTGACGTGTTTTGGAGTTTTCTTTTTTTTAGGATTTTGAATTTTGCATGGTTTTTCCTAAGTTTCGTGAAAAAAGTTCTATTTTATATTTTCCTCATGTGAAGCACACTGTGCGGAAGGAAGCACAGTGGGCCAGCCCAGATTGCCATTGTAGTTTTTTTTCTTTGCTTTTTCTTCATTTTTCCATTCAATTTTTCCCAGAAAAAACCAAATGTTTGCTTAAGAAAGTGGTCATCATGCATTTAAAACTGTCCTGTCTATGCTTAAAATAAATTCCGTGTACATTCAAAACATATTCATTATTTTTGTCATATACTAAAAAATCATCATATATTAAGAAAAATCAACGTTCATTAATAAAAATGTTTGGTGTGTATTTATAAACATATACTCCTATTGTTAATTGTATAGAAAAATACTTAAAATGAAAACTGGAAAAGTGGGAGGAAACAACAATGGAAAAGAAAAACCTGAAGGAAAAGCAAAAAATAGAATACACTAGGAAAGATATAAAAAGTAGAAAAATCATCAGAAACCATAGAAACCGAAAAGATGCATAAAAACTCCCAAAAAAGAAAGAACGCCAAAATTTTAATGAATGATAGTAAAGAAAGAAAAAGGAAAAACCACTGAAAAAACGAGAGAAACAAAAAACCAAAAGAAAACTGTGAACCCCAATAGAGAAATAGATAACAAAAAAGCAACTGAAAAAGACTAAAAAGAAGCGATCGTGACAACAAATGCCTGGAAAAACGATTGAGACCAATACATGTGCAAATCCATTACACGCTAAAGGCGTCATACAGGGCCGGTCCTGAGATCTTGGGGACCCGGATCGAAATTATGTCTTTGGGCCCCTTTGTACAACCATCATAGCAATATGACCAATATACATCTATATAAAATGTTATCAATAAACAATTCGCATTCAAAATCCTTTTCATATCAAATAATTGGATGTACCTTTAAAATTTCTTCTAACTTTCCTCGATGCAAGTCGCTTATGATGGGATCGTTGCCAATCACATACAACAATTTCTTCTTGATGCTCTTCCACCAGAATAACTATCATCGACTCATCATCTGGATTCATTGAATCACTGGTATTACTCTTGAAAATTTTGTGAACCACCCCTCTCTGTGGTTCTATCAGTCATTTTTCCTTTCCTTTTTCCGTTACCACATGCATACTTTCTGGATGAGATGGTAACAGGGTGCTGAAAATAAAAACATTGCATCAAAAGTTGAACAGTGCAAGCTATGCATAGTGTACGTGGAAGTAAATCATTTAATTAACAACAATGTAGAATTTTGCTAATTATTGAAGGTAAATTATGTATATGAAATAAGGAATAATAATATGATTGTTCAGGACCAGATTTCTCAAACAGATCGCGCCCTTTTACTCATCTGGGGCGTAACAATTTATACCTGGGGTTGATTGGATCGATGTCGGAGACCGGACACTCGACGATGCCACAATGTGGACTTCCGACGGGATCTAGGAGATGATGTACGGGTGACCCAACGTCTGGACAGTGGAGATCTGAAGACTGCGGCGCTCTGTGATGTCAATGTGCGAGTGCATCGTGTGTGGTTGTAAAGAAATATAAGAAAGTTTAGATCACTATTTTAGTGATCTAAATGCTCTTATATTTTTTTACGGAGGGAGTACAAAATTAGGGCTTGTGCGAACCTAGGAATACGAGGTGATTACTCAAATTGTGTGTGTGTGTGTCTTATTTTGGCTGCTATACTTATGTCCCTTCCCTTTTTCTTTGACAATACTTACGTCCCTTCCTTTCCTCCATGTGCCTTTACTTGGGCTACTTTGTCTGAAAATCAAAAATAATTTAGTGTATCGACACAACATCAATGTATGTTGTCACAAAAATTCAAATCAAAATTCAAAACAATGCTCAAGATACAAAAATGATAAATTTGACCTCAATGTGCTAATGGGCCAAAACTGAAGCCTGACTTGTGTTACGTACTATTCAGTGTCAAATTTGTTTTTTTTTGTAGAGCAATATTTCAAATATTGAATTAAAATTTTTTGACAACATACATTGATGTTGTGTCAATGCATTAGATTTTTTTCGGATTTTTCGAATATTTTTTAATGTGCAACGGGCGGCTGGTGCACCGGTAGCATAAATTGCCCCGGTGCACCAGATACATTCCCGGAGTGGCCGCCCCTTGCCCCACCTCAGGGCCGGCCATGGCGTCATATAGGATTTGTCGCGAGGATTATGTTTTCAAGGAACCATTTATGGTGCTCTTGCTGTACGTACATGAGCCGCTGCCCACAAGCGCCTGCTCCACCTGACCGGTTCTCTCGCTTCTTCAGGGTGCCCCTATGTCTCACTTACTGCGAGATGTACGGCAGCCTCGCCATAGCATGAGACTAGGCTGGCTCATGGCGCAGGAGGCCACAGGCAAGAGGCTACAACCTCATTTTTTCTGTTTTCACGGATTTTTTTGTACTTTTGTTTACACTTCCGAATATTCTAATTAAAAATATTACAAACACAATTTACATTAAATATTTGAAAAATGTTAAGCATGCACTTGAAAAATGTTATACGTACGCAGAAAAAATCTTTCCAGTGTGTAGAAGATATGTACAATGTGTATGAAAAAATAGAAATAAAAAATATAAGTTTTCGAAAATGTTAACCATGTATTTAGAAAATATTAAATGTGTATTGAAATATGTTTTGGTGTATACAAATGCATACCAAAGATGTACAACATGTATGAAAAATATATAAATAAAAAATAAGTTTTCAAACATTTGATCATATATTTAGAAAATGTTAAATGTGTATACAAAAAAGTATTCTGATGTATGGAGAAAAATATATAATGTGTAAGGAAAACGTAGACATAAAACAAATGTTAATCATGTATTCAGAAAATGTTAAATGTGTATATATAAAATGTTTGTGATGTATACAAAAAATATGAAATATTTATAGAAAAGTAGACACCAAAAATCTATGTTTTAAAAATGTTGCATTTCGGAAATATTAAATATTTTTTATTTTTAAAATAATGTTCAAACATTTTTAAAGCTAATATTTTTTTTTGAAACTAAGCAACCATTTGTTAACATTTTATAAATACTTTTTAATATAATTTTAGACATCAAAATGACATAAGTTGAACAAAGCAACATATGTATATAAACATTCCTCTTTTAGCAAAAGTGCATGCCGTCTATTGTACATGTTTTGATACACAAGTTAAGAAAGTGTTAGCTTGATGACCCTTGTATGGTTAATTAAGACATGCATCAAGCAGCCGGGCTCGTAGTTCCACCAAAAAGAACTTACCTCTCTCGTTTGCCTGCAGGGGAAAAAAAGTCATTTGAGGAATCTTTCTTGGATTACTATTCAGGCCAACCTCCTCAACATCATGTCCAACACCGGCCACTTTGGCAATAATTAGCTCCACTATATAACATAATAACGCCCAGGGCGACGGTCCAATGTCCTCGCGTCTCATCAACAAGCAATTTCATTAAATACACATTGAAGTTGTCATCAATCTGAGGAGGGAAACTTAACACACAATGCTATCTAGGTGAGTGAACAAGAATAGCATTAGGTGAAGTGTTGGGTTCCATACATTGATATTACTATATGGTTTTATCTTTTGGTTGATGTGGTGATTAAGCGGTTAATTACTAGTGCTACTTGCAATTAAAGAATTGCGGACTGCGTCGGCCGCTGTTAGGTCAAGCATGCACATAGCGTGCCTCTTTTGACGCCGCAAGTGTCTTAGCAGTGTCTTACACTTGTCCGTATCTCTTTTCAAAGCCGCAATCATTAATTTTTGTCAGGAATTGCATGGAAAAATATTGTTGTAGAACTCCAACGTTGTTTACGAGTATCCAAGAAGATGTTGCTGGGTGAGAATTCATAGATATGGGAAGATAATAATGATTTGATCACTAATCAGTCAGCATATCTCATTCCTTTAATCTAAGAGAGCTAGCTAGATTCCCATGCAGGTGTAGGCTTGGATGGATGGAGCAAATACGTGGGGCCATGAAAGGATGCTCCATCACCAAGTTGTGATCATGCATATGCATCGGCGCATTGCCAGTCGTCTCGATCAATCGGTTTTAGGCGCGTGGTTGGCCGGCGTTGTTTTGTTCGTGAACAAATCCATTCGATCAACAACTAGCCACTGCCCAAAAAAACTAACCACAAATCTTTATCGGAAAAGAAAACTAACCACAAATCGAAGAAACCATGACGATTGAGGTGACCGCTAACTCTGATAGATGTTGATTTTGCAAGCTTTGCCGACAAAGCATATATGTGTGGCAGGGACTGGCCCAGTAACTAATTTCGATTTTATTGGAGGCTAGCTTTTCACAATACTTTGACCCTACAATTAATGATTCTTCAGGAACGAAGACGCACAATTAACTATGTATTCCCACTTTACCACTGAAAAGAATGTTATTACCAACTTTTTGAGAAAGTAGAAGACTTTTTTGGTGCATCAAGTTGGTAATTAAGTCATAAACAACTACTTCATCTAAAAAAAGTCACGCGCAGCTTAATTATCACGATACATACCGTACCACACTTTATAGGTACGAGCTACTCGACAGGAATATTTACCTACCGTGGCGGACCCGGCCGACACGCATGTATGGGCAAACACCATGTGCGGGGCTTGATTAATCTAACTACATCACCATAGGAAGATAAAACCCTAATCAGTACTCAGTAGCTATCCCATTAGCGGCGCCTCAGACAGTACGTGGCTACTAACTGGAAATAGAAACTTCTCTTGGCCGGTACCAATTTTTCCCATCCCTTTATTGACATTGCAGTGCAAGCTTATTAGTACGTACTAGTCTCCAACCAGCTACTATGTGTTGCTTTCATGGTTGGATTGAACAGACCACCAAAGATTTAGCTAGAACACAAGGTAAGCTAAGTAGCTATAGCTAGGTTAGAGCAAGTCTAGCAGACCCCGTATATCTCGCGAACCCACAAAATTTCAGCGAGTATACGGGTTCGGCCCAATTTTCTGGCCAGAACAGAGCCCGTATACTCATCCGGCCCGTAAATTTTTTTACCGCCGCCCGTAAACTTCCCCTCCCCCCCCCCCTCCGAAGCAGTATATCTACGGGTTTGCGGGACAGATACGGGTCAAAATCCTATCCCCCCGCCGCCGCGTTTCGCCGCAATTCCCCACTCCCTCCCTCGCATTTCTCGTCGCCGGTGAGCTCGCTTCCGCCTCCAACCGCCATGTGGGGCCGTATACCGTGTGCAATAAATAAAGCACAAACTTGAAAGTTATAGGGACTTCCCTTCCAGAGGTGACTGGGACTGAGGTGGCGTCGAAACAATTTGCTCTTGTATCTCACTAATGTCAACTTGTCTCATGAACAGTACGAGCTTTGAAGGAATCTGCATAATTCTACAATTATTGGTTAACTAAATATGCGCTGCCATTTGCATAATGTGTTTTGTGGGTAACTGAATTGGAAACTAAAAGTCCTTATTAGGTAATATTTATTTTTATCAATAGTGCAAATAGGTGATTTTAGTGAGAGCAAACGAATTCTGGCTCTTTCAGGCTAGTTAAGATAAGCAGGCACGCGAATGCAGCGGGTCATGCACTTGCTTTTATGGGTCACTCGCAACAACGCACTGCCTGTTGGCTTCATAATTCTCCTAGGGAGATGGCTAGCATAGTTGAATCTGAATGTAATCACCATGCTTGTAGTGAAAATTCCATGCTCGCCAAAAACAATGGGGGATATATACAGCCACAAAAAGGTAATAATATTGGTTCATATAAATCAATTCAACCATAAATAAAAAAGAACAGGTATACGACCACCAGCTAGGCCGAATTGCTTGTTTGCCTTTCTACAGCTGCCTACTGATTATTGGGCCTGGCTTCATCGGCCCATTGCCATATGCAAGCGATAGCACAGCGTCACCACACGCTTGCAAGCCACGTTCTTCTCGTCAGCATTTCCACATGTTTACTGTTGTATTGTATCAGACTTTTTTTCAGATTGCTACAATTTCCACATGTGACCTTCTTCTTCTTCTTCTAGAAAAATCACAATTAAGAACAAGTGCAGTGTTTTCGCAAAAAAAAAAACAAGTGCAGTGACAGGCGTATTAATTCCAGATTTCTTCAGTCTGATTACGTTTCTGCGATCACAAATCCGCATCGACCACATAATATAATATAGCAAAAGGCAGAATACGAATCACACCTTTAAGCCCATCAGATCACGCCCTCTGTTTTCTGTCCACTTTTCACTGCACGAATAGGTTCAGAGATAATGCTCATGCATCAGCCTACCAACTACTAATTTGCTTTGAGACTGTACAGTGAAACCGCAAATACTTGAGATGGAAACAAATACGATTCAAAGAACCAACAGGGGAGGGAGTATACAGCAAGCAGGTGCTGCATGCTCGGTGACAATATTCAGGTCTGAGGCAAAAGCTCCTTCAAAAAAAGGAAGAAAAAAAGGTCTGAGGTAAAAAAAAAACTGGTGAAGAAGCAAAGCAGTCCTCGATGATATCCAGCAGGTTGCTGCCTGTTCACTGCAAAACCACGGATATGTAGGAACCAGTAACTTGTCTGAATCTCGCTCTCGCGGTGCTGATTAAGGTGCAAAAACAACAAGACTAGTTTGTGCATTTGGGTATTCATCCTGTTCCAATACACTGACCGATGAGACGAATTCAGGGAAAGAAATTCTCAGCAACAAAAAACAGAGAAAGCAGCATCTGCGGGAACTTTTTTTCTTGAGCATGCATCCGCCGGAGCTATGTGACAGAGTGAGAACAGTATCACGCCCAGGCCCGGCCCAGCATTGTATCAAACTCCACTGGGATGGGACGGGCCCAACATTTCGTTCCAGCCCAGTGAAGTTGTGTTCCTCTGTTTTTATTTATTTTTGCTAATGGACGTGATGCAATGTGCAAAAACCTGCATATCCTCGGTCATGGTGCTTAGGCTTAGGAAGTACCTAATAAAACCATGTAGGTTTCTTTTCTTTCTCTAGGAAATGTAAACGATATTACTTAATCTGTAACCATGTATCGGAAAGAGACCAGCTATCATGTTTCTGATGGTTTCCCATGCTGCAAAAGACTAAAGACAAGTTGTGTGACCATGCACTCGTTTTAAAATAAATTTTTCAGGATGAGGAAAATGGAGATGAATAGGTTTCTTACGGTTTTCCTTGTCATACATACTACTCTGAAAGTGCAACTTGAGATCTCTAGATAAACGCTGCTATACACACGATGCCACGCAGACGATTTGTGGACGATGCTAAATTCAAGCCATGTGATGCACAGCAGCAGCACTGTTCTACGGTTGGATTTGACTGTCGGCTACACATCGTGTGTGCAGTTTCGTCTGCACAGCAATTTCGTCTCTAGATTTCAAGGTACTAGTAGTAAATTAATATAAAACTCAGTCATGATTTGTACGCCTTACGAAAATGGACTTCAAGCATGCAGTGTGTTGAGTGGCTGAACTGACCTGTGCGTGATCTATGACGAGTCTCTTGTGTGCCTTCATCAATTCAACATTGCTACTGTGGAAAACAAGATGAATATGATAGCTAGGTTTCACATGAAAGGGGTGAATGGGGTGTTCATGCCCTTATAAAAGGGAGATGTTGCCCCCATTTCGATTCTCAAAGGGGTTTGATTTTGAGAGGTAGGAGACCTGTTTCAAGAAGAAACGATAATGCACTTGCAAGCCGAGTATGTACAGTTGAAAGGTGTAGCTACATATGTGAGATGAGATATTAGAGGAATACTGAAGAAGTGCATTTATAAAATCATGCATGTCATGCTCAGTAATCTGTCTATCTATTAAGTAGTAGTAGAAAAGTATTAGAAGCTCATATTAGTCGGTCATCAATAATTGAACTACAAGCAGGAGCCTACCTTCACAGGCAACGTCAAGGCGGGAGCCACCGGGGCTAAGTCCTCGGCACAAGCAAAAATGGCCAGTACATCATGTGTGTTGAGCCCAGATTCACATGCAACACGACACAGACAAGGCTATATGTTGCTTGATACGTATCTAACGTATCTATAATTTTTGATTGTTTCATGTTATTATATTATTTGTTTTGGATGTTAATGGGCTTTATTTTACACTTTTATATTATTTTTGGGACTAACCTACTAACCCAAGGCCCAGTGCAAATTGCTGTTTTTTTTCCTATTTCAGTATTTCGCAGAAAAGAAATATCAAACGGAATCCAAACGGAATGAAACCTTTGGGAAAGTTATTTTTGGAACAAACTGATCTAGAGAACTTGGAGTGGATATCAAGAAACAAACGAGGAGTCCACGAGGTAGGGAGCGCACCTACCCCCTGGGCGCACCCTCCCCCCTCATGGGCCCCTCGTGGCTCAACCGACCTACTTCTTCCTCCTATATATACTCATATGCCATGAAAACATTCAGGAGCACCATGAAACCCTATTTTCACCGTCGCAACCTTCTGTACCCAAGAGATCCCATCTTGGGGCCTTTTCCGGAGCTCCGCCGAAGGAGGCATCGATCACGGAGGACCTCTACATCAACTCCATGGCCTCTTCAGTGATGTGTGAGTAGTTTACTTCAGACCTTCGGGTCCATAGTTATTAGCTAGATGGCTTCTTCTCTCTCTTTGGATCTCAATACAAAGTTCTCCTCGATCTTCTTGGAGATCTATTTGATGTAACTCTTTTGGCGGTGTGTTTGTCGAGAACCGATGAATTGTGGGTTTATGATCAAGTCTATCTATGAACAATATTTGATTCTTCTCTGCAATCTTTTATGTATGATTGGTTATCTTTGCAAGTCTCTTTGAATTATCAGTTTGGTTTGGCCTACTAGATTGGTCTTTCTTGCAATGGGAGAAGTGCTTAGCTTTGGGTTCAATCTTGCGATGCTCGACCCCAGTGACAGAAAGGGAAACGACACGTATTGTATTGTTGTCATCGAGGATAAAAATATAGGGTTTATATCATGTTGCTTGAGTTTATCCCTCTACATCATGTCATCTTACCTAATGCGTTACTCTGTTCTTATGAACTTAATACTCTAGATGCATGCTGGATAGCGGTCGATGTGTGGAGTAATAGTAGTAGATGCAAGCAGGAGTCGGTCTACTTGTCACGGATGTGATGCCTATATACATGATCATGCCTAGATATTCTCATAATTATTCGCTTTTCTATCAATTGCTCGATAGTAATTTGTTCACCCACCGTAATACTTATGCTATCTTGAGAGAAGCCACTAGTGAAACCTATGGCCCCCGGGTCTATCTTTTATCATATAAGTTTCCAATCTATTTACTTTGCAATCTTATTATTTTATTATCTCTATCAGATCTCACTCTCGTAAGTGACCATGAAGGGATTGACAACCCCTTTATCGCGTTGGTTGTGAGGTTCTTATTTGTTTGTGTAGGTACGAGAGACTTGCATATGGCATCCTACTGGATTGATACCTTGGTTCTCAAAAATTGAGGGAAATACTTACGCTACTTTGTTGCATCACCCTTTCCTCTTCAAGGGAAAACCAACGCAGTGCTCAAGAGGTAGCACTGCTACCGAGGATGCCGATGGCAGCAATGCCCGGTCGACAGTAGCTACAACGTTAAGTACCTTCTACACAAAATAATTTGATTTTGTTTGCGAAACTCGAGGGTTCGCATGAGTCCACGCTCTTTGGCTGCTACCCTCGGCTATAGCTACGGCGCAATGAAAAAGACGAAATAGAACATCTCTCTCCTTATGGACCCCATCTCAACCATGACGCATCACTCGTTTTGTTGCTTCATCGTAGCTGGTATGGTCAGGATCGGCTAGTTCTCGTAGTAGTGTCTTCTCCGTTGACACAATACTACTATCCCTGCCTGCGTGTTCTTTTTTTCAAGAACACTCATGAGGGTTGCGTGTCTTTGTACATGCTCCTTGTAATCTGTAATTTGCAATTGCTTGCATGTTCTGTTGCCATCCATTTTTTTGACAGAATGATAGTAGGGGGAAGACCCCTACTATTTTTTCATATATCTATATAAATGGAGGGTTTACATAGACATATCAGCTACTTTACATCTTTTTGCAAAAACCACACACATGGTGTGATTGCACAAGCAATCCAGAATTAGAGAGAAGGCTATACAATAGAGGCACAGAAAGTGATCAGAGAAGCTCTATGTGCTGCCTTAACCCTATGTTGGAGTAAAACTGGGTCTTCTTTGCACTAGTAGAAAAAGGGGCTTTCGTTCGGGCCTGGCCAGCCCATTAGTCCCGGTTCTGCCACGAACCGGGACCAATGGATGCATTCGTCCTGGTTCGTGAGCCCAGGGGGTCGGCTGGGGCCTCGTGGGCATTGGTCCCGTTTCGTATGGACCCATTTGTCCCGGTTCCAAGCACGAACCGGGACCAATGGGCCTCGCTCCTGGCCCACAAACATAGGTCCCGGTTCTTGGCTCGAACTGGGACAGAAGGATGGGCTTTAGTCCCGGTCGAACCGGGACAAATGAGCTTCCTATATATACCCCATCGCCGACGAGCAGAGCACTCCACAATGCTCTGTTTTTTGCTGGCCGACGAGGAAGGGCATTTGGGTGCTCTAGCTCACCTCTTATGCATGTGAGGTGTTTGATGAAATGCCCGAGCCACATTAGTTAAGCTTTCTCCTCTCGAAGCTCGACCTCGGAGCTCCATTTTTTCCGAGATTTGTCTAGGTTTAGCGGTCTCGTCGCCGGCACCACCGTGGTGAGCCTCTTGTTCTTATCTTCTTTTTGAAATAAAAAAAATCTTACTTTAGATAGATACTTGTTTAATTTTCTTACTTTTGACACACATAATTATATATAATGCACGCAAATGAACCGGCAATGGATGTACGGTGACAGACACACCTCCGAGTACATTAAGGGCGTGTGTAAATTTCTCGAAGTGGCTGAGGCAAACAAGCAGAATGGTTTTATGTGTTGTCCATACCCTGATTGTGGGAATACGAGGTCTTACTCTGACAAGAAAATCCTTCACACCCACCTGCTTTATAAAGGTTTCATGCCACACTATAATGTTTGGACGATGCACGGAGAAATAGGGGTTATGATGGAAGACAGCGAAGAAGAAGAGGACGATGACAACTATGTGCCCCCTGAATACAGTGATGCTGCAACGGGGGAAGCTGAAGATCAAGAGGAACCAGACGATGTGCCCGATGATGATCTCCGTCGGGTCATTGTTGATGCAAGGGAAAAGTGCTAAAGTGAAAAGGAAAAGCTGAAGTTCGATCGCATGTTAGAGGATCACAAAAAAGGGTTGTACCCCAATTGCGAAGATGGCAACACAAAGCTCGGTACCGTACTCGAATTGCTACAGTGGAAGGCAGAGAATGCTCTGCCTGACAAAGGATTTGAGAAGCTACTGAAAATATTGAAGAAGAAGCTTCCAAAGGATAACGAATTGCTCGACAATACGTATGCAGCAAAGAAGGTCGTATGCCCTCTAGGATTGGAGGTGGAGAAGATACATGCATGCCCTAATGACTGCATCCTCTACCGCGGTGCGTACAAGGATTTGAATGCATGCCTGGTATGCGGTGCATTGCGGTATAAGATCAGACGAGATGACCCTGGTGATGTTGAGGGCGAGCCCCACAGGAAGAGGGTTCCTGCGAAGGTGATGTGGTATGCTCCTATAATACCACGGTTGAAATGACTGTTCAGAAACAAAGAGCATGCCAAGTTTATGTGATGGCACAGTGAGGACCGTAAGAAAGACGGGAAGTTGAGAGCACCCGTTGACGGGTCGCAGTGGAGAAAAATCGAGAGAAAGTGCTGGGATCAGTTTGCAGGTGACCCAAGGAACATATGGTTTGGTTTAAGCGTGGATGGCATTAATCCTTTCGGGGAGCAGAGCAGCATTCACAGCACCTGGCCTGTGACTCTATGTATGTATAACCTTCCTCCTTGGATGTGCATGAAGCGAAAGTTCATTATGATGCCAATTATCATCCAAGGCCCTAAGCAACCCGGCAACGACATTGATGTGTACCTAAGGCCATTAGTTGAAGAACTTTTACAGCTGTGGAATGGAAACGGTGTATGTGCGTGGGATCAGCACAAACAGGTGGAATTTAACCTGCATGCGTTGCTGTTTGTAACCATCAACGATTGGCCCACTCTTAGTAACCTTTCAGGACAGACAAACAAGGGATACCATGCATGCACACACTGTTTAGCTGACACCGAAAGTATATACCTGGATAGATGCAGGAAGAATGTGTATCTGGGCCATCGTCGATTTCTCCCGACCAACCATCAATGTCGAAAGAAAGGCAAGCATTTCAAAGGCGAGGCAGATCACCGAAAGAAGCCCGCCATGCGTACCGGTGATCACGTACTTGATATGGTCTCTGATTTACACATAATATTTGGAAAGGGTCCCGGCGGACTAGCTGTTCCGAATGACACTGAGGGACGCGCACTCATGTGGAAGAAGAAATCTATATTTTGGGACCTACCCTACTGGAAAGAGCTAGAGGTATGCTCTTCAATCGACGTGATGCACGTGACGAAGAACCTTTGCGTGAACCTGTTAGGATTCTTGGGCGTGTATGGGAAGACAAAAGGTACACCTGAGGCACGGGACGACCTGCAACGTTTGCACGAAAAAGACGGCATGCCTCCAAAGCAGTATGAAGGTCCTGCCAGCTACGCTCTTACCAAAGAAGAGAAGGAAATCTTTTTTGAATGTCTGCTCAGTATGAAGGTCCCGAATGGCTTCTCGTCGAATATAAAGGGAATAATAAATATTCCAGAGAAAAAGTTCCAGAACCTAAAGTCTCATGACTGCCACGTGATTATGACGCAACTGCTTCCGGTTGCATTGAGGGGGCTTCTACCGGAAAACGTCTGATTAGTCATTGTGAAGCTATGTGCATTTCTCAATGCAATCTCTCAGAAGGTGATCGATCCAGAAATCATACCAAGGCTAAGGAGTGATGTGGCGCAATGTCTTGTCAGTTTCGAGCTGGTGTTCCCACCATCCTTCTTCAATATCATGACGCACGCACTAGTTCATCTAGTCAACGAGATTGTCATTCTGGGCCCCGTATTTCTACACAATATGTTCCCCTTTGAGAGGTTCATGGGAGTCCTAAAGAAATATGTCCGTAATCGTGCTAGGCCAGAAGGAAGCATCTCCATGGGCCATCAAACAGAGGATGTCATTGGGTTTTGTGTTGACTTCATTCCTGGCCTTAAGAAGATAGGCCTCCCTAAATCGCGGTATGATGGGAGACTGACTGGAAAAGGCACGCTAGGAGCGGACACAATAATATGCAGGGACGGGCATTCTTGGTCTCAAGCACACTACACAGTTCTACAGAACTCTACCTTGGTAACCCCATATGTCGATGAACACAAGAACAGTCTGCGCTCCAAACACCCGGAGCAGTGTGACGACTGGATTACATGTGAACACATCATGACTTTCAGCAGTTGGTTGGAAACACGTCTCAGAGGTGACAACACTGTTTGTGATGAGCTGTACTCATTGTCCAGGGGACCATCTTCTGTATTGACTTATAAAGGATACGAGATAAATGGGAATACATTTTACACGATCGTCCAAGATCAAAAGAGCACCAACCAAAACAGCGGTGTCCGCTTTGATGCAGCAACCGAGAGGGGAAAGGACACATATTATGGTTACATAGTGGACATATGGGGACTTGACTACGGACATGATTTTAAGGTCCCTTTGTTTAAGTGCAAATGGGTCAATCTGTTAGGAGGCGGGGTACAGGTAGACCCACAGTACGGAATGACAACAGTGGATCTGAACAATCTTGGGTACACTGACGAATCGTTCGTTCTAGCCAATGATGTGGCACAGGTTATCTATGTGAAGGACATGTCTACCAAACCGAGAAAAAGAAAAGATAAGGAAGCGAATATATCATACGATGAGCCAAAGCGCCACATAGTTCTTTCAAGAAAAAGGGACATCGTGGGAGTGGAGGGCAAGACAGACATGTCCGAAGATTATGAAAAGTTTCATGAAATTCCTCCCTTCAAAGTCAAGGCTGACCCAAGCATCCTGATAAACAATGAAGATTATCCATGGTTACGGCGTAAGCAAAGCACACAAGCGAAGAAAAAGTGAAGACTTTCTGTCCACAACTATTATGATGATACCATGCCAACTTTCAACCTTTTCCTAGTTCATTTGAAATGCATGTTGTAACAGACGAGTTTCCGTATGAAACCCTGATATCTCGAAACAGATTGTCCGTTTTGTTGAAATGCTTTGAATGTTTTGTTGAAATGCTTTGAATGTTGCATTTTATAAACCTCTAGTATTATTGAAACTAAAATTATATAGAATTTATGCAACTAAAATTATATAGAATTTTCATAAAGAACTTTTTTGTTACAAACTTTAATAGCAAAAAGAATTGTCATAAAATAAATTAAATAAGTAATTAGAAACAAAATAATATAAACGTTAATAAAATATATAAGTAGAAACAAAATAAAATAAAATAAAATAAACTTTAATAACATAAATAAAATTTATGAAACTAAAATTATCAAAGTATTTTCTGTTCAAAACATTACAAGCAATCTCTAGTATTATTGAAACTAAAATTACATATAAATTGATGCAACTAAAATTATTAAAGTATTTTCTGTTCAAAATCATTAAAAGCAAAAGGAATTTTCATAAAGAACTGTTTTTGTTAGAAACTTTAATAGCAAAATAAAATAAAATAAGTTTTTTGTTGTAAGTAGAAACAAAACAAAATAAATAAAGCAAAAAAGAAAACAAAAAAACAGGGAAAAAATAAAAAATATGCCACCTACTGGGCCTCCACGGCATGAATACGACTAGAAACCCATCCATGGGCCAGGATTCAGGCCCGCAGAAGGCCCAGTAGGCCCATCAGGCATACCAGTGACAATTAGGCCCGAAAGCCTGCAATGGAGAGGAGCTCGAGAGGGGTGCGGCAGTGGGGCTTATAAACCACTGCGCGCCCCTCTCAGCTAGCGAGGTGGGACTAAACATTTGGGCACGGGCAGAACGAGACCTTTGGTCCCGGTTGGTGCCATCAACCGGGACTAAAGGGGGGCATTGGAACCGGTTCGTGGCACCAACCGGTAAGAATGCCCCCCTTTGATACCGGTTGGTGCCACGAACCGGGACCAAAGGCAGCCGCTTCCCGCTTTTTGGGCTGCCGAAAACTGACCTTTGGTCCCGGCTAGTGGCACCAACCGGGACTAAAGGGGGCATTGGTCCCGGTTTGTGCCACGAATCGGGACCAATGCCTCGTTTATATAAGCAGGACTTGTAAATTTTTCGTTCAGTTGCTCATTCCCCCGCCGCGACGCCGCCAGGCTGCCCCCTGTCTCGCTGTCGCCGTCGTCGCCCCTGCCTCCGACGCGCCGCCCCGACGCCGTCTCACGCAGCCCCGACGTCGTGCCGCCCCGGACCGACGCCATCCCGCCCCGGACCGACGTCGTCGCCACCCCGCGCCACCCCTGCCTCGACGCCGCCGGCCCTGCCTCCTCGTCGCCGTCGCCGTGCACCCTGTGAGCGCTGCCCGCCGATCCCCTCCTCCTCCTCCCTGTAATGGCCGCCTCCGCCGCTGCCGCCGCGCCCCCTATATATAGATGTTGTAATTTAGTTGTATTAATTTGGATGTATAGTTTAGATGTGTAGTAAATTTAGTTGTTGTAATTTAGTTGTATTAATTTAGATGTGTAGTTTAGATTTTGTTCATAGAATTTTTATGATTTTTCTCTGTTGTATTTTTGTTCATAGATTTTTTATGATTTTTTTGTTCATAGAATTTTCTTTGTCAATTTATGTATATGTTCATATTGTGTATGTATAGGAAAATTGTGTATGATCAAAGTCATTTATGTATATGAAATATTTAGAAGAAAAAGGAGAGAAAAAGGGAAAATAAGAAGAGGAAGAGGGAGAATAAGAAGAAGAATAAGAAGAAGAGGAGAGGAAGAAGAGGAGAAATAAATAAGAAGATGAAAAAGAAGAAAAAAAAGAGGAGAAGAAGAAGAAATAGAACTCCTATTTCTATTTCTTCTTCTTCTCCTATTTCTATTTCTTCTTCTTCTCCTCTATTCCTTCTTCTTCTCCTATTTTTTTTTATTTTTTTTCTTCGATCTCCTCCTCTATTCCTTTCTTCTTCTCCTCTTTTTTTCTTCTTCTTCCTCTTCTTATTTTTTTATCGGGTATGTCGTGGTCGATATACCCCCCCTCCCCGATAACTTTTAGTAAGTACTACTTAGAAAGTGCTTAATTAATTAGTAGTTGAACTAGTTGATTTAATAAAACTATTTTATTTTACTATATATAGAAGTAGTTTATTTTTAGCAAGTACTACTTTATTTTATTTATAGTAAGTGCTTAGTAGTTGAACTACTTGAGTTAATAAAACTAGTTTATTTTACTATAGAAGTAGTTTATTTTTAGCAAGAAAATTAATAGAACTAGTTTATTTTTTTAGTTAAAGCAATTATTCCCGCATCGACGTCGACGATGCCTATCCCGCATCCTCGTCGTCGACTTGGTGGAGGAGGCCGGCTTGATCAGAGGGGCCATGTCCGGGACTGGGCTCCGCCGGGGTGGTTTTGGGATGTGCTACCTTTCGGGGGGCGTAGGTTGGTGAGGAGCCAGCCCATCGTTGACCCGATCCTCGTTTGGTGGCGGTCGCGTGGGCCAGTGACGGTGCCGAGGCTTCCGGACACCGCGGAGGTGGTACGTCACCGTGTCAGCGAGGAGGACGAGCACGTCCGTCACTACATGGTTGTGTTGGAGGGCAGGTTCGACAATACCTGGCAGGTTCTTCAGGGATCTCACTGGAGCGATCATGTGATGGTTCCTTCTCTTTGGGTGTCCACCACCCGTGCCGATACCCGTCGGGCTCTACGGTTCTAGCTGTACTAGCGATGTTATATGTATGATAGTATTCGAGGTGTATTAGTGATAATATTCGACGATGTACGGACGCAAAAGATGATGTAGTTTTGCTTATAATTGAATGCATCCTAATTTGAATACTACTTTATTTTGTGATTTGATTTTGCTTATTGAATGCTCAAATTGGAAAACTACTCCTACTTTGAATGCTAAAATTGGAGAGCACCATGCAAGGCGTACATATGATTAGTTGATAGCTTATAGGGTTTTTGTTTTTGCAGAAATCTAGGAGCCCCCCTCCATCATCCCCGCCGTCGTCCCCGTCACCGACCCCCTCCGACCTCGAGGTGAGACCAGCCAAATCCTTTTTTAGAAAGATAATTAAACGATATTTCGGGTTGACTTTAAGTCTGTCGAGTCTCCACCATATATGAGAGGACGAAGAAGCCCGATGTTGTCGTGGGGGTCGTTTCTCCTTCTTCTCCGGGTGCTAGACCTTTGTTATGCACTAGGGGAAGAAGGAGTAACAACCATCACCGACGGTCACAAATGTCAGAGAGGAATCAGTGAGAGAGAGTTCCACCATATATATATATATATATATATATATATATATGTGTGTGTGTGTGTGTGTGTGTGTGTGTGTGTGTGTGTGTGTGTGTGTGAGGACGAAGAATCCCAACTGTTGTCGTGGGGGTCGCTTCTCCTTCGTTCCCGTGTGCTAGACATTTTGGTGTAATGCACTCGGGGACAAAGTGAGGAGCGACCATCACCGAGAGTCGAATATATACACCACATGAGCTAAGAGTTTTCAAGAAAAGACTCGACAGACCGATAGTCAACCTGTGATGAATAATAATGATCTAATTTAGTTTTTGTAGTACATATATTTAATTGTACAAGTTTAATCTTTGAATTATGAACGTAGGAAATGTTGTCATCAGACGACGAAAGTCTCCCGGGGGAGTGCAGCTGGTGCCATGATGATCGAGGTCTGTGCGACATGTCTCACCCGGACAATGATCGGCGCTTCAGCATTAAGCTCGAGGAGACCTTCGATGTTGAAACGGTACGCAACGACGACAAGTGTTTTTCCGTAATTAAGCATGACTATAACTATTTCAACGTGTAATTTTCATCTTTTATAATTCGAGTAGCTTATCCCATGCCATGCAAGGCGCTATGTCTTGGAGAGGATGGGTTTTGAAGACCATGAAAGTTTCGAAATAAAGAAAATTCACCTAAGGACTCATCATGATGTGGATTTTGAAGTAAAGCTGTACAATTCTAAGAGTGTAACCCATTTTGGTTGCACAAAATGGGAAGCACTTTGCAAGATGTATGGTTTTGATGAGGGTATGCTTGTCACCATGGATCTTGGTGATCCTGAAATCGAGCAAGACAATATGGACATTTGGGTCCTTGTTGATACGCCTCCAATTCTACCGCTATGTGAGTTTCTCAAACATAGTTATTAGCTAATTTATATTGTTTATTTCAAAATAGTTGACAGCTTATTTCCATTGACAGCTTATTTTCATTGTTCAAAGAATGTGCGGGAGATGGTAGACAAAACCCACTACACCGATGGCTCCGAATTAACTTACAAGGAGAAAAATCATCTGGTCGGATTTTGTACTGACATTGAGAATTACAATATCTACAATCAAACTCCTCAACATTATGGTCAATACGTGCCACTAGTGCATGTGTTCAACTACGGTAACTACCATGGAGATACCCTGGTAAGATTTTTTACTATTACGACATCCGTGCATCTTCTGCATACTTCTAAAACTAGTACATCATTACTAACTATGAAGTTATTACTATGTTTTTCAACAGATAATCCCAGAGAATTGTGTGCCTCATTTGATGTATCAGAAAGGTAGCCTTAATATTTTGAATATACAGCCAGGTCATCCTACGAATCTCAACTGTCCATACCAGATTTCTAAAATAAGTGGAGACATGCAAATCAAAGGATGGAAAAATGTATGGACAGTCGTAAGGAGGTTCTTGGAAGCAAAAGGAAGCGAAAGAATTGGAGACAGAATGATCTCCATTCTCCATAATGGAGAGTTAGGGTCTATTTTGTTTTATGCTATTTTACCTTAAAGAGGGTATTTAGGTCCTACCTAATACTGATGATCATGTGCTAAGAACAATTAAGTAGGGTTGGTTCGATGACTATGAGGATGATGATCGTATGACTTGTTATTAATAATGAGTAGAAGTTGTATGATGATGATTAGTAGGACTTGTTATTATGATGATGCATGATGCGAGCATGAAGAGTTATTATATATCTGTGGGTGAAATGAACATGGATTGGATTGAAGTGAAGGCAACATGCATGTGGTGCATGTCGAAAGTAGTACAATCTAAACTTGATCAAGTTAGGATTAGAATTACTTTCGACATGCACCACATGTTGCCTCACTTCAATCTAAGTCATGTTTAGGCATAGCAGTAGCAGTAGCACGAAGATAAGAGAGGACACATCTCTCTATTAGCTACATATACGAACCTAAATTAACCCCCAAAACCCCTAAACCACCTTCTTTCAAAAAAACAGCCGCTGAAATGCTGACGAGTGGAAGCTTATTGGTCCCGGTTGGTGCTACCAACCAGGACCAAAGGCCCTCCTGCCTGGGCTCGCCGGAGCGGCCACGTGGAGGCCCATCTGTCCCGGTTTGTATAAGAACCGGGACTAAAGGCCTAGGGCATTAGTAACGACCCTTTAGTCCCGGTTCCCCAACCAGGACAGATGGGCCTTATGAACCGGGACAAATGAGCCTTTTTCTACTAGTGTTGAAGCATTTGAGCCAAGAGTCCACACTAGGAGCCAGTCCTCTAAAGTGCTTGTTGTTCCTCTCCTTCCATATGCTCCAAGCCGTGATCAAGAATGTTTCATAGAAGAAGGGGTTCGGCCAGGTGTCTTTTGTGGCTTGAAGGAGAGTGAGGCGGCATTGAAAGGCCGGCCAGTCAAAGTGTAGCCTAGCCCAACAGCTCTGACTAAAAGGACAGGTAAAGATCATGTGGTCCACTGTCTCCTCAATGTGCTAGCCACAGAGGATGCAGTTGAAGTTGTTTCCAATATTATAGTGTCTCCTCTTCAGCATGTTGCGTGTGTTGAGCCTGTCATGAAACAAGCGTTGAGTTTTGTAGTAATTTCAAAAAATTTCCTATGCACACGCAAGATCATGTGATGCATAGCAATGAGAGGGGAGAGTGTTGTCTACGTACCCACGCAGACCGACTGCGGAAGCGTTGACGCAACGTAGAGGAAGTAGTCGTACGTCTTCACGATCCAACCGATCAAGCACCGAAAATACGGCACCTCCGAGTTCGAGCACACGTTCAGCTCGATGACGATCCCCGGACTCCGATCCAGCAAAGTGTCGGGGAAGAGTTCCGTCAGCACGACGGCGTGGTGACGATCTTGATGTACTACAGCAGCAGGGCTTCGCCTAAACTCCACTACAGTATTATCGAGGACTATGGTGGCTGGGGGCACCGCACACGGCTAAGGAATAGATCACGTGGATCAACTTGTGTGTTTCTGGGGTGCCTCTGCCTCAGTATATAAAGGAGCCAAGGGGGAGGGGGGCGCCGGCCAGGAGGAGGGCGCAGGAGGAGTCCTACTCCTTCCGGGAGTAGGACTCCCCCCCCCAATCCTAGTTGGACTAGGATTCCCCGAGGGGGAAAGAGGGAGAGGGGGGCCGGCCACCTTCTCCTAGTCCTAATAGGACTAGGGGAGGGGGGAGGTGCACAGCCACCTTGGGCTGCCCCTTTCTCCTTTCCACTAAAGCCCATTAAGGCCCATATGGCTCCCGGGGGGTTCCGGTAACCTCCCGGTACTCCGGTAAAATCCCGATTTCACCCGGAACACTTCCGATATCCAAACATAGGCTTCCAATATATCAATCTTTACGTCTCGACCATTTCGAGACTCCTCGTCATGTCCATGATCACATCCGGGACTCCGAACAACCTTCGGTACATCAAAATGCATAAACTCATCATATAACTGTCATCGTAACCTTAAGCGTGCGGACCCTACGGGTTCGAGAACAATGTAGACATGACCGAGACACGTCTCCGGTCAATAACCAATAGCGGGACCTGGATGCCCATATTGGCTCCTACATATTCTACGAAGATCTTTATCGGTCAGACCGCATAACAACATACGTTGTTCCCTTTGTCATCGGTATGTTACTTGCCCGAGATTCGATCGTCGGTATCCAATACCTAGTTCAATCTCGTTACTGGCAAGTCTCTTTACTCGTTCCGTGATACATCATCTCACAACTAACATCTTAGTTACAATGCTTGCAAGGCTTATGTGATGTGTATTACCGAGAGGGCCCCGGAGATACCTCTCCGACAATCGGAGTGACAAAACCTAATCTCGAAATACGCCAACCCAACATGTACCTTTGGAGACAGCTGTAGTACTCCTTTATAATCACCCAGTTACGTTGTGACGTTTGGTAGTACCCAAAGTGTTCCTCCGGTAAACGGGAGTTGCATAATCTCATAGTTATAGGAACATGTATAAGTCATGAAGAAAGCAATAGCAACATACTAAACGATCGGGTGCTAAGCTAATGGAATGGGTCATGTCAATCAGATCATTCAACTAATGATGTGACCTCGTTAATCAAATAAAAACTCTTTGTTCATGGTTAGGAAACATAACCATCTTTGATTAACGAGCTAGTCAAGTAGAGGCATACTAGTGACACTCTTTTTGTCTATGTATTCACACATGTATTATGTTTCCGGTTAATACAATTCTAGCATGAATAATAAACATTTATCAAGATATAAGGAAATAAATAATAACTTTATTATTGCCTCTAGGGCATATTTCCTTCAACAAGAGCCAACCAAACACTTTGATTTTCATAGTGCACTTGGACTTCCAAAGTTGACCGGATGCAGGATGCGTCTCCCCGTCTCTAAAGTAGTTGTTGTAATAGTCCTTTGGTTTGTAAACCGTGGATCCCCAAGAATAGTGCCAAACATCATGCAGTGATGTCGATGGAGAAATACACGTTGGTTGTGACTGAATATCATGGATCTCAACAAGAGCCTGGGTGAGATGAGAAGGTGAAAGGTTTCATGCAGGTCCGTAGTGGCCATGCATCTGCTACAGACAGATCCCAAACGAGAAAGCACGAGGGTGCGAGATCTGCAAAACCTCCTCCCTCCAAAGATCTTTCCAAAAGAGGGTCGACGTTCTATCAACCAGCTGAACTTGAGAGATTCCTTGATAAATGGGAGTCAGCTTTAGAATATCTTTCCACCAGAACAAACCAACCGGGTCAACAGCGTGTGGAATCTTGCCAACATAATGATTGTCCGAGATAAGGTTAACCCAAGGCACATCTTGTCTGTTAAAGAATTTGTGTAAGAATTTTCGTAACAAGGCCTCATTGTGGATTTTCAAGTTGATCACCCCTAAACCTCCTTTTTGGGGTCTACAGACCATATCCCAAGCAGCCAAGGAGTTACATTTGTCACCCTGTTTAGTTTTCTTGGTCCAGAGGCATCTGCGTCTAATCTTATCAAGGATCTCGATGAGCTTGGGTGGGAATTTGAGTGTGCACATGGCAAACACCAGAAGAGACGTGACTGAGGCATTCAACCAAGAGAGATTGCCACTGTACGACATCATTGCAATGGTGGGTGTAAGTTGCCTTTCCAATCTACAAACCAGAGGCATAAACTCTTGGATCGAGGGTCGGGTAGTGCCCAGCGGGAGGCCAAGGTAAGTGAACGGCATCGAGCGAACTGCACACCCAAAGACACTAGCAAGATTGGTCGTGGCAGTCACGTCAAGATTGATCGAGATCATCGTGGGTTTGTGGAAATTAATCTTGAGACCAATGGAGGAAGCATAGTCAGACAGGATCAGCTTAACTAGAGTGGCTTGATGTGTGCATGCAGGGAGAGTGTGTCATCTGCGTATTGAAGGACCAGATAATCAGTCTATCCAATGCAAGGAAACGGGGGGGGGGGGTCAAGTTCGCCTTGTCGGAAAGCGTCATTAATTGCTGCCTGAAGTAATTCCGCTGCGAGGACAAAGATTAGCGGCGAAAGCGGGTCCCCTTGCCTAACCCCGCATCTGCATGGGAATTGTCGACCGGGCACACCATTAAGGAGAACGGATGATCGGCCAGAAGAGAAGAGGCAATTAATCCAGCAAATCCAACGATCGTTAAAGCCCATATGATGCATGGTATTAATCATGGGCTCATGTGCGACTGTATCGAATGCTTTGGCGAAGTCGAGCTTGAGTAGGATGATTTCCCGACCAGAAGCATGGCATTGATGAATATAGTGGTAGGCCCATGCAAGGCAGTCCTAGATGGTTCTCCCCTTGAGGAAGCCGTATTGATTACGGTGCACTAGCTGTAATATGATGCATTGCAATCGATTGGCTAGTAGCTTCGTCAGCAGTTTCAGACAGCAATTAAGCAAGGTGATTGGTCTATAGTTATTGACTAATTCAGGCAAGTTTACTTTGGGGATCAGGGTAATGAGACCATCATTGATGCTGGTGATGTCAAGATTCCCTTCATTGAATTGCGAGCAAAGAGAGTAGAAATCATGCTTGATAATCGGCCAATAGGCTTTGCGAAAAGCTCCACTGAAACCATCAAGTCCAGGGGCACGATCAGGTGGTATTTCCTTGACAACTCCATAAATTTCTTCTGGAGTGAACGGCTCAGTGAGAAGATCAAGGTTGCTTGCGCGCTGGATTATAGAAGGTAAGTCAAACTTCATATCACATTGCGCAATGGTCCCCAATCTGGTTTTGTATGTGGACTGTAAGAGTGCTTCTTTACTAGGGTGATCATCAACCCATTGATCATCATCAGTGCGGAATGAGGCAATGTTGTTCTTACAAAATCTTTGTGTGGCAATAGCTTGAAAGAACTTGGTGTTCTCATCCCGAACTTGATCCAACGAATGGTGCAACACTTTTTCCAGTAGAGCTTCTGGTATTTGAGCAGCCTGATAAGATGTGTTTTGAGGATGTTTCTGAAATTTGTTTCAGGAGTCGTAAGACATCGTTTGTTTTCCAATTCATCTAACTCAGCAAGGACCTCATTACAATTGGTGATCGTAATAGATAGCCGTGAAATATGTTTACTCCAAATCTTTAAAGCATGTCGGAGGGCTTTAAACTGATGACAAAACGTAGCTGCCACATTTTTATTGTAGACTGGCTTGTCCCAAACTTGTTGCACCACGTCCATAAACCCAGGATCTAGAATCCAATATGATTCAAAACGGAAAAGCTTTCTACGAGGGATTGTGGTTTCAATGGTTACCACGCAGGTGAAAGATCGTGGATGTCGCCTAGAGGGGGGGTGAATAGGCGTTTTTAAAATAATTACGGTTCAGGCTTGAACAAATGTGGAATAAACCTAGCGGTTAATTTGCCAAGCACAAAACCTAAAACAACTAGGCTCACCTATGTGCACCAACAACTTATGCTAAGAAAGATAAGCAACTATGTGATAGCAAGATATATGACAAGAAACAATATGGCTATCACAAAGTAAAGTGCATAAGTAAAGGGCTCGGGTAAGAGATAACCGAGGCACGAGGAGACGATGATGTATCCCGAAGTTCACACCCTTGCGGATGCTAATCTCTGTTTGGAGCGGTGTGGAGGCACAATGCTCCCCAAGAAGCCACTAGGGCCACCGTAATCTCCTCACGCTCTCGCACAATGTAAGATGCTGTGATTCCACTAAGGGACCCTTGAGGGCGGTCACCGAACTCGTACAAATGGCAACCCTTGGGGGCGGTCACCGAACCCGTACACTTTGGCAACCCTTGGGGGCGGTCACCGGTACCCATCAAATTGCTCGGGGCGATCTCCACAACCTAATTGGAGACCCCGACGCTTGCCCGGAGCTTTGCACCACAATGATTGAGCTCCGAACACCAACAACCGTCTAGGGCGCCCAAGCACCCAAGAGGAACAAGCTCAAGGGTACCAAGCACCCAAGAGTAATAAGCTTCTCAACTTGTAACTTCCACGTATCACGTGGAGAACTCAAACCGATGCACCAAATGCAATGGCAAGGGCACACGGAGTGCCCAAGTCCTTCTCTCTCAAATCCCACCGAAGCAACTAATGCTAGGGAGGAAAATGAGAGGAAGAACAAGAAAGAGAACACCAAGAACTCCAAGATCTAGATCCAAGGGGTTCCCCTCACATAGAGGAGAAAGTGATTGGTGGAAATGTGGATCTAGATCTCCTCTCTCTTTTCCCTCAAAAACTAGCAAGAATCCATGGAGGGATTGAGAGTTAGCAAGCTCGAAGAAGGTCAACAATGGGGGAAGAACACGAGCTCAAAGGATAAGGTTCATTGGGGAAGAAGACCCCCTTTTATAGGAGGGGGAAAATCCAACCATTATGTGCTCAGCCCGCACACAAGCGGTACTACCGCTCCACGAGCGGTACTACCGCTCAGGCAGAAGAAACAGGGAAAAGGAGCAACAAAACAGAACCTTGGGGCGGTAGTACCGTAGGGTTAAGCGGTACTACCGCTCCCTTTGGCGGTACTGCCGCGCAGAACGAAGGGGAAAGGGAAAGAGGGAACCGGACGGTACTACCGCTGAGGAAGGGCGGTACTGCCGCTAAGGAGCGGTACTGCCGCTAAGGAGCGGTACTGCCGCACTACTGCCGCAGCGAGGTACCGCACAATCCGACACAGAAAAAGACCCCTCGAAACGACGCGGTAGGGACCTGGTAAGCCAACGGTAGTACTGCTGCGGAGTCACCGCCGGTACTACCGCTGCGGAGCGGTACTGCCTCTTGTGACTCCTCAGCGGTACTACCGCTGGGTACCACGGTACTACCGCTGGGACCCTGACAAAAACCACACTCGAGAAAACCAGAACTGCCATAACTTCTGCATATGAGCTCCGAATTGAGCAAACTCAAGCTTGTTGGAAACAAGACGACGAGTAGCATCAAAACAGCGACTGGTTATAGTAAGAAGAGGCAGGGGAGGTATGCCTAACAAAAAGAGGAGTGAAACCTCCAACCGAGAAGAACCGGCAAAACCTCCAACATCGAAAACATCATAGAAGATGCAAGCGAACTCCATTTTCGATGAACTCAAGCTTGTCAACAAGATGACCGTAAGCTCTAAGACTCACAAAGAGAACCAAACAAGAACCAAGAAAGATGATGCAAGGATGCAATGGTTTGAGCTCTCTACGAATGATACGATCAAGCTACTCATCGAGAGCCCCCCTTGATAGTACGGCAATCGATCCTATAACCCGGTCTCCCAACTACCATCATGAGACCGGTAAAATAGAAAACCTATCAAGGGCAAACCTTTGCCTTGCACATGGTCCACTTGAGCTAGATGATGACGATCTTGACTCCCTCAAGTTGGACCACCTTTCTTGATTGCGTTGGCTCGATGAAGACTAGTTGATTGCTCCCCCATACTCCACTATGGGTGAGCCACTCTTCCGCACATCTTCACAAGTCCATTATCACCACAAAGGACGGCAAGCTTCAAGCATTTGATCTCTTCGTGATGCTCCACTTGAACTTGCACACCGCAACCTAACCCCACAAAGAACTCTCACGAAGACCATGGGTTAGTACACAAAGCGTAATTGACAATTCTTACCATACCATGGGATCACTTGATCCCTCTCGGTACATCTTCTGCGCTTTGTGAGTTGATCAACTTGATTCACTCTTGACTTAGTCTTGATCAACCTTGAACCTTTCCAATTCTCTTCATTTGGATGATGTCTTGAAGGTAGACATGAATGATCACACAATCTTCTTCTTCAAGACATGCTTGCAATAAGCTCAACTCTCACATGACCAATCTTTGGATAATTCCTTGAATAACACCTTGGTCGACACAAACTCTCCTTGAAATCAACACATGTACTCCAAGAAAAGTCTATGGACAAAACCTTCAAATATAACTCAAGGAAACCATTAGTCCATAGAGATTTTCATCAATTACCAAAACCAAACATGGGGGCACCGCATGTTCTTTCGGCAGGGTATATGATCTGAAATGGGTTTGCCGAGGGGTTTAACTAGGGGTTTTGGGTACGTATTAGTCCGGTGCAGGGAGGTAAGAAACCAATCAATTTGCTCAAGAAGGGGATTAAGTTGCATCTTACTCCACGTATAGGATCTACCTTGGACCGAAAGCTCGATGAGTTGTTGCTTGAGAATTATATGTCATTAAAGGTGATCATGTCATTCAGGTTCCCCCCTGGTTTGTTGCGGTTGTCAGGAGCTCGCATATAATTGAAATCGCATATCAACAACCAATCTTGATCATTAGGAATCTGGACATCATAAGGCCAGGAGGTAAACGCAATACGATCATCTCCCGCACAAGGGCCATAAACATTGGCGAGCATCCAAGACTGCGAGGATTGAGTACTGACGAAACTGACGACTAACGCGAAGACGTCAGAAAACACAAAGTGCCCGCAAATAAAGCGCTTTTCCACACAGTAAGAATGCCACCAGACGATCCGCGGGAAGGAACAAAAGCAAAATGATCGAAGTGTCTAGGGAAGTAGGTTTTAAGGAAAGCAAAAGAAACATCAAACATTTTGGTTTCCTGCAAGCAAACAACCGCGCAGTCACTGGCGATGATAGCATTATAAAGGGCCAACTGCTTCTTCTCCGAGTTGAGACCTCTGATGTTCCAAGACAGCATGTTCCAGCATCCCAGAGGCGGCATGGCAGAAGCAGAAATTACTCTAAGGAGGGGGAGGCCACCTGTCCCTGCACTTCAACAGAAGGACTAGCAGCCGAAGAAGTAGCAAGCAGGGCTTCAGAGGTCGGTTCATCTTTAGGAATGGCACATCTGTTAACGCAAATATCTTGCAGCGTGGGGATTGGGGTTGGAGGAGGAACTGCATCATCAATCCTAGGCGCATTGCTTGAGGATCCAATTGTGGGCATAATACGAGGCTTTACCTTGGAGGAGGTCACGCGTGTATCCTTGAGAGCATGGGTTTTGAAGCCATTGAACTTGTTGAGCGCTGACTACGCCTGACTTTAGAGGTGGAGATGGGAGCTGCTGGCCGGGCACGTCTGGCATGAGTCGCATTTTGAGCTGGTGGGACCACCATGTCAGGCTGCATGGAATCAGAATCCAGCTCAGTTTCACCAGTGCTTGCCCCTTTAGTAGATTCAGTAATCTCCTCAATGGCCACAGATGAGACAATGGGCAGGGTGGTACTGTCAGACTGCATCTGGGAGAAGTGTAGCCCTGCAGCATCATGAGAAACTCTGACAGCAATAGCAGCAGTAGTATTCCTCAGACCATATCCCTCTCTCCATGGGCCAATTGCAGCAATGACAGGGCGCAAAGCATGGAAGATAAAATTGTTGAGATGTTGTCTAGGTATAGGATCATTCAGAAGTATGGCCAGGAGCTCATCTTCATGTGTAGACAGCCCAAATCGAATCTGGGATGACAGGGCGCAAAGCATTGAGGATCGTTTTGAGAAAAAACGGGGATGCTGGAAGGGCAAGCTGATGTCTTATGGAGGCCGTTTAATTCTCATTAATTCGGTCCTCACAAGCATGCTCATGTTTCTTCTGTCTTTTTTCGAGGTACCAGTTGGAGTTCAGAAAAGACTTGATTTCTACTGGTCCCGCTTCTTCTGACAAAGTGATGATCTGAAGAGGAAGTATAGACTCACTAAATGGGACATTATTTGTAGACCGAAGGACCAAGGGGGTCTCGGTATCGAGAATCTTGAGGTGAAGAACAAATATCTTCTCAGCAAGTGGCTGTATAAGCTATCTAGTGAGACCGGGGCTACATGGGCTCTGATTCTGCGTAATAAGTACCTTCATTCCAAAACTTTATCCCAGGTGACAGTGAGGCCGATGGATTCGCCTTTCTGGAAAGGACTGATGAGAGTTAAATCGGTCTTTTTTAATCGGACAAAGTTTGTTATTGGGAACGGTACTTCTACGAGATTCTGGGAGGATACACAGCTAGGGGATACGCCCCTCGCGATTCAATATCCTTTTCTTTCTAGCATTGTTCAACGGCGAGATGCAACCGTTGAGACAGTATGTCAGTCCATGCCTCTTAATATTCAATTCAGAAGAGCGCTAGCCGAAAACCGTTGGGAAGCTTGGCTCCATCTTGTGAGAAGATTGATGGATGTTTAACTAGCTCAACGACCTGATAAGTTGTGTTGGAAGCTAACTAGGAATGGCGAGTTTACTGTCAAATCCATGTATTTGGATGTTATTAACTCTAGCTCTATTCCTAACTTGAAAAATGTTTGGCATGTCAAAGTACCCTTGAGAGTTAAAGTGTTTATGTGGTTTGTACACAAATAAGTCATTTTAACTAAGGATAACTTGATAAAACGCAACTGGAATGGATTCACTAGATGTAGCTTTTGTGATCGGGATGAATCCATCAAACACCTCTTTCTTGATTGCCCATTGGCAAAAATTCTTTGGCAGTCTGTACACATAGCCTTTAATATTACTCCTCCGAATAATACCAACATGTTATTTGGGACGTGGCTTGATGGGGTTGAGCCCCGCCAAACTGCGAGACACATTCGCGTAGGAGTATGTGCATTGTTATGGGCTATCTTAAATTGCAGAAATGATTTGGCTTTTAATAGAGCATCAAATACTCATTTTTTGCAGGTTATCTTCCGAGCCACTGCGTTGATCCGTATGTGGTCGCTACTCACTCCGACGGAGGCCAGGGAGCGTTTGGTTACTGGGTCTATCCGATGGGAGATGGTAGTACGGGTTATTTTCAACCGGTTTGGATGGCGGTCATGTAATAGGGTAGCCAATTAGTTTTCCTATCTTTCTCTTGCTAGCCGGTTGTGGCTTTATTTTTGATCTGTAGCTCTTTTTGAGCTTTTTTTGTACTTTGTTCAGACTTTGAGACGACTGTTGAACTATTTTGCTTGGCAATAAAGGTGGCCGTATACATCTTTCTGTGCAGAGGCCGGGGATATCTCCTTTTCGAAGAAAAAAATTGAGTAGTAGCAGAAAAGTATCAGAAGCTCGTATTAGTCCATCATCAATAATTGAACAACAAGCAGGAGCTTACCTTCACAGGCAACGTCAAGGCGGGTGCCACCAGGGCTAAGTCCTCGGCACAAGCGAAAGTCGCCAGTACATCTTGGGTGTTGAGTCTAGATTCACCGGCGACACGACACAGACAAGGCTATGTGCAGCTACCGAGGATGCCGATGGCAGCAATGCCCGGTCGACAGTAGCTACAGCGTTAAGTACCTTCTACACAAAATAATTTGATTTTGTTTGCGAAACTCGAGGGTTCGCGTGAGTCCTCGCTCTTTGGCTGCTACCCTCGGCTATAGCTATGGCGCAATGAAAAAGACGAAATGGAACATCTCTCTCCTTATGGACCCCATCCCAACCATGATGCATCACTTGTTTTGTTGCTTCATAGTAGCGGTATGTCCAGGATCGGCTAGTTCTCGTAGTAGTGTCTTCTCCATTGACACTGTACTATTATCCCTGCCTGCGTGTTCTTTTTTTTCAAGAACACTCATGAGGGTTGCATGTCTTTGTATATGCTCCTTGTAATCTGTAATTAGCAATTGCCTGCATGTTCTGTTGCCATCCGTTGATGGCATCGAAATTTGGAAGGAGCAAGTTGAGCCTATTAGTACTGGAACATTGTAGAAGTGTAGATGCTAACAATTAAGTTCGCATAAGGTGAAAAAAAAAGGGCACTGAACTGTATTATCTTCCTTTTTTTTTGAACTTGAACTGTATTATCTAGCCAAGAACAAAGCAGCAAGAAGTCAACCACACACACACACACACACACAAAGGAAAGAACAAAGTAAAACAAGGGCGGCAGAAGTGCAAAGTAAAACACTCCCATGGATGGCACTTTTAGATTCCTCCAAAGCAAAAGCAACTGCATGCTGCATGACACTGACGGAAATGAAAACGTCACGCTGCACGTACGTCGACTCGTCGCTGCGAGCCTGCGACGAATCACTGAAATACCCATCTGCAGCGCTGCTAGCTGCATACACGCATGCATGCCAGCGTGAACTCAGCCACAGTGTGCGTGCATGGTGACATATTTCGCGCAGTTAATTACTTGTACTCCTCCAGGTTCAGGTTCATGTTCCAGGATGAACTCGGCAACAGTCGCACTCTCTAGTACGGCGGGGTGGTGACCGAAGGACGTCGTCGTCGATCCATTTTTCCCGGCGTTCGAGACAAATGAAGTTTAGGAGTAGCTTTTCCCGGCGTTCGAGGCGTCGGCGGCATGCAGTTGCATCGTCGATCATGGTACGTAGTTTCAATCTGGGTCGCTGGCATATGCATGGCCATGGCATGCAAGACCAAAAGCTTTGATGATGGCGACATGGTGCTTCCTTGTGAGACACAAAGAGCATCTCTTGTCGCGAGACTACTCCTTGATTTCCGAAGAACACGTTGCTTCTTTTACACGTAGTACATCGACTTCGTTCCGACCGTTCGTCTCTACCGACGGTCAACTGCCAACTCCTGGCCACCCATTTAAAGGCCGATGAACAGAGGAACTATCTCTCTCTAGGTCTTGTTCGACGAAAACTCATTGGAACTTTAGAATTCTATTCCTTGAATGTTTTGCAGAGCTTGTCAGTTTATAGCAGGATTAAAAACCATAAGTTTCCTTAATCTCTTTTGTGTGTGATTTGGCAGTGGAAATTCATGAAGCAATCCCCATTGGAATGTTACTTTGTTTGAATGAGAAGTATATCATGCAATCAATATTTATCCAATAAAATCAACGTCACTGCAACCCAACAACTTCTGTTACACATTCTTATATATGCTTTTAGTTACCACGGCATTTATTGTATCAGGGAGTGGCGGAGTGTCCTTATGACAGTTCTAGGCGATGGTATAGGATTTCCAAAATAAAAATCATTTTCCCATTACTTGGCACATCCAGGTGTCGTAGCCCACTAACTATTTCATGTACTAAGCAGTAGGCTTGATCTTATTTTTTGACACACACTTCTTCACCAATTGAGTCTCTATATTTTTCTCTTCACATGTTTCTGAAATTGTGAGACAAAGATACCCTAGGCGTGGTAAACTAGGAACTCCTCTACCAACAATACTATGAATACAACATCCATGTATATTTTACACAAAAGTCAACAACAAAAGAAATGGAAAATAGTTCCATGGTCAATTGTTCCATTTGAAGAACTACATATGGCTAAAAATGTAGAGGGAAGTGCCGTGGTCCAATAGTTAGTAACAATATTCATCTCAGGTGTCCCTAGCCAAGTCAGTGCGAGCTCCATAAACTCAGTTGGTTTTCATATTTCTTCTTTGCTATGAATTAAGTAAATTTGTTTTCTTGCACATATTTTTTGTGGGGCACACCCATATTATTTCTAAGACACTTGGTTCCCATGTTCTAGATTAACAACATCAATGATCCGCTAGTCATTGATCTTGTATATGGGATCCCCATGGATACAATTTGGTAACATGGAGAGAAACACGAGACATGAAGTGCCCAGGGTTAGGCTCCCATGTTTTGCATATATGAGAATTAATTTTAACCATAATTCAGGAGGGTAATTAGTACTTATGTTTATATGTGAGAATAAATATATAGAATGATTATATTTTGTTCAGAGGGTAGAATGGTTATTTGTTAACGTGTAATCTTGTTCTGAAGTTAGGTAGAATGCAAACTTTTTCTAAGGTTTAGCAAAAAAATAGTTGTGAACGAATTGTTCCTTAAGTTTGTTTAAGGCAAACAAAATTGTCCCATCATTTGGATCACTTTCTATGTTGATGACAAAAGCCTCACAGAAGAAATCAACTTATCGACACTAATATTTCTTCTTCTAGCGAAATACATGTCATCATTATGTTTTCTTAGAGTCAGCATCATTGGCATCATTATGTTTTGATATACAAACTAAGAACATGATGACTTGATGGACCCAATATTAATAATTAAGACATGGATTAAGTAGTTGGGCCCACAAATCCCACCAAAAAGAATCTCTCTCCCTTGTTTCTTTCAGAGAAAACAAATGTTGATCTCTCCTTTACAGGAAAAAAGAAGAGTCCATCTTTGATTACTATTAAGGCTACTGCTTTTCAACGTCATGTCCAACTCCGGCCAATTTGCCAATCATTAGCATGACTATAAAAATAACGCCCAGGGCAACGGCGCAATGTCCTCGCGTCTCATCCAGCAATTTGTTAAAAACACAGAAAAGTAGTCATCGGTCTCAAGAGAGAAACTTAACACATAATGGTATTTAGCTGAGTGAGTAAGAATAACATTAGGTGAACTGTTGGGATCGATATTTTATATACTTTGGGGTATCTTTTGGTTGATGTGGTGGTTAAGCGGTTAATTGTTACTGCTGGTATAGTAATTAAACAATTGGAAACTGCGCCGTCCAACGTTAGTTCAATGGGTCAGTACTTACATAGCTTGCCTCTTTTGAAGCTGCAGGTGTGCTTCAAGTGCCTACTTGTTCCATGCATTAATATTATATGTCATCAGTCAAGTTTTCGTCAAGAACCAATCATCGTTGTAGAGAATCCATACGTGTTTACTAAGTACCTAGCATTCTAGCTAAGTTGGTGTTTATTTTTAGAAAAGGAGGATGATCCCCGGCCTCTGCATCTGGGAGATGCATACGGCCACTTTATTGATTATTCTCGAAGACCTTACAAAGTATTACAACAATGTGCCTGAATCCACCATCTTGGCAACATATGCCGCTACTCCTATCCAAAATGATGAATGGGTGCTAGCTGGGCCACTACCCAAACCACTCACCTAAGCCTAACATCAAAAGCCGGAAGCCGAAACTCATTCGGAAGCCCCAGCCGAGCCACATACCGGGTCTGGGGAACAATCCGGTCAGACGCACTCGTGTGTCGTCGCCGCCATCTTCCACAGGTCTTCAGATCATATTAAGGCTTCTACCTTGTCTGGCCACTCTGCCATCGACGTCACCATGACGCCAGACAGCAACCTCCTCCTGCGCGAGCCCATCTCCGCACGTCAGACGCCGAGTCTCCACAGCGCCATGCCATCGATCTCCGCCGCCATCAAAGTTTGGGATGAAACACCGCTCCACCATCCCTCCAGCTAGCACTTGCTCCAAGACGATGCCCCCAGAAGGGAAAGCGATAAACGCCATCATCATCCGATCCGGAAGACCTAGATTTGGGGTTTTCCCCTGAGCACCCCGAACCTGATGGCGCAGACTGCCAACGATGCCTCGACCATCGGCAGTAGCTCCACCAGACGAGCGTCGCCTACGTCGCCGCAACCTCCAAGACGAAGCTGACCAGAATGCATGTGTCGACACCGAACCGCCGCCACTTCCACCGCCGCTTGAGCAGCCCCCGAGCAACGCCTTCAGGAAGGAGCACGCCACCGTGGTGTCGTCGTCGCTTGGAACAGGGGAGTCTGAGGTTTTCACCTGAGTTCCTGGGAGGGGTGGAAGGAAGGAGATCCTCTCCGAAGCCTCCAACGAGGGAAGCAACACCCAAAGGCACTGCCATCGGAGTGGCCGCCACGCCAGCCAAGAGATTCCCCCGGAACCCTTCCAGCCACCGGATCTGCAAGGCCAGCACCCAAGAACGGTGACCTAAGCCACCAAGGGCCGGATCCGCTGCAGATCGGAGTAGATCAGGGTCGAGGACGAACATCACCATGGCCACCAACATCCAGCGAGGAACCGCCGCCGCAGCCGAAACCCACCACCTCCCCGCCATCCACATAGCCAGGGAAGTGGCCCACCTGACCACGCCGGCGTCGCCCGCCGCCAAGCAGCGCCGCGTGCCACCAGCCATGGCCGCCGCCATGGATCCGAGCCGCAGGCGGGCCGCCAGCCGCGGGGCCCCGCAGGAGAGGAGAGCCGCGCCACGGGGGGAAGACCCCGCCGCCGCCGCCACGACACGGGCTTCGCCCGGTTGTGGCCTCCGGCGGCGGCGAGGGGATTAGCTGGAGAAGGGGGGCCCGGCGGCGGTGCGGTTGGGGGCTGCCGCCCGAGTCGCCTACCCTAGGCGACGCGGGGGCCGACTTGGCTCTTGGGACACCAATTAACTCGCTAAGTTGGTGTTAGGTGAGGTTTCATAGCTACAGGATGATAACAACATATATGTGATATATTTCTATATTGGAGTTAACTAATCAGTTATCCCTATATCCTTCAGATCTCTGAATTGAAAGCTAGATTCCCATGCAGGTGTAGGTTTGGATGGATGGAGCAGATATCGTGGGTCCATCGAAGGATCCTCCATCACCAAGTTGATACGCATGCACCGTCGGCTTTAGGCACGTTGTTTGTGAACAAATCCATCAGATCATGAGATCAACAACCCCAAATATGACGAGGTGACGGCTGACGTTGATTCTGCAAGCCTACCGGCAAAGCATATAGTGCATTACAGGTCCATTAGATTAATTCAATTGGATTTTAGAGGCTACCATTTCTCAAAATGCTGGCCCATTGATGGGCTAAGACAACTAATGACTTTTTAAAGATAGAGAATACAGTATTGACGAACATTGAATGTGTACTTGCCCACACACACAGACACACAAACCTTTAAATTCGACGAAATCCATACTAGCGTGAAACCTGAGATTTGATCTTTAGTGCATCGAGGGTATAATCATCCAACCGAACCAATAGTTGGTTCATACAATTAATGATTTTTATTGTATTCTTTGAGAAAAATAAATTTTATTGTAGAAAGCAAATAACCATGTGTTTTACTTTTTAAGATTGTATCGAACAATCATACTCCTATTACAACTTCAGATGAAAGTAAAACTCGTTTTGAGGGTGTTAAGTTCGTAAATAAGTCACACAATTAAGCATGATAATTATCTAGCTAAAAGATAAGATTAACCTATCGTACCCGACCCGACACACATGTATGGGCACCATGTGTATATGCGACTCGACTGATACACTTTTAGTTTCGTGGAAGTAATGTTGAATAACCTATCTACATCACCATAATCTCCATAAGGACACAAACCCTACTAATGACCAAGTAGCTATCCGATTAGCGGCGCCTCACACCGTACATGGCTACCAGCTTTGAAACAGGGCCGGTGCACTTTTCCACTTCCCTTTATTGACCTTGTAGCAAACTTATTAATTAGTAGCAGCTTTGCGTTGCTTTCATGAGTTGGATTGTAGAGATCACATAAAATTTAGGTTAGATAAGAACACAAGCTAGATAGCTAGCTAGGTAAAGGATACGTTACGTAATCTCCACTCCTTTTTCATGAGGGGTTTTGTTAGCATGTCTAGTCTACAGCAACAACGGCGGGAAAGGTGATGATGGATTTTGCAATTGTTTGCAGTTTTGTAGCCACTGCCTTTGGTATGGGCCGCAGGCACCCAGGCGCCCTTTTAGTCCTCTGATCAGATGCCCGTTTCCAGAGTGCGTCAGAGGCATATTAAGTGATGCCTAAAACTTCCCTAAAAAAGTGATGCCTATAACAATAGGAATTTTGTACGGTGTGATCTTTGCTTTTCTTGTAAAGGTGGAACCAAATGCTAATTCCAAACTGAAATGGAATACGTGTGTGTAAAATCTATGTATATTTGCTCACTTAGTCACCCACTATGAAAAGTAATCAAACGTTTATCTTCACTGATTATCTTTTGAACCGATTTATCGCTCTGACAAGCGATTTATCGGGAATATACCGATAAATTAGACGTATTCATAGCACTATGCTTGCAAAAAATTATGTTTATTTATGTTTTGTGGACCTTGTCACGCAATATGTACTTTGTTCCTATTTTGTTTGTCATTATACGAATATTTAAAGTCTGGGAATCAAGGTAACACTTTTGTCAAATATTGTTTTTTATTGAATATAGCGTATTTTAGTGTTGGGAACCTGAGATTTGCAAAAACAAAATCTGATTAAAGTCGACAGATAAAATCGATTAATCGGCTGATTTCTGATTAATCTATTCCTATCTGACCGAGACGATAACAATAAGCGATATCCTCAACAGTGTAATATACGTTACATCCTTTTAAATTTTATAAAATGTAGAAAAAGCCAGGGCATGGGTCCTCTTTAAGCAACAATGTACTCAAATCCAAGTCTAGAATTTAGAGCATAGGTCCTCTATAAGCTACCATGTACTCAAATACTAGTCAAGTTTATAAGCTCGGCCCCGTCAAAGGTAAACATTATAGGCCCACCACTGGTAATGAGGTATCCATCACCCTGGCCTGCCTTAGCCCATGCAGCGAATTATTTGTGCTCCACCACTGCTACTCTGTGCAGCTATCTATGTAGTGAAATATCTGCTTGAACAGTATTAAAAGCTAGCTACTCAAGCCTCAGTAAGTAATATCAATCTTAAACTAAAAACATTGAGACAAACAATCTTAAATAAATAGAGTCAGTTGATCCAAAAACCAAGAGTCATACAAATACAAATACTTACAATCTCAATCTTAACGCTATCAGAAAAATACCAATCTTAACAATACTATCTTAGCGTAAATCGGGTAGTATTTCTTGAAATGGTAAGTCATGGTGTTTCTCAGGTAACAAATTAACAATAAATAGGAAAGGCAATTGTAGTACTACCATCCGGGCCAAAAAAATCGTGCCTGCTTCTAATCTTACTAGTAAGCCTGCACGTGCAACGCACGTGTCAAATGTTGAGGGTGATATTTGGAGATATTTCAGATGCAGAGTAGGAAAGATTTGTTTTCAAAACAATAATCGTGATGTCAAAAAGGACACGTTTCATGTTAAATGGAAGTAGCTTATAGACAATGTAGCTTATCTTGCATAATTTACTCCGCTGATGTGAATACACACTATTTTACAGGAATCCTCACTAGATTTGAAAAAAGATAATGTTTATAATAGAAGAAGAAATAGTTACATATCAATCTCAATATAGAACCATGAAGAAAGGCAAGGATACCATCAATAGCATAGTACACCAGAGAGCTATCACCCGCCATGCGACCAGTAGATATAAAATATCAAAAAAAATGCTAAAAAATAACATTATGCCATCTTTTTTTTGAAGCAGATAAATTCCATGTTGAAGTACCAATAGCTCACTATTGAGTAGGCGTACATATTAGAGGCCATATTCTTCAACATCCTGTCATAACCCGATGGCCTCTCACACACATCAGATTTTGCATGTTGCGGTAGCAAAGCCAGTAATAATCTGCCGAGATATGAAACCAATACATGAAAGCGTTTTATTTTCTCATACATGAATTCTTGACCAAATACAAAAAAACAAGAATTGTGCATCCACCGCAAGTTTACCTAGAGCATATAGAGAGTGCCATGTTACTCTTAATAACACTTTAAATGCTTGATCGTACATGGTACTATAAATGCATTCAGTAATACAATATTTTACATAGGTTGCAAACAAAGCATCATGATTGTAACGTCAAGTCGCACAAAGTACGGATCAAAATGATCCTCATAAACGTCTTTATGAACAACAACCTTTTTCTTAACTTCCTCCTCTCTTGCCAGTACATGTTTCAAGATTTGTTATGTAATGATCTGTAGAAATATATATTTACAATGGTAATAAATAAATATTCGATCAACAGTTGCACATTCTAAATATATGTAAAGGTAGAAAGACATACAAGTCAGCGCTGTTACACTGCTTCTAAAGGCATCTCTTCTTGTGTCATACATTTTTCTCCTGCCTATCTTCTCTTCTTAATTGGCTAGACCATTAGGAGAAGCGGTAAGAAATTTAATCAGAATGAAGAGGAGATCAAATAAATCAATTTGAAAGATAGGAAGGAGCAGAAGGAGAGATTTCACAATCTCACTAAATCACTATCGAATTCATGAACAACATCTTGCGCTTCTGGGTAGTTATCATCCTGTCCTTTGTGCGAGAAAGAAGGCCATTAACCTACAGATAAGAAAAAGGATTGGCGGTGAAAAGAGAAGATTATATTTGTCCTTACAGTGAGATTAGGAAGTGCACCTAAGATGTATTTATTTCAGCAGTTCATGAACTGAATATAGCCTCGATCTGATTTCCTGATAGTCATGAAAACAATGAGCCTGGGAATAAATGATGTAAAATCCTGGAGAGAAAACTTCTACAGAAATAAACATAGCACCTGCAAGACATCTTAAAGCAAACATGCCATGAAGTTGTAATATGGATAAGTAATTTCTAAATGGAGATGAAAATTTGCGAAGTTGAATACCAAATAGAGATATTGTAGGACAGAATTTGAGCTCCTGAAATCGCTCTCACCAACCATGGTGACCCTGGAATGTGGGGTTCGGAGCTGTCCGGCCCAACAGTACTGCTAATTGACATGGAGAGGACTCATGTCTCCATTCCGTGTCTCTTCGTGTCCTCCTAATCTGGAGAGGACACACAGAAAGTTCCTATCAATTTATTTCTCATGTCATGTCTGCCATGTAACTCCATGCTAATAAACACTGAGTGTGCCCTAAAACAGCATCATACGTACAAAACCATAACTTTCACTGAAAACAGAGTAGCATATACTCCCAACATGACCAGCCAATAAGTCCATGCACAACACGCAATTGCTATCTTCAGTTTTCCAGATTTCTTTGCACAAATGAATCTAGTGGCAGCATCAGCAATCCAACTGAAGCTCTCATGGAAGGTACACAGACAATCCGATCAAAAAATCTTCTAGTTTCCAGCTTGCATCATACACATAATACACCAACAGTCTGATGAAAACTCAAGTATTAGAAAAGAAGGTTGTCAATTACCTGTACTGCGACAATATGGGACCGCGTGGGGAAGAACTTCAGAGGTCACACTTCAGAACCTTCACCAACATAAACTAAACAAAGACATCAGGCAAGATGCTTGATTCCATTGTGTTAGTGACAGCGAGCAACATGAAAAAATGCCGTACATGAGGAAGAGGTTACCTTAGAGGAGGTTGATGATGAGGGCGAGGTGGAGCTTGCCGAAGCGAGACGTTGGAATTCGAGAGGCAGTCGAGGTCGGCGACGCGGCCACGAGGCGGGCGAGGTCAGCGAGTCGTCCGGAGAGCGTGAGGATTGGAAGGCATGCCGCCCCCAGCGAGGAGGGCTCGCGTTCGCCGCCGCCGGACGACCAGCCCCGCCTGTTCGTCGCGCCTCTCTCCCTCTCCTCCTGCTGCCAGGGAGGAGGGCCTGCGTCCGCCACCGATCTCGCTCCTCCGTCGGCTAGTGAGTCACGCCTCTCGCCCTCTCCTTCTTCCGTTCCTCTCTTCTCCTTTCCCCATCTTCCCATCTTCTCCCTCGCCGCCCTCTGCGTGTGGGCGAACGCCGCCGGGTGCGCGGGTTTCTCTAGGAGGGGGCGGCGGCTGCAAGCGCGTGGGGGCGTGCAAGGAGGCAGGGGTTGTTTTCGTTAGCGGTGGAGTACGGTCAGTCATTGGAATTTGATAAGTCCACACCATAACACTATTAGATGAATGATGGCTGTTAGATTGTGTTTTGCGGAACTAATCGTGTGGTGCTGATAGATTCGTGCCTCTTTGTGGGACTAATTGCTGGGTGCACTTAAAAAAATTCTTGTTTAATTGTTTAATAATAGTGGAGATGGAGATTAATAGTAGTGGAGATGGAGATGCAGCTTATTGGCATGTTGGGGTATCAGTCCATCAGAATTCAGAAACCACCATATTGCCAGAGATAGCAATAGCAATCCGCGAATGCTAGGTCTTACTTATTGCGAGACTGTAGCAGCTCTCGCCTATACATCTCACTTGGGTGGGCCGGCCAAACAAGATTTGTGCCAGCGGTTTCAGGAAAGGTTCTACCTACATTAGGATTGCGATTGGATTGGTTTTCGAAACCTTACGCCCAGTTTTTTGTAAGGTTTTGAGCGGGGGGCTTTTTTTATCTTGTTTTCTTATCATTTTTCTTTATAGGTTTTGATCTGGTTTCAATTTTTTTTGGTTTTCCTGCTCACCGTTATTTTTAATATTACTATATTTTTCTTATTTATCTTTTATATATTTTAAAATACATGTCGACCTTTTTAATACACATTGAGCATTTTTCGTATAAAGGTTGAACGTTTTACAAAAACATGTTTGATATTTTCAAATACATGTTCAACATTTTAGCCAAATACATATTGAGATTATCAAATTACATTAAATATTTTTAAATATAAGGTGAATATATATTCTAACACACTTTGAATACTTTTAAAAAATGGTATGAAATTTTTAAATGTGCGATCATTCTTTAACATTGCTTGAACATTTTATTTAAACATGTGGACATTTTTTCAATGTAATCAACGGTTTTATATATGGTACAATTTTTTTACAAATTGCAAGAACAAGATTTTCACATTTTTCATAAAAAAAAATTTAGTATACAATGAACATGACTTAAAACGTGTGAACTTTCTTAAATATCATGAAACATTTTTCGAAATGCACATAAGCTGGGTTATTTTAATGGTATGTCGATTGTTGTAATGTAACGAAGGGGGCAAGAATTATATAAGAAAGGGGGCGAGCACAGCTGGGCAGAGCGACAAGCGCGTTCATAGATGATCGTGGTTCGCAGGCCGTCCCAATAGGCATAGTGAGCAACTAGCATCTAAGCAAGGCGATGCTAGGGCTTGCAAAATGCGATATACAGGGGAGTGATAATGAACGGGTACCCTTTGGGGGATTCGTAGCGGGCGCTCGGGGTGCAGTGAGGTCGCGATGCGTGTTTTTGACGCATTTTGGGGTTTCATTTTTTTAGGTTTTTGAATTTTGCATGTTTTTTTTCCTAAGTTCTTGTAAAACTTCTTTTTTTTTGTTTCCTCGTGTGAAGCACACTGTGCGGGAAAAAAAACGCAGTTGTGCTTTGATGTGAAGCGCCACTATGCTTTTCTGTGCTTCCAAAAAAAAGTAAAAAGCATAATTGTGCTCCCAGTTTCCAAGTTTTTTCAGATTAAATAGGTCGATCAAAAATAAATTTAGGAATTGTGTTAAGGATAAAGTCTAGTTCCGATTTATTTTTGGTTTGGGAGGGGGGGGGGGTGCGTTCCCATTTTTTACTGCATATTATTCCCAGGTTTTTCCAGAAAAAAGAGTTTGTCCAAACATATCAACGTTGGATCTAGTTTCATAGATCTGGACGCGTCAAACATAACCGTGAAAATTGATCATGATATGGACGCACGGTTCAAGAGATAAAACATTTTGAAAAAAATCAATTAACGAAAAAAGCACAAACTCTCAGAGGAGGTGAGAGTGACCTTCTTAAAAGATACCCCTTTACTAGTCATTTTAGAGATACAAACGTACCCGGGAACAGTCCTATTTGATGCACAGGGTGGAGCGCAGTGGGCCAGCCAAGATTACCATTGTAGTTTTTTTTCTTTGTTTTTACTTCATTTTCCATTTAATTTTATGCAGAAAAAACCAAACGTAAAAATGTTCTGTCTGTGTTTAAAATTTGTTCAGTGTATATTCAAAACATATTCATCATATATTCATTATTTTTGTTGTATACTAAAATCAACGTTCATTAAGAAAAATGTTTTGTGTGTATTTATAAACATACATGATAACTGTATAGAAAAATACTTAAAATGAAAACTAGAAAGGTGAGAGGAAAAAGCAAAGAAAAATAAAAACCTGAAGGAAAAGAAAAAAAAATACAATACACTAGGAAAGCTATAAAAGTAGAAAAATCAACAGAAACCATAGAAATCGAAAAGATGATAACACCCAAAAAAGAAAGAAAAGCAAAATTTAAATGAATTATACTCCCTCCGTCCGGAAATACTTGTCGCAGAAATGCATAAAAACGGATGTATCTAGAACTAAAATACATCTAGATACATCCATTCCTTCGACAAGTATTTCCGGACAGAGGGAGTAGTAAAGAAATAAAAAGTAAAAACCACCGCAAACCCGAGAGAAACAAAAAACCAAAAGAAAACTGCGAGCCCCGATAGAGAAATAAAGAACAAAGAAAAACAACAAAAAAAGAAGCGACCATGACAAAAAATGCCTGGAAAAACAATTGAGACCAATACATGTGCAAACCCATTACACGCTAATGGTGTGTCATATAGGATTTGTCGCCGGATCATGTTTTCAAGGAACCATTTATGGCACTCGCGCTGTACGCATGCGGGCCGCAGCCCACAAGTGGGGTGCACCTATGTATTGCTTAACGCGAGATGTAGGGCAACCACGCCACCACGCGACACTGGGTCGGCTCATGGCGCGGGAGGCCACAGGCAAGAGGCCACAACCTCATTTTTCTGTTTTTCACGGGTCATTTTATATATATTACACTTTTGTTTACACTTCCAAACATTCTAAATATATATATTACAAATACACTTTACATAAAACATTTGAAGATGTTACATATGTATAGAAAAAATCTTTCCAATGGATACAAAAAATGTACAATGCGTATGGATAAGTAGAATTAAAAAATATAAGTTTTCAAAAATGTTAATCATGTAATTGAAACATGTTAAATATGTATAGAAAATTTGTTTTTGGTGTACATGAATGTATATAAAAATGAACAATGTGTATGGAAAATGTATTCATAAAAATTATAAGTTTTCAAAACAATTTAGTCATGTATTTGGAAAATGTTGTACAAAAAAATATTTTGATGTATGAATAAAAAATATAATGTGTAAGAAACACATAGTCATATAAAAATGTTAATCATGTACTCAGAAAAAGTTAAACATGTACATATAAAATGTTTGTGATGTATACAAAAAATGTGAAATATTTATAAAAAAGTAGCCACAAAAACTATATGTTTTAAAAATATTAAGCATGAATTTCCAAAATATTAAATTAAGCATTTTCTAAAACGAAAAACTAGAAAAAAAAAGTAGCCACAAAAACTATAAAAAAGTAGCCACAAAAACTATATTTTTTAAAAAGATATAAAATTTCAAATACATGTTCAAGCATTTTCTAAAACGAAACCCTTTTTTAAACTAAGCGATAATTTTATAAATTATATAAATATTTTCCAATAGAAGTTTAGACATGAAAATAACATATTTTTTCCAAAAAAATGTAAATGTGTATGAAAATTATATAAATTTTCCAAGAAAATAGTAAACATTTATTTAAAAAACGGTAGACATGTGAGTAAAAATGCTCCTGACGCATAAAAATGTACAATGGAAAATAAAAAACAAGCAAAATGAAAAAAACAAAGAAACAAAGATAAATTAAGAAAAACAAAGATACAAATTAAGAAAAGCAGAAAACCAGTAGAAACCAAGAAAGAAATAAAGAAAAACCAAGAAAAAAGAAACCAAATTTACCATGAAAGAAATAAAAGCCTGGTGAAAAAACAAAGGAAAAAAAAGAAACTGTGAAGATGCAAAGAAATCCGAAGAGATATAATAAAAGAAAACCTAAAGAAGAAAGAAAAAAAAGGCGAAAATCAGCAGTAGCCGGTCAGCTAAAACCTTCAGGCGAGCGTAAGATACAACTTGTTGTAAGCGAAATACAGTCGGGAATAGCTTTCTCGCTCAGCTTTTACGCGCGATCTATATCTCGCCTTACGCGAGATGTAGTTGTCCTGCGGTTTTTCTCTCCCTTTTCCGGTTTTACTGTTTCTGGTCCGTGTTTTTTTCTGTAATGGTGTCCTTAGTAGGGTTTTCATGTCCTCAAAAAAAGTACTCTTTACATTGTTTGGGTCTGGTTTTTCTTTGGTTTTTTTACTTCTTCATGTTTTTTTTCATATCTATCTTTCCTTGTTATAATCTATTTTTCTATGCTTTCACCGGTTTTCTTTTCTTTTTCTTTTTTTATTTGTTATATGTAGGCTTTCTTTCTTGTTTCACTTCTTTTTATTTTCTTCTCCACTCTTTTTTTTTTCTTTGGCGGTCGTTATTGGTTTCCTTTTTTCAACACATGGCTACTTTTGATAGTACACAATATACATTTATAATATATACGTAAAATATTTATTTGATACACATTGAACATTTTTGAAATAAATAATTTATATTTTTTTATTTTAATACATGTTCTGACACCTTTTGCATACATGGTCAACATTTTTTCAAATACATGTTCTAACATTTGTAATGCTAATATTTTTTATTAAATAAGGAAATTTTTTACATTATATAGATATGTTTTAAATGGCACGGACATTTTTTAGCAACACAAAAATATTTATTTAAAATGTCACGTACAATTTTTTTTATGGTTGAAAACTTTTTATATACTATGCTAAACTTTTTTATTGTATGCCCATCTTTCAAAAAGACATACACTTTTTTTATTGTAGAAACATATGTCATTGGCCACAATTTTTTTGAGCTATCACATTTTTTATACTATGTTAACATTTTAATAAATCATAGTTTTGAAAAAAAATATAATTTTGAGTTTTTAAATATATTCATTTAAAATAAAAATGAATATTTGTGGCATCGGCATGACATTTGTGCGACGGTCCTTGTCCCTCCTGGAATAGCCCACCACCGGCTACTTATAGCTGCTCGCATGCAGGCTGTCGTCCGTATCGTGTCAGGCGAGACATAGGCGCGCCCCGGCACTTATGTAGCTTGTTCAGTGGCGAGTAAAGGAGAACCGGCGGAATCTGATATATCCAGCGGCCCAGTTGCAAATCTCCTGACCACGACATGGGTCATGTTGACAATGACAGGACACAGCTAAATGGCTAACACGGCTTAGATCGGATTGCTGTTGTGCACTGGATCAAACGATTATGGAGGCGGTTGATCTGATCCGCACACCAGTCGACTGACGCATCGCGTACAAATTTATTAAGTGATCCAGATTTTGGTGATATTTTTTTTTGCGGGAAGATTTTGGTGATACTTTGATAAAGCTCACTCAGTTTCTAACGTGAAAATGAAAAGAAAACAAAGAAAAATAAAGGAAAGATGAACTCATGAACTGAACCTAGGGCTTATCTTCATGGATCAACTGAAAACAACAAGTAACGTCACGGTGATCATCCCAATTCCAAGTTTCGATCGGCATATATATCAGCGTCTGTGTTTATATTGTGTTTAAAAAAAAGTCAGGTTCCGCAAAAAAGAAGGTCAGGTTGGCCGGCCATACATATACTGAGCCCGATGGCGACCTGGCTAGGTCGCATGGTGCCCGTGTGTCTCGGGTGGTCTGGGCGAGTTATTTACCCAAAACCACCACACTTGAGGCTAGGGTAACAACTTGGTACCACGTTTAAGTCAGGGCACAAAAAACCACCGAATTTGTGCCTAACCTGTAACGCGGAGCACTGATCGACAGATAAGATCACGATAACAGCGAAACTGACAGGTTGGGACCACTTGTCGGGCTGATGTGGCAAAGACCAAACAAAAAATAAAACATAGACCAGCTTAGGTGGCAGAAAAGACATGGGTCCCACATGTCAATGACTCAATGTTGATCTTCAATCCATCTTCTTTTCCTATGGAGCAATTCATCGAGCAGCTTGTAAGCGCCGGCCGCGAGCACCGACGAACACCTGTGACGGCGAGCAGCCGCCGCCTAACTTGCGCGTGCATGCTCGCGCTGGCTAGCGCATAGCTCGGGAGCAAGAGCTACCAGCTTGTCTGCGTGCTCGTCGCGGCGGAGTGGTCCATCCATCTGCGTCAAGCTCATCGCCATGGCCGCAAGAAAGAGCTCCCCGACGGTCGTCCTGCGGCGGCCGCCTCCTTCCCCACTTAATTGGCCGACAGATCCTCGCCTCCCTTCGCCGGACCCCGTTCCGGAGCAGCCGGCCGCCGCGCCGTTCTTCCTCGGCTCCGACGTCCACGTACAGCCGCTGGTGCCATTGTGGAGAGCAGCACGCTCCTCCCTGGCGACCAGATGCGATGCAGGAAGGATGGCCCAGCGTCCACGGCGGAGCGCGCTGGCGACGCTGGAACTGCTGCGCACCGCGGCCGGCGACGCCGCGCAGGGAGGCCCTGGCTGCGCCCGTGCTGGCGCGTGCCGTGAAGGGCATGTCCGGCCCCGGCCACGAGTGAGCCATCGACGTCCTGGCGGCCATCTACGGCAGGGAGGCCGTGGGCGCGGTGCACGGCGAGTGCTGCGGCTCAAGGTCACCCAGCTCCTCCGCGCGGCCTCCCCTCATCACTGCACGTTGCCGTGTGCTCCGGCAGCCGCCGCCTCACTTGCGCGTGCATGCTCGCGCTGGCTGGCGCATAGCTCGGGAGCAAGAACTGCCAGCTCGTCGGCGTGCTCGCCGCGACGGAGTGGTCCGTCCATCTGCGTCAAGCTCATCCCCATGGCTGCAAGAAAGAGCTCGCGGACGGTCGTCCTGAAGCTGTTTGATGAAATGCCTCAGAGAAATAGAGATGGGAAGAAGATGACCATTTACTCATTGACAGGTGGGGCCCGCATCTCATTTGCCACATCAATTGGTCAAAGTTTTGGTCTTCGCCACCTCAGCCTGACAAGTGGGCCCAAGAGGTCAGAACGACTGTTTTCACGAGGTTATGAGACCATCAGTGCTCCGTGTTATCGGTTAAGCGCAGATGTAATGATTTTTTGTGCCCGGCCTCAAATATGGTATTAAGTTATTACCCTAGCCTTAACTGTAGTGGTTTTGGATAAATAACTCGGTCTGGGCGGCAGGTGCAGGCGGCAAGTCGAGGTCGCTGTGACGGACGGTGATATATATCGCTTGAAGCAAGCAGCATGGATTGCATCGCTCATGTCCCATCGCGTCAGCGTCTTCTGCCCTTCGTGCCATTGGCCAACAGAAGCCCATGGCGAATGCTCTTCTTCATGGATAGTTACGTCCTTTCTTCTCAAAAGTAGACATATAGTTACCAAGCGATCAGCTTGGTAAGCTACCTACAAAAAATTGCAAACAAAAGTAGACATAGTTGACGGAGCAGGTTTTTTGTTTGCTATGATATGGTTAGTTTAGTTTTCTTCTTTCTTCATCATAATTAGTTCGCTAGTTCAGTTCCTATTTCGTGCTATGGCGGCTAACACGTTGGAATAAAATAAAGTAGGAAAAACCAAAAAACTCTGAGTTGTGTTAAGGATTTAATTACTATTATTGGACAGAAACAAATGAATCTATTGCGAACATTTTCTCCTGTAGATATCATTTATGTTACTAGTAGTTAATTCGATAATATTTTCTAACAAACAAAAAGTTATGGCAAGGAAATTCATGTATTTTTTGATTTTGCTAAAAAGTTTGTTCTATTATTGTCCATAAATAGTACTGATGTATAACCAAATGTTCAAGAATTTGAAAATTTTAATGAATTTCAAAAGTATTCACGAATTAGAAAAAATTACATGAATTTTAAAATGTTTGTGAAATTGATTTTTAACCTTTTCTTGTTTATCGCTATATGTGCTTTAATTTTGTTTTCCTACTATACGGTGAACATTTCAAAATAAATACAATATTTTTTAATGTACGGTGAACATTTTCAAATACACACTGATCATTTTTTTAAATATATATTGAATAAGATTTAATGTACATGGAATGTCATTTTAAAACACATTCATTTTTTTTAGTATATGATAAAAAATATAGTGCACTTTTTACGTGTCTGCTGAACTTTTTTTAATACAATCTAAAAAATTTTAAAATGCACATTGAACATTTAAAATAATTTTAAAGATAGAAGAGAAAAATAGAAAAACCTGTCAGAAAACTAGAAATCCGGGCAAGGAAATACAAAGAAGAAGAAAATCATCCGGAAGCTTCCCAAACAGGTGAATTCAAAAAATGTCCGCGAATATGAAAAATATTTGTGAATTTGTAAGAAAAGGTGCACATGAAAAATAAGGAAAAACAGGAAATTAAATTCCGAAGAAAAAACAGAAAACTCGACCTAGGAAAACATGTGAAAGAAAAAAATGGCAAGAACTTTCAAAACCAATGGAAGCTTCCCGAAACAGGAGTACCCTACTGGGCCGGCCACTTTGATCCCTGTGTAAGCGATGTTATGTAAACGCTCGCAATGAGCGAAACATATTAGTTGGGCAATATGAGCTCTCCGCATCCTGTGCATGGTTGTAGGCTCCGTGGAGCAACTAACCAATGGTTATCACTTGCGGGGCTCCTCTAAGGGTCAATTTTTTGCTGGTGCGTACATCCGCCACCATGTGTCACGTGCTGGACGTTCCCTCTATTTTTTTTAACGTGTTTTCGGATTTAAATGGTTTCTTCGAGGCTTTTTGGCTTTTTGTTTCTTTTCCCCTGAGTTTTAGAGAATTCTTTTCATGAAGCACAACTTGTGCTTCTCGAAAAGGAGAAAACACAGCTATGCTTCCGCAATAAGCATAAGATACGCTTCACCGAAAAAAGGGGGAAAGCATCACCCGCAAAAAAGATGAGAACTGCATCTGTGCTTCGGGGCTCCGATTTTTTTTGGGTATTTATTTTTTATTCTTTTCGGATTTTGTTTTTTGTTTTTTATATTTGATTTTTTATTTCTTGTTTTTTCATGAAAAAAAGTTCACCGAAACCAATTAACATAGGATCTAATTTTGAAGATCTCGAGCGAGAAATCTAACGGAGAAAAAGGTTTGGTATTTGGACGAACAATTCAAGAGATAAAAATGTTTGGAATATACTAAAACATGGAAAACTTCCAACTTTTTTTTGAGGGTAACTTCCAACTTGCGACAAGTAGTGCATATGCAGTGCGCCACCTGTTAGCCCCCGAGAAGGTAACCCTTAATAGTGATTTCGAGGATTCATGCATTTTAGTCTGATTACGTAGCCAGCTTGAAAAGCTCACGCCTGCTAGTTGCACACATTTGATCAGCCCATCCCGACGCTCTTTGGTTTCCTTAGAATTCTTGGGACAAGCTCTACCAAAGAGCGTGCCCGGCTACTCGAACGCCCTATTTCTATTCCACGTCTTAAGCGCCGGTTATAATACAGTTCGCTAACCCCGTGCACACTCGAATGCCCTATGTATGTAAATGGACCGGCCCATGTAGGTCCTTTTTTCACCTTTTTTTTTGAACCATTCCAATGATTGTACTGATGGTTTCCTGCGCGGTTTTTCCGGCTCTCATTTTGGTTTTTGTTTTTTGTTACCTTTTTCCAATTTTAGTTTTCTCTTTTTATTTCTAATTTCCTTTTTCATTTTATCAAATTCATGAACTTTTCAAAAAAGTAACCCTTTATAAAAAAATGTTTTCCAAGTTTCTCTGAATTATTTCTATATCCATGAATTTTTCTCAAATTCGTGAAATTTTAAAATTTAACTTTTTTCAAATCTTGTGAACTTTTTTTCATTTTTTCGAACTTTTCCAAATTGCGAATTTTTTCAAAATTTTGAACTTAATTTCGTTTCATAAATTTTATTTTTAGAAATGTCAACGGCCAACGGTCGCTGGTCAACTGATTAATGCAGCTGGGCCTATCTTGAATCAAACAGATCTACAGACGTTGGGCTGGCGCATATACTCCCGTGCGTGGGCTTCAGCTAGGATAACTTCCTGCAAGGGCGCCTGGGAGAATCCATGTCAGCTCTCCTTTTTTGCACCGGTTTACAAAAGGAAAAAGGATGAAAATCGGTTTGGCCCATCGCGGAGGAGGGGTGTGCGCCCTGTACCGTTAAGCCTATAACGGGCGCTACGGACGGCGTTTAGGATTTGCCAGCACTCAATCGAGCGCTCCGGTTGGTCAAACGATTCTTTTCCCGGTTTATTCCGCTTTATCTCCTTGGTTCTCTCTCTCTCTCTCTCTTCTTTTGTTTTGTTTCTTTCGTTTCACATTCATTAAACTCGGGAGTTACCAAAAATGGTAATAATTTTTTATCCGAGCTTATTTTTAAAAATACATGAACATTTTTCCAAATTTGAATAATTTTTAAAAGCGATCATTCTTTATTTATAAAAAATACAATTCTTTTAAAAAACTGTATATATACAAATATAGTTTTAAAAGTGATCATTTTTTGAAAATTAGTATTTTTAATCAATTGACAATTTCAATTTGTTTTTTACATTATTCAAATATATATAACATCCAAATGTGAATTACCAAAAATACCCCTGCATTCAAATCGACGATGGGCATCATCCAATACCCACTGTACAAGATCTCTATATCAGTGCATCAAGTTGTATATGGCATGTAATATATATTCTTGTTCTTGTTGATCTGAAATCATCTGGCTTGCCAACTGATGGGATCCCAAAAGGGAACAAGCGGGTTTGGTGCTGCAATTTCTCATGTGTAGAGTAGAGTTCTACATGTCCAACGTTTTTATATGTTTTGTTCTTGACACTGCAACACTTATTTGTGTATACCCGCTTCTTATTGAATTGGTTTCAGTAAATGCAGACCTGCAAATGATAAATGGAAAGATCTGGTGATAGCTACGGAGAACCTCATGCCAATCTGGTTACTTTTCCTTCTATAGGTTTGACATACATGCTGGGCAAACTCTGTTTGAGAATTTATCCTTCCAGTAGATTGTTCTATGTGGCAGCACACAGGACATATCATCATTCCGGGTAGTGTGCGCGCGGCGCTTGCTTGCTTTTGGTGCAGGTGTGTGAGTGTGTGTGCGCTCGCGCGTGTTTTCAAGTGTGTCCGTGTACTTGTATCTGTATGTGAGAGAGAGTGGGAGAGATGAGGTAGCCACATCATCAAGGTGAGAATCAATTCAATTTTGATGCGACGAGAGATAATCAATGTCCAACATGCGTGCCCTCATGTTTAAACTCTAAGTACACAGGTGTATACATATTACAGCTTCTATGGACAAATCAGATACCCTCAATATATCTAATTTGTCCATATAGTTGTATAATATTGTAATTTTTTAATTATTTGTTGAATCTTTTAGAGATAAACTACCGCAATAATTCCTTCTTACAAAGAAAAATATTTTTTCATTGCTTTTTTTCTGTCATTTATATTCCTCTTATCAGATAAAACTACTCCTAGAATTCTTTCCTCCTTACTTTGATTTGCAGCGCATTGTGTTTAACTAGGTCATTGTGTTGATCTTATTTCCACATATTAAAGCCCATAGTGTGAGAATATTTTAGAAATTTGATACAAGCAGTGTAATTCATTGTGCGATTTTAATTAAGATACTTAGCATGATGATTTGTAGACTGAAGAGTTTTAATGTTGGCTTTTCCCTCTATATTAATATTTATAATTAATGTGTATGTGTGTGAAAATAAATATATGTGCCAGAGAAAAATATATACATGACCATGGTTATACAATGCTTTGCATGCCTAGTTTGTGTGCGTGCATAAATTACTAGCAATAAAGGAAAGTGCATTTGGGGGACTGGCTCCATGAAGCCCGCTATTATTATTTTCAGCCAAAATACTTTTTTCCGTACCTTAAAAAGTATGCACATCAAAATATATTTGTAGCATACACATACTAATTTTCATTAGCATATATATTCATATGTGGTGTACAAAAAAAATACAGGTACATAAGCATTTTCATTGTTGTATTTGGGCCATATTTTTTCTTTTTGTATAGCCTGCAAATAGTGGTTTATTTAATGAAGATTTACATATAGTTAGAAAACATGTATATGTTTTTTCAAATGATTTTTAAATTTTAAGTAGTTATGTCTTTCAAGTGTTGAATTCTAGTAATAGTGAGTACTAGTAGTAGACTGCCATGCAGTTGTTGTGACCCATGCTTGATTAGCACAACATTAGCACATGAGGATAGAGGCATGATTGTTCATCAAAGTAACGTGACTGCTCACTGAAACGATGTGCCTGAGAAGCCTCTAGTAAGCATGCTAAACTAGACAAACGTACCCATTACCATCGCTTGCTTAATTTTGATTGATCAAGAGATCTAGCTTTTTTAGTGTAACGGCCGAGCTTTATTGATTCACTAAAAGAGGGATGTGGCAGTTCTAGCTAGATTATGAGCATCATCATTTGACTGGCGCTGTTTGTGTCTAAAGATGGACACCTGAAATTCTCTCGCCAAATAATCATCTCCTTGAGAACCATGCAGTAGTCGCCCCTTGATTCACAACCTTGATTAATCTCCCGCACAACAAAGATTTTTGCAACATTGAAATATGTCAAGAGACCTAGTTGTTCCATGCATCAACCACATGCAGGTGTCCTTGGCAGGAGAACTGCTATACAGACGACATTCACAGACGATTTCAGCACGACACTCCATCTCACACCATCCATTCAAGACGCCAATGTACAGAAAGTTGTTGGATTTGGCATCGGCTCAGCATCGTGCAAGCAAATGTCGTCTGTGAAGTAGTTTCGCCTTGGCAGTGTGTGGGCTGGATTCCACTTCTCAGTAGTTCTCTAGTACGTTGTGCCCCTCCTGTGACACGTGCAACAATGTAGCCCGAAAATTGACTGAAAGAGCAGGCAAACTTATTTTTATATTTATTATTATTATTATTATTATTATTATTATTATTTGTATGTATATATACAGATGTGTTGTATTTTTTCCATGGTAACAGATGTGTTGTATGTGTGTGCGAATTTTGAAGAATAGGCATTTATATGCGACATATACAAAAACATAAATGTATGAACCAAAATGGGCATATCTTTTGTTGCTTTTGGGACAGAATTTATCATTTTTGTCTAGCCTACAATTTATTATATTTTTTTATGAAACTTTACATACACTAGAGAACATGCATATGTTTTTGCAGAAAAAAATTTGAATTTCTTGAAACTTTAATTTCAATTTTTGAAACATACCAGGCTCCATGGAGCCCGGGACCTACACTATTCGATCTTCCTTTGTTCAAATGGCCAATGGTTTGTAAATTAGCTGCTAGGTTAGCTCTGAATAAAAGCATTTTAGTTGTTCGTGCACATGGATAGGCTGGTTAGGATAATATGGAGCGCGCGCGCCCACACACACACACACACACACACACACACACACACTTTTTGGGTCGCGCGTCTGCACCACGATTAGAAAACTTAGATTTGCATATTCTGCACATCTTCATGTCTGCTTTAAGTTTTTTTTATAGTAAAACTTATAACGGTAGATGATTATAAATGATTTATTCATAAGTTTTTAAGTTCCATAACATAAGCTGAATAGGAACTTTGTGTGGGAAGTGCGAAATCAGGTTTCCAAATCATGGCACAGATATGTGGCCCACAAAGTGTGTGCGCGCCCCCTGCGTGCCCCTTCGAATTTCTCTCAAGAAATGGCCTAGTAAAACACTGATGCACTTCTAAAGTTCTAAGATGCATTTTTATTATTATCTTAGAGAAATTGATTGCCCAAATTAGTTTCTAGGATACTTAGGATAGTAACTTCTATTTTGCTGATCCATGAAGGATTTGACTTTCCATCCCTTCAGCTCCTCGGGTGTGGGAAGTACAATAAATTGTAATATTTACTTGCACATGGAAATATGATATGTGGAGGAATTGGTAAAATGAGAAAAAGCAACTCAATGTTGTAGTTCTCATGGGTAGAGGTTTTGCCTTTGGTGTAACACATAATTTCCTTCTAATTCTTGCGACAGGCAGCCCACAATGGTTGCCAGATGGAAGTAGAAGTTCGTCCTCACAAAGATGAAACACTATCAGGTGAGCTCCGACTTACCGCCCATGGTTGCTCTTTGTGAACCCAAAAAGTATGTTTTTGCCACCACAGTGGTTTCTTGTCTCATTGCATCTTGTCTTTCCAGGCCGCTCTCGATGATAGGTGCTCTTCTTTGATTTGAATAAGAGTTGTAGATGTTTGCTTTCGAATTCAATTATGATATATATTAATGGTCTCTGCCCATAACTTATATGGCATCTAATTCTATTATGTATCCCTCGGGTATATGCAAGTATGCCCTGTTACTAACTTACTTACAACAATTCTTGATTTCTTTAAACTGGCCATGTATGACTTCATTGTCCTCATAACTCACTTTTTCACTACATGAGGTAAACATGGATTTGATATATACTTGTTGGAGGTAGGAAATGATATTAGGTTCACCTTCATATGTTGATGTGCCAAAATTAGGGTGCTTACAAACCATGAGTTTCTCCCTAGGTGCATTTTAAAACTGCCAGATCATGGATTTTACAGAAACTAAAGCTATAAATTAGCATTCAGTTTGTGCTATGATATGAAGTGTACAATTCCTTTGTATGTGCACAAAAACAACACTTGCATAGGCAACATATATGATGAAACTAAAATAAGCTAGCATTCCATAGTTGCAGTGGCAAATAAGCTTCTATTTATCTTCATTTTAGCCCAATTGTAGTTGAGTAAATTGCATGGTATGCTTTATAGTTTCTACTGCACTATAGCTCATGTTGTTTGTCTATTCAATTTTTCTGCTATTGCTTAAACCATCGAAGGCTTGGCCTCACGTTAGGCCCAAATGGGGAGGATCAAGGAGTCTAAGATCAATGAGCCTTTCATCAATTCATAACTACAGTATGATATAGGGGTGGATGTTCTACACACAGTCAAGGGTATCTTATTGTCTTGTTTTCCTCCACATTATTATAATAAAATTAGGAAAATATTAGGATGTAACATGTGGTATAATCACCATACGGGATAGTTCCATGTTTCCTTTTTTTAACAAAAGGTGGATTCTATTGACTCAAACTGAAGCATCAAAGGGATACAAAACACAATGAACATGCACCTGGTCTACATGACTACGTTACACACAACCAAACACCATGCACACACACAACGAATCACTGCGACAAAGAGGAGACTCATACAGGACCAAAGTTATGGCTAGGCGGAGGGGAAAAAATCTGAGACAAGCAAAACAACGATCATGTGCACCAACCATCTCTTGACATCACAAGGATAACGGGAAAGATTCTTCAACAACGCCTCCTGAAAGAAAACGATGCTTAAGCGCCATTGGGTTTTCACCCCAAAGTTAAGAAATCCGAGCAATACCTTCAACCAAAGGCGTCCCCTTCTCTTGGTCAGAAGTTGCAGTGTTCCCGAGTCTAATTCAATGTTTGGGTAAGTGCCAACAATAGTGAACCATATTATGATCTACCATGACATCATTATATTATTTCTGTGGGGATTTGTGGCAACTGTCGTTCTGAGCTGATGTGCACGTCCTGTTTTTTCTTCTTCTATGATCCAGGAGCCTGGAATTGAACAGATGGGTAGAGCCATCTGCTACTCACAACATATCTATATTTCGATTTGTGCCAAATTCGTGTAAAGAGTTTTAGGACAGAAGAAATGCATTGCAGCTTTATGTAATTCATTCATGGATATCTTCATGTGTAAACATATTCAGGTCATTGTACGTGTTTATGTATTTCTTTCACGGCTCTTGGCACGTTTCGTAGAATCATATCAATACCAATATCTTTCATGTTTGAGAAAAGATTGAACAAATATGCCTCTGAAATGAACAAAGATGAACAACTAACACGCGTGTTCATCCGAGATAACTTGCCTCATCACAGCACAAGCCGTAGCAAAGTTCTCGCAAACTATGTAAAAGTAAAGCAGAACCATGCTGTTCAAATCTGCAAATTACAAATCCTAGATGTTTTGCCTCAGTAGAGCGAATCCTCGTCCATGGAAGCGTCGACGTCCTCCGCGGCCTTGAGCTCCAAATGCCCCTGCGGCGGGCCTGCTACCTGCGGCTGCGGCGCCTCCTCCTCGAAGCTCCCGCCCTGCTTGAACTTGCGAGCAAAGTACTCGTACTTGAGCACGTCCAGGTCGCTGACGCTCCGCCTCGCGTGCTCCATGGCCCCCAGGAAGTGCTTCCGGGTGATCTCGGCGCCGGCCATGGCCGCGGCCTTGCCGACGAGCGAGCTCCTCTGGATGACGTCGCGCACCGCCAGCTTGCACGCGCGCTGGCAGATCTCCGTGATGTCGGCGCCGCTGAACCCTGCCGTGGAGCGGGCCAGGTCCGGGAGGTTGACGCGCCTGGACAGCGGGGACCGGCGCAGGCACGACTTGAAGATCTGCAGCCGCGACGCCTCGTCGGGGAGCGGGATGTAGATGAGCTGGTCGAGCCGCCCCGGCCGGAGCAGCGCCGGGTCGATGATGTCCGGCCGGTTGGTGGCCCCGATCACGAACACCGTCTTCTTGGCGTTGATCCCGTCCATCTCCGTGAGCAGCTGGTTCAGCACCCGGTCCGACGTGCCGCCCGCGTCGCCCACGCTGTTGCCGCGCTTGACGGCGATCGAGTCCAGCTCGTCGAAGAAGAGGACGCAGGGCGCCGACTGGCGCGCCTTGTCGAACAGGTCGCGGACGTTCGACTCGCTCTCGCCGAACCACATGGTGAGCAGCTCCGGGCCCTTGACGCTGATGAAGTTGGCCTTGCACTCCCTGGCGATGGCCTTGGCCAGCAGCGTCTTGCCGCAGCCCGGCGGGCCGTAGAAGAGCACGCCCCGCGACGGCTCCATGCCGAAGAACTCGAACATCTCCGGGTGCTCCACCGGGTACTGCACCGTCTCCTGGAGCTCCCGCTTGACGTCCTCCAGGCCGCCCACGTCCTCCCACGACACCTTGGGGACCTCCACCAGCCCCGTCTCCCGCAGCGCCGACGGCTTGGTCACCTCCTTGGCGTGCACCAGGTCGTCCATGATCACCGACATGGAGTTGAGCACCTCCACGTCGATGGTGTCCGCCTCGAGGTCGATCACGTCCATCTTCTGGCGGATGCACTGGAAGGCCGCCTCCGAGCAGAGCGCGGCGAGGTCGGCGCCGACGAAGCCGTGCGTGTCCTTGCCGATGCGCTCCAGGTCGACGTCGTCCGAGAGGGGCATGTCCTTGGAGTGGATGCGGAGGATCTCGAGGCGGCCGACCTCGTCGGGCACGCCGATGTCGATCTCCTTGTCGAAGCGGCCGAAGCGCCGGAGCGCGGGGTCGAGGCTATTGGGGCGGTTGGTGGCGCCGATGACCATGACCTGCGCGCGCGGGCGGAGGCCGTCCATGAGCGTGAGCAGCTGGGACACGACGCGGCGCTCCACCTCGCCGTGCGTCTTCTCGCGGTTGGGCGCGATGGCGTCGATCTCGTCCATGAAGATGATGGACGGCGCCTGGGCCTCGGCCTCGGCGAACACCTCGCGCAGGTTGTCCTCGCTCTGGCCGGCCATCATGGACATGATCTCCGGCCCGTTGACGACCACGAAGTTGGCGCCCGACTCGGCCGCGATGGCGCGCGCCAGCAGCGTCTTGCCGGTGCCGGGCGGGCCGTAGAGCAGGATCCCCTTGGGCGGCTTCACGCCCAGCGTCTTGAAGAGCTTGGGGTGGCGCAGCGGCAGCTCGACCAGCTCCCGGATCTGCGCGAGCTGCTTGCGGACGCCGCCGACGTCGTCGTAGCCCGGGCCGTCGAGCCTCTCCTCGTCCTCCCGCTTGACCGGGCTGGCGTCGTCGCAGAAGACCTGCGTGCCGGCCGCCACGATGACGCACTCGTCGGGGTCCGTGTCAACCACCTTGAACTCCACGGCGTGCATGTGGCCGTGCACCACGAACCGGTCGCCCTTGCGCACCGGCCGCCGCGCGCCAATGAAGTAGGCTGCAAATCCATCCATCCACGCGCAGAGCAGAAAGAATCAATCAACAGCTCAAGAAGACGCAAGAATCAATCGACAGCTCAAGAAATGGTTGACGACGGTTACTAGAGAGAGGACTTACGCTTGACGTAGGCGTCGAAGAGGTTGCCGCTGATGCCGTCGACGGAGTCCTCGAAGGGGGAGATGGCGACGCGGGCGGCGTCCTTGACGCCGGGGCAGGGGACGACGGTGACGAGGTCGCCGAGGCGGAGGCGCAGGTTGCCGCGGACGACGCGGTTGACGCGCGCCAGGCCGTCGGGGCACGACGCGTCCTTGGCGGCGTAGCAGACGGTCTCGCGGCGGCGCTTGCCGCGGAGCGCCACCACGTCGCCGTTGAAGAGGTCGAGCGCGTCCATGGTGCCGGGGCTCAGCGCCACCGTCGAGCTGTCGACGGCGACCCCGCCCTCCGCGTCGTCCACCACCAGCCGGTTCGGCGCCTTCTTGCGCTCCAGGATCGCCGTGCTGTAGTCCTTCTTCGGCTCCATGGCGCTACGAGCGTGCGTGGCAACGGCGGCGATCGATCGATCAAGCTTCCTCGGCCGATCTGATCGGAGATCGAGCGAGTCGGCTGGATCGAGTCGATGGCTGGCCGCCGGGGCTCTGGATGGAGGCTTCACGGCGTCGCGGTGGGGGTACATATATAGCGAGCGGGAACCGACGTACGTGGCCGCCACGGAATCGACCGACCTGAGTTCAGCTTGCATTGTCGGTTACTGTCACGTCCGGGAACTCATTTTTTCCTTTTTTGATTGCGGTCTGCAATGGAAATTGCAAACCCTTCGTCAGCTATACTTAACATAGCGCTCGCTCTCTCTCTCTCTCTCTCTCTCTCATGGTACCATAGCTTACTTGTGTGCCACGTAAGCAAATTGCTGACGTGTACGCTCCGCTTAATTAAGGAACATATAGAGAGTGTGTGTGAGAGAGAGAAAGATGGCCTTTCTATCTTCCTGGTCCTGCAACTGATGCATATTTACAACTTCCCCCGATCGGGCGGTATGGTCGTTCCCCGAACAACTCATGAATTCCATTGTCCGGGCTCCTGCTCCGCGGTCACCTTCTCACCCCATTGGTGTCATTGCATTCTCGCCTCCTTTCCAAGTGGACATGCGTATGCCTTCACCTTTGCCTGATCATGTGGCATATGTCGCCCCGATAGGAGAAGCGCACGGGGAGATGGGGCAAACTGATCATCGGTCACGTGACTCTAATTTATAATTTATGTGCACTGCACAAACAAGATTAGTCGGAAGCGCACTGCAACATCTATAAGTTTGCCATCTATTTGAACTTGTCTGCATTTATTAAAATGATATTCAATGCCTACCGCACCCCTTGCACAAACTTATGTGTATTACATGTGTGATTGTGTCACCGATTTTCGCCTCCAATCCGAGAAGCTGAGGTCTTTACTGAACTCACCACCCCAAGCCATTCCCATTGAGTTGAAGCACTGACTAGAATGTGAAATCTGCAACTTCTGATTTGGACATATATGAATGTATGAAATGCAATGCAATGCAATTATGAGATGAATATGGATGTATTGTGAAATTTTGTGAGTGTATATGAGAGCAAGCCGCAACAAAAATCTAGACTTCCACCTCCGAAATGGAAATAGTTGTTGTATTATGAGTGTTGGCCGAAAGAAAAACCAAAATTCCACCTCGTATATGGAAATACAGAAAGTTATGTTCCAGAAACCGCATGAAATGTTGGTGAATTGGAGGTGGTTCTAAAAGAAAAGTTACATCTCTAGTGTTCAAAGTATTGAAGGTCGTTTGCCTTTGGAAACCGCTTGTAGTGTGAAATCATTACATGTGGTTATCCATCCGCCTCTCATACTACAAATATTAATGACACATGCTTAGATGCGGAACGGGAAACCGTCTCTGGCCAATATACAAAAACCTCCTCTAAAGTTCACTCTTATATTAGTTGGGGTTTTCAATTGCAACTCTTTATTACAATAGCCTTATGAATAACCATTTTTTAATGGCACATGTCTTGGGACAAACCGAGCATGTTTCTTTCCGTAGGGTTTATTGACATCCCACCTTGCAACATGGAATGACACTTGGAGCCCATCGAGTTGTCTAATGAGCCTGGCATTTTCAAATGAAACTCACAATAGAATGGAAAGTTTGACATAAAATTGTTATACATGATGATGGCTCACACTGATGTATATGTGGATAATAAAAACCGTGGAAGCTAAAACTATGTCTCAGATATTCCTATGGTTCATGCATCAAAGGATAGTCTTGAGTAAGGACAACCTCGCATGTTGAAACTAGAAAGGTAGTAAGCATTGTGCCTTTTGTCCTCGTAACGAGTCCATTAAACACACATTCTTTGAATGTAAGCATGCTTGTTTGGTATGGTCCATAGGCCATATAGCTTCAAACATCTAGCCATCCAATAGCGCACATAATATGATTGTCAACTAGTTGAGGGGTATTGACAAAAAGTTCCATTCACATATTTGTTGGGGGGGGGGAGCCTCGTGTTGGACTCTGTGGCATTCTAGGAATGATGTGGTTTTTAATTAAAAAATGTGTTTCAACTCTCGTGCTAGTTATTCACGCATGTACATACCGGCTCCATACTTGGTCTATTTTGAAGATACCGGGTGATAGAGACCTATTTTCCATGGTGTCTACTTGGCTGAAGCTTACGGGCATAGAGGTTTTCTTCAACCATGGGTGGCGGTGTAGTTTCAGATAATACTTCCTCCATCTTAGTTTCCCCCCCTTTTCCAGTAAAATGGTTTATTTTTCTTTTGTCTAGATGTGTTGTCTGTGTGCATCTTGTTATGCAGAGGCTGGGCGCTTGCTCGGTGTGGTTGTATCAAATGGTTTCCTTACTTTATTATGCAATAAGAGGAGTTCTTCCATTATCAGTTGGCACTTTTTGATTCTAATGATGACATATGAGTACAATGTGTCAATTTACATGAGCATGCTAATCCCTCTTGTATAGGTTCATATGCCAGCCATCTAATGCATTGCAGAGACATTCAAAATACAAAATAAATGATTATTGTAGATTAAACTGCAAAAGTTCAAATAAAAACATATAATGCAAGTATAATAAAATTTCATAAAGACAAATAGTGCATACCTTTAGCTTATGTTCATAAGCTATCAAAGAAGATTAATCATGCACACCTACAACATCATCTTCCTTTCGAGATAACTTGTTTTCTGTTCAGAGGTCTCTTTCTTACTTGAATATATTATTAGACTAACTTAGATACATCTGTTTAGTGTTGACAAGTTCTAAAAAAACCTACATAGATTATCACACACCAACTTTGATCTGTACTACATTAGTTTCTCTAGTATTGATATCCTTTTCACTTGTCAATGCATTACAGTTATCTGAAGAACCTAGTTGGCATCTTGTTATCACATCATTTTTGGTAGACATTTTTCTGTGGTACAAAGAATGCCTCCAAGAATCCTCTCTTCACAGAACATACACTTATTTTCGGTAGACATATTTCTGTGGTACAAAACATCGACTGTAGACAGACTTTGCCTTGCCGGCCTCCACGCGACCTTTGTCTTGCCCGGGATCTTATGTCTCCAAGTTTTGTCCAAGCTATCTCCTCCTTCTTCATACTAGAACTTCAAGAGCTGCCATCAAGCCAAGCTTCTCTTTTGTTATGCGTATGATGGTATGCACTGCATACCAAAAAGGTCCCAAAATTCTCCACTGTCCACGCCCAGCAGTCCTCCATGTTGGTCAACGGTAGTGGAATTTGACGTTCTACCTCCACATCAACAAGGAGAAGATGGTACTGCAACATCTCCATATTCCATGCCCTAGATGCTTGGTGAGTTAATTCACATACCCTAGTTGGGCAATCCTCTTTTACTAGTGCAAAAGGCCTCATCATGTCATTCCTTAGTAACAAATTGTCGTTCTAGATGTGAGTGGTTTCTCTCCCCCCCAATTCTCCTTTATTAGTCCTTGTTTCAAGATATCTCTTCCCTCTAGGATTGATCTCCAAATCTATGACGGTCGCAGCCCCAATTATGGATTGAAGAAATCCGTATTGGAAAAATATGCAACCTTAAGGATCCGAGCTTTTCGATAATTTGATTTCCTGAAGAATTCTCCATCCTTGTTTGCCAATAACGCCAAGTTAAACAACTCAATTTTCCTAAACCACATTCCTCCCAAATACTTTGGTTCACACATGTCCTTTCCGTGAAATCCAAGTTGTTTTCCTTTTACCTTCCTTGGTTCCCCACCAAAACTTTCTCAACTCGGAGTCAGTGTGTTCACACAAGCCCCCTAGGAAGTTTGAAGCACCCCATAGCTTATGTGGGCAAAGCTTGTGCTACTGATTTTTGTAAGAACCCCCCTTTCCAGGCACAAAAAATAATTGTTCAATCACCCTTTTATTCTTTTCCACAATCGATCCTTCACATACCTGAATACACCATTCTTCGATCTTCACACCTCTGTAGGCATATTGAGGTATTTTTTATTCAATAAGTGCTACTGATTGTACCTCTAAAACTTGCTTCACTTCAGCCTTCAAGTCATTGGGACAACCCTTGCTAAAGAATACAGAAAATTTCTCCAAATTTACTCTTTGATCCGAGGCATTGGAATACAAGTTTAGAACTTCTCTGATTTCCTTGATGAATACCTCTCGAAGGAGGAAAAGAATCTAGTCCAGTACATCAAAAACTACCAAGAAAGAAATCCGAGGCAACTAATCAACGGGTACCCTCTAGGGCTTCCTGTAGCGGACAGTTGTGCTTCAAACTATACTTCTTGAAAAGTGAAAAGCATAGCATAGCTATGCTACACGACAAAGCTCACATGTACTTCCCGAAAAGTGAAAAAAAGCATAGCTGTGCTCAGAAAATTGTGCTTCTCGAAAGTGAAAAGCACAGTTGTGCTTCACAGTGAAGCATAATTGTGTTTTCAGAAAAGTAAAAAGAAACACAAAATTTGTTTCCGTGTGGAGCATGGTTGTGCTTCTGGTTTCTTGTTTTAGTTTCTATTCAATTTTGTTTCCCCCTGTTTTTGTGCTTTTCTGGGTTCCATTTTTTGCTTCTATTTCGGAAAAAATCATCCAAATTTATTAATATGGGATTTAGTTTCAAAGATCTAAACGCCAAAACACAATGATGACAACAATTTGTGATTCGGACATGCCGTTTAAGAGAAGGCAATAAGTGTCTCACCTATGATGTGTCATTTGTCAACGCTAGAGAAGTGTGTGTGCATGCGTTCATAGGGGTGAGTGTATGCTCATGTATATGAGTGACTTAATTGTACCGCATTTAGAAAAAAAATGCTATACAAGGTGTGAGTGACCTTTACCAGAGGTACCCTTAATAATACGTAGTTTTTTTTTGAGAAACACGGTACCCTTAATAATAGTGATTTCGGAGAAACCATCCCCGGAAAATGGGTTGCACCGTGGCAGGAAGGGCCCGGTAGGCCGATATTATTTGGGCCGTGAGCTGACCTTGGCTGGACTGGACCAACGCTAGCTTCAGCCTGGAGCTGACGAGCGAACAGAGAGACCAATTCCTCCCGACTCCCCAAGAGACAGCCAGCGCCGCCAGGCAGCAGCGGCGACGGTTGACGGCGACGGCGGCAGCAGCACCGGTGCGGCAGAAGCGTCGGCGGCAGCACAGGTGCGTACAGGCCATACCCGTCCGCGCAACCTCTAATTTTCTTCCGTCCGCCGCCACTGGACGAGGGTCTAGCTAGGGTTTTGATTCGAGCGAAACCCCAGCCCCCTAGCTCGACTCACCCGGTGCTCGTGTTGTTTCCTTGTTCGATCCGCTTTGGTCGGGCAGTGTCCGCTGGGATTGACAGTTCGAACATTGCTGGGCGAGGGAGTGCGGCGGATTTAGGTTGCAATTCGTGGCTTGCTGGGTTGTGCAGTAGCTTGCCACTGAGCCGCAGCATCCGCTTATGCCTGTGCGCTCGTGGGTTAAATTCTAGATGCAGATAGGAGGGGATTGATGTATGTCATGGCCTAGCCTATGATTTGATTGGGTTTGGTGTAGCGGATCTGGCGAAGAACAGCAGGGGTCAGAAGAGAGAAGATTTGGGAGGAAGATGACAGAGAGGAGGACACTGATAACTTATTTCTTCATTGATAATTCAGATCGGTTACAAACCCACGCACACTGACGCTGACACCGGAACCCTGGAGTCAGGGTTAGGATCTACAGTAAGACATTTGTGTACAACCTCCTGGTTCTTGTCAGTTCGGACACGCTGTTGGTGGTTTGAATTCGTTTTTCCTGGATACTCAAAAATGGTGATTCCCAAATAGTGTGTCCTGACCGGGGAATTATCTGGCTCACAAGTTCTTTCCAAGCATTGCTTATGCACAGTGTGATCTAACCCTGCCTACAGAAATCTGTGATAGCTTTAGAAATCCTACCAGATTTAATGTTGTAGTAAGTTGTAAATAGTATACTCCCTCTGTAAACAAATGTTTTCCTCTGTAAACATTGGAATAGTATTATTAGTACAGATACTAAGATGCATGAATAATTCATTAGTGCATTGTCTTGATAGTGCCAGGTTGGCTATCATTTGTTTATGATTGGCACCAAACTCTGGAGATTTCTTTGGATTGGATCTTTCTACCGAAGTATTTATTATGATTAGTATAATCCTTTTGATGCAGGTCGTTCTTTTTTTTATCAGTATAAAAAAATGCTCCTAGGCGTGCGCTTAAGTGTGCCTAGGTGCTTGGGGACAACAAAATGCCTAGCGCTTAATCGTGTAGGCGTGCACTTAGGCGATATAAGCACTAGGCGGTGGCAAAATGCAAAATTAACGCCCAACGCTTTCTTTATTCTTGTTTTAATAACTGCATTTGCTACTTGTTTGCCTTCTCTTATTTGCATTTTCTGCTTGTTGTCCTTTTTTTATTTGCATTTGCTGCTTGATAAGTTTTACTTTTGTTATTTATGTATACATATGGATGTATTTTAATGGAGCAGGCATGTTATCTGCATTTCCCCCCTTACAGTTGGCAGCATTGTAAATTCATCTTCTGTTACAACTTACATGCTTGTTTAGTTTCTTATGGGTTTGGATTATAGAGCAATGTTCATCTCTAACTCTTGAAGCTATTATCTGTTTTGCAGATTGTCATTGTATTGTTCAAGACTTGTCTTATCTGCTGTAGACTGAAACAACTCAGGATGTCATTTTATGCAAGAAGAGGTGGAGATAGGGGTAGTGAGCGTTTTCAAGGAGGAGGACGAGGTGGATATGCCATGCGTGGGAGATCAGGGTTTCCTCCTCGAGGACCACTTGGGATTAACGCTCGACCATCTGCACGCATTATTGCTAAGGCAAGGCCAAACCTGTCACTTCATTTTTGTTCATGGTCAGATTCCTGAATAAAGTAGAAAACTGAATGATGAGAGTGGAGAGCATCCCTGAGATCTTTATATGGAGGAGCAGTAGTAACAGTGTTGTTTACTGTTAATGGGGCCTTTGTTGGCTAGAGCATCTCATTGATCATGTAGAGGGGCAGAATTAACTTTGGTATTCTGATGAATACTTTGTTGGGTAGAGCACCGCCAAGCTTTCATTTATGGGTGACAGAAGTAACTGTGATGAATACATCTAACGGATACTTTGAAGGATACCACCTGTTCATCAAACACATGAAGGGGGAAATACATGAAAAAGAAAATTCATGCAATCCTTGCAATTTTATGTGTCTGGTTAATGTGGCACTGAAGCAAGAGTCTCTGCTGATCTTGTTGCTATGTTTGAAACTTTATGGAGTTCCATGATTCGATGTGTATGGTACATGAGACACTAATGGTTATTGGAACTGCAATGTGCTGCTCCTCAGACAGTTCTGGACTGTACTCCAGTGGTGTGCTTCTGGGCTGTCTCCTGAGGAAGAGCTTAAGCGATTTATATATTTGGCTTTCGAAATATGTGATATTGTTGGAACTCTTTTCCTCTCAATCATTAGCTTTATGCAGTATTTCATAGCTTGGCTGTTCTTCGGTAGCTTGTTGCTACACAATGGTTGATGCATATTCCAAGTGGTTCCTAATAGTTATCATGATCATCTCAAAAGTTTGAGGTGGCCTTCTTCTATGACAGACATGTTTCCTCACATGCTGGTCATTTGGCATTTTTCAGTCTTTTAGCAGAACCAAAGACATGACCTGGAGACCTGATCTATTTAGTGATAGTATGGCGGCTAGTGGAATCGAAACTGGTACAAAATTGTACATTTCAAACTTGGACTATCGTGTTTCCAATGAGGATATAAAGGTTGGTGAAGCAAGTAGACAGCCTGAATTTACCAGTCCTAGATTGCTATATATTAACTATTACACTAACCTATTTTTAATTTGCCTTTCAGGAGCTGTTTTCAGAAGTTGGTCATTTGAAACGCTTTGCTGTTCACTTTGATGGTTATGGTCGCCAAAATGTTCGTAACTCTTTTGGCATTTCAGCTTGAAGTCTTGAGCATATTTAGCCTACTTTTAAAGAAATTTCTATGCATCATATGTTCTATATGAAAACTCAAAGTGACTTATTTTTTTTTTTACTTCACCTTGAATGAAAAGTTCACCATTTTAATACTATATGGAGAGTAAAAATGATACATATATGTTGAGTTGCTTTCAGAGGATATTGAAACCTTTTTGCGTTGTCCCTTCAGCAGTTTCTGTTTGCTCTAGATGAATATATATTCACAGCTTAATTATATGTTAGCGATGACAACTTGTTAGAAAATCTATTATCTTGCATTTGGTATCATTTGGATAAGGAAAGGGCAAGTCAAACAAGTGGGTAATGTTGGGGTGAACCAAAGAAATTTGGGTAGAGCTGGATCTAAGTGTTGGCGAGGTAAACGCCCCGCTGGGATTAGTTCTTGTTTGCATATCCTTATTCTATTTTTTTAGTTAAAAGCCTACTTTGTAGCTGTTGTTATTGGACATCACTTGTATTGGTGTGCGTCTTTTAACGAGGGAGACTTAACGTAGAAGAGGAAATATAGGTCTAGTATTTAGTTAGTTTCTTCTCGTATTTTTACCTTGGGTGCAAAAGATGGTTGAATGCATGCCTATACCTTATCTTTTTAGCTAGTGAAGACAATAAGTTTATAGTTTTAGATTAAGTTTACTTGAATACTTGTTTGTATTTATTATTTATCTAGAAACATTTTGTACTCACTATTTTATTTTTATTTTTATTTTTTGAAGGGCACAGCGGAGGTGGTATTTACAAGGAGGAGTGATGCAATTGCTGCATTGAAACGTTATAATAATGTTCTGCTTGATGGAAAATCTATGAAGATTGAGGTCATTGGAAGTGACCTGGGTTTGTCTATGACACCTCGTATAAATGTTGTCGGGGCATCTAATGGTAGAGCTACGAGAACGGTTGTTATGACGTGAGTGAAAATTTCAAATTTGCCTAATTCACCATTCATGATTTTTTTTCAATGTTCTATACATCTGCCACCAGAAGTGTGTTCGATGGGCGTGTTGGATATTTTGCTTTGACGAGTTCAGTGATGTTCTTATGTTGCCTGAACTTTGCTGGTTTTCTCTTCTAGTATGTAACTTAAAACATCAGCTGGATCACCGCTCTGCCTCAGCCTCAGCCTATGCCAATGCATTGTTTCTTTGTCCAATGTTTTTAACACTAATTGCTTGCCCACAGTGGAAACCACCCTCTCCTTTTTTTGTTTGTCAACCAATTTCATGCTAATCTGCCATCTTCTATTTGTCTGATCAGCAACTTCTGCATTTTAGTCATGTAGTTGTCAAATTTACTGAAGTTCGATTACCACAAGTGCAAATCATTTGCCAGTAAGCAGATCCAAGTTGTAAGAGCCTGTTTGGAATATGAGATTTTTTATTGAATCCTATCGGACTTGAACTGTTTCCTGTTAAACTCCTGCATTACAAACGGTTGTTAACTATGTTTTTACATATTTTTTTAGTTAGCAGTATTTTTGGTGTGTGTATGTGGTCATATATCCACACTATTTTGTTGTATCTGAACAAATGTTACATTTCAGGCCTGAAACGGGTCGGCGTGGTGGTGGTTCCAGCACTAGGCCTTTGAGGTAAAGCTTCTAATGATTTTGATGACTTTTAATGTGGCAATTCAGTTTGTTACTAGCAATTATTTGGCTCGTGTAGTTTATCCTTGTGTCGTTGTTTGTATTGTTAGCTGTTTATTACCAGCAATACTAGGACCTATGAATAAATTTCTTTTGACACATTCTGCTCTCAACTTGCGTGATCAACTGTGATTAGTGAGCATTTTCTTTCTTTCAAGAAAAAAAACATGACACAAAAGGTTCAGATCATGCATGTTACTAAATTTATAGCATGAAGCAGCCATGTTGCCCGTGCCATTGGACAAATTGCTATTTCAGATGTATGTATCTATTTTAGTCATGTTGTTTCTTTGAGTTGATGCCCTCAAAACAGACAGGAATTGTTGTGTTTGGTTTTAATCTTTTTAAATTTTCTCACTCTCAATCTGCCGTTCCAGTAATCCTACCACCAGGTTGAATCGTGGTGCATTCCAAGCTGGACGTGGTGCTTTCCAAGCGGGACGAGGCGGAGGCAGGGGCTATGCTCCGTCACAGGCTCAGTTCCAGGGCCGAGGCAGGGGCCGCGGTCAGTTCCGGGGCCGGGTCCGCGGTCGGGGTAGGAAGGGGGCAGAGAAAAGCGCAGATGACCTGGACAAAGACCTGGAATCCTATCATGCGGAGGCAATGAAGACCGACTGATTGCGGCCAAGTCGGTGGCTGTGCTATCTGTTGGGTGCAAGATTTATCTCATGATGGATGGGATGTATCAGACTGGGAGCAGATAACCATGTATCTGTCTGCTCTGGTTTCCAAAACCAACTCAGCCTCTTAATTTGCAAGCTCTTAGATGTTGTTGCCCTAGAGATTGTCGTGTAAAGTAGAAGAAACAAACGAGCTAGCGATGGTATTTTGCGTCTTGCAACCGATTGCATGCCGGCTTTTGCAAATTTGGCTAGTTTGTGGTCTAGATGTTGTCTTTGACGTCCCTTTGCGGCGCAGTTGTTCTCTATTTCGCTGTGGCTGCAAAATAGGCAGCATGACGCCGGTTCTTATTCCGATCTGTCTTTAGCTGTTCTGCCATGTCGGTAAGCACCTCTGTACCAAAATGCAAGGGTTTTTTTGGTTTTGCATATGGCTTAAAAAATGCCTTACATTTTATTATCGAGGGGAACTACAAATGAGTAAAGATTGTGGTTTTCTTCCCATGTTGAACCAGCAGTAAAGATTGCTTAGTGGAAATTTTTTGAACACGCGCGCACGCATGAGTAAGTTACGAGGTTCAGCTGCTAAAGTGAAATAAAACATCAGGCACCGCCGGCAGCTACATTTTCTGATTTTGGTGGCGAGGAGTGAAACATAGACTTTTCCTTACTGAAGAAGAGGAGATGCCAATAAACATTTATTTTTCAGGAGAACCTACTATTTTTTTGAGAAAAACCTAATAATAAAAAAAACCCAGTAACACGCAGTGAGCCAGAGCGAATGGGCCAGCCCATTTGCGAGACCCAGCGCATCGCTCAACAAAACGTGGCCTGTTTCCCCCCTAAAAAACAGAACAAAAAACGTGGCCTGTTTCTTTCTTTCTTTTGATGAGAGAACGTGGCCTGTTTTTGGTGGAGCGCGCCCATTCTCAGCGCAACTTCTCCAGAGGTAGAACCCTAGATCGATCTGCTTCTGTTCAAGTGCGCTTCTCATCTCCCGCAAATCCTCGACCGATCGACCGATAAAGTTCTTCTCTTCACTTCGAAGCAGGCGCTACACACAAAAATATGTACCTCGCTAATCACGTAAAAAAGCACTCCATTAATTAGTTTCTTGGATAACCCTACTTGTTCTTTTTGTGACAATGTTGACAATACTGGTTGTCAAATGTGGGGGCCACACATGTTTTCCCCTTCTCTCTCATCTCTCCTCTTCCTCCTGGTGGGGCTCATGCACACGTGGCCGTTTTTTTCTAGTGAAAGTTCTAAAATTTTAGGAGTTCAAATGATACTTTCAAATTTTTGGAAGTGTGAATTCTGAATGTTAAGTTTTCAAAAGTGTAAACCATTCAACAAAACTAAGTCCTGAAAACTGGTTCAAGATTTTTTATTTTTGAAGGTCAAAACCAAATTTCTAAAAGTGTCGAAAATGAAAAGTTACAAAGAATATAGATCTCAAAGATGGAAAGTTTACAAAGCAGGAAAAAACAGGTCTACACAAGACCGCAATTGACTGGGCGGGGCAAAGGGCGTGGCTGCTTGCATGAACATAGTTACAACCTGAAAGACAACAACACTTATCAATCTAGGATATTTGGTCATGTCTGACTCAATCAAATTAGTTGACGATAAGAATCCTCAAAAATGGGCGACACATATATTGATTTGAGTGTATTATAAAAAATCTTAGCATTTTGAAGTGACAAAAACCGTATGTGGAACGATACTGATTGTGCTACCTTTTAAGAACAACACTTGTAAACACTTAGCGGCTCCGTGGTCTCCACATAGGCAAACGTCTGACAATGGTTGGGCAAGGCAGCTTTTATAGTGAGGACTCTTGTTCCCGGACTCGTCTCACTGATCTCCACCATGCCGCTATCGCTGTTGGGCTTGTGTTTATACACGACATTACGTGGCCCTCCGCAACCATCATACAATTCCTCTGTGAGGAGGTACTCCCTGTGAGCAAAGTGTGGCCTTGTGAGCTGCCAGGTCCTCGGCGATGAGATGTCCCTTCTCACGATGTACCAACGGCTCCATGTGTGTTCTCTCACTGTCGCTGCACCCTCTAGAACCCAAACCTGCAGATGTAACTCAAACTGATTTAAAGATGCAATACTTTCATGTGGCTATATATTGTGCAGAAATTAAGAGCAATGTCATGTGTTATATCTGTCGGAAAAACAATTACACAGGTGAATAAGTGTATCGATTTTGCTAATTTGATTCAAGTCGATTGAGATTTTTCTCAAGTCTTGATCAATATAGAGAAGTGTGATTTTTAATTTGGTATTATAAATATTACTTCCTCTGTCCCAAATTACAAGATGTTTTGGTAGGCCAAAATAGCCTAAAAGACGTCTTATAATTTGGGATGGAACTAGTAACTGCATGCATCGTTCAGATATAGAGGCCAAGGGATAACCTTCTTTTTTCCAAAAAAAAGTAAATAGTAGTACATCGAACCTACACACCCTTTTAAAGAAAAGTGTAACTAGATGGAAAATTGCGCTTCTCGCTGAACTAAAATTTTACTGTTTGTGAACAAACTGAGACTTAAGTGAACAAAGGTGTGGACCTAGATGTAGACGGATCCTATGTGTAAAATCCTCTAAACACGTACATACCTCACACTGATGAGGAAACGAGTAAAACACCACCCCCAACCTCCCCCGCACCTCCGTCAGGTTCCAGCTTCCAGGCGGCACATCAGGTAGCGACTTGATGAAAGAGAGACTTTCATGGTCGAGGTCCAGTGCCATGAGCTTCCTTCCGCGCTTCGCAGCCCAATACATGGTGCCGTTGACGCCGACAATGCCTGCACTGTATTGGCATCTCGGGACAGAGCCCGTGGCAACGTCCCTCCATGACGACTCCCCCAAAGTGAACACCTTCACTTGATGAGAGTTTCCCTTCCTATCGTAGGCCGCCACATGCACGACCTTGTGCCGTCCAGTCGTTGGGTGGTACCCGAAGCCATACGCCTCGTGCCAGCCAGCAGCGGCGGGAGAGACAGCTTTTCGCCGGTGACCGGGTTAATCACAGTGATGGCGCCGTCGACCTTCCGGTTGTCGCACAGGCAGATCAGGCCATTGCAGGTGCCGACGATGACGTTCCTGCGTTCGTGGGGGAGATCCCTAGGGATGCCATTCCACAGAACTCTATGGCTCCCTGTTGATAGATCGTCCACGACGTGCGCGGAGCCCGCGTCCGTAACTACGAGAGGCTTGGCGCGGCTCTGCATCTCCGTCGTGCGCGTGTCTACAACGTCGCGCCATCGCCGGCAGACCAGGCGGGCCAGCCGCCGGGAGCTGGGAGGGAGCCACAGCAGGATGGCCGCCAAGACGTCCGCGGATGTCCTCATGTCACCCTTGATCGCCGATGCGAGTTCGAATTGGCTGTTATGATTCCGCCGATCCATCAGCCGTTATATCCGGAGTGCTAGGGTTTTTCTTTTCTATTGGTAGCATCCGAGTGCCATAGTTGCCAAGCACAGACCTAAAAGGCGCCCGGCCAGGGTCCGTCCATCGTGTACTTGGTTTTCATGTTTTAGACGGCAAAAACTAACGTGCTAACAGCGCCAAGTCCAGGTACGTGACTCCTCACGCAGCCGCCTCCTCCCCAATTAGGGTTCTTGTGCCTCCCACCGGCGCCGATCCACCTCGTCTTTGGTGGCCTTAGGGTTATGGGCACGACGGATCTCGGCCCTTGCCGGTGGGAGGGCTCCGTTTTTAGACGTGTCTTCGAGATTTGTTAGGGTTTGTGTCCTACTCATGAAGACAAGACGACGACGGCTATCTGAAGATGGAATAAGTTTTTCCCCGTCTAGTCCCCGTTCCGATGGTGCGTCTAGCATCGTCGGTGGGCGTGTGGATGTGTGTCTCCGGCGGATCTGTCCTTGGTGGATTTGCTCGGATCTGTTTATCGTTCGTCTATGTTCATGCGTTTTTTAGGTTGGGTCATTCTGATCCACGCTACTCTTCATTGGCGCCGGTTGCTATTCGGGTGCCGGTCCTATGGGGCCTTGGCATGATGACTTCCTTACTATCTATTACAACAAGTTTTGTTCGGCTCCGGTGAGGGAGGGGCGATGACGACGGCGCGCCTTCACTCGTTTCAGTGCTTGTAGTCGTCTCTAGGCGGTCTATGGATTTATATGTAACTAGAAAAATTGCCCGTGCATTGCAACGGGTTTCAAATATGTCGCCATGTCACTATCCTTACATACATCATGCACTCCCAATGCATTTTTTCTTATCACGCTATAAAATAATACTTCCTTCGATTACACTTATTTTGGATCGAAGAGAGTAATAAATGTTAGAGACAACATCCCAATGCATTGTACCTCAAGTTTTATGCTAAGAGAGTTCTCATTGAATTGCTTCGGAGATCCTACATGCATTTTAACACTATGGTCTATTTGTGGCATGAAGTAACATGATAGTTATCAAGTGGTCAGCTTGGTAAGCTATCAACACTAGTAGAAAAAGGGTCAAATGTTCACCCCTTTAGCCCCGGTTTGTATTTGAGCCGGCACTAATGGTCATATTAGTGCCGGTTCGAATGATTATGCATTAGTGCCGGTTCGTAATGAACCTTTAGTACCGGTTCGTGCCACGAACCGGTACTAAAGGGGTGGTGGCAGGCTGGCGTCAGGCCAGGGCCCCACGAGCCCCTTTAGTGACGGTTTGTGACACAAACCGGTACTAAAGGTCTAACCTATAGTACCGGTTTGTGTCACCAACCGGCACTAAAGAGTCTTAACCTATAGTCCCGGTTGAAGACACAAACCGGCATTATAGGGCAATTTTCAAACTCTACCCCCCCCCCCCCCCCGTATCGCCATTTTTGTTTTTGAAAAATCAAAAAAAAATGATAAAAACTTCAAAAAATAAAATCCTTGAGAGGTAGTTATATTACTACATCTACTAGTTAGGAAAATTTGAAAACTTAAATTTAGACATGTTTTGCAAAAAGTGTAGGGAAAATGTAAAACGGCTATAACTTTTGCATACGATGTCGGAAAAAAACGTATAATATATCAAAAAATTCAGCACGAAAATCCGCATCCGATGGTTATGGAGCTGTTTACCAGTCCTAGATTGCTATATCCGCATCCTACGCCCTGTTTGCAATTTTTTAGAATCCTCAAATTCCAAAAGGAAAAAAGATATGGTCAAATTTCAGTTTTTTTAAAAATTTGGTTAAATCTGGTCAAACTACTTATTCAAGAAGTATTAATGTTACTACATAATTATTCAAGAATATTAGTGTTACTAAATAATTATTTCAATTTTTTTGAATTTTGGTCAAATCTGGTCAAACTATGGTCAAACTGTGGTCAAACTATGGTCAAACTTATTCAAGAAATATTAGTGTTACTAAATAATTACTGTTTTTTAGAACAATAGTTTCAAACTCAAACGGTGAAACGTGTGACCTAGTGCTCAAGCTAAACTGCTGAGGGTTAATAGGATTGACAGCTTACATTTGTCAGGAAAACAACAAGTGCAGACTTGGAATGTAGGGGGAATAGAACTCCCAAGTTAAGCGTGCTCAGACTGGGGGAGTGAGAGGATGGGTGACCGGCCGGGAAGTTAGGCGATTTGGAATGAGTGATCCACACTTGAGCAGTTAAGAGAGGTGATTAGAGACCAAATCATCAAATAATTCAGAAAAATTAAAAATTAAAAAAATTTCAAAAAAAAATCAAAAATAACCTTTAGTACCGGTTGGTAACACCAACCGGTACTAAAGATCCCCGTACCAGGGCACGAGCTCACGCCACGTGGTGGCACTTTAGCGGCGGTTCGTGCCGAACCGGTACTAAGGGGGGGGGGGCTTTAGTGCCCACCCTTTAGTGCCGGTTATGGAACCGGCACTAAAGGCCCTTACGAACCGGTTTTAAAGCTCCGTTTTCTACTAGTGCAACAAAAAATTGCAATCAATGAAGTGACATGATAGTTTTATACACATGGTTGAATGCAAAATAAAAATAAAAATTAACAGTGTCCATACATAAATTATTTTGTTCGAACGTGTCGCGTATATAACAATAAGAAATTTCTACTTTGACTAAAAATAACATCATGGGTCGTGTGTTCTGCGTTGGTCTGATTAGAATTCTTCTATGAACTATCACATACTACATTTTAATATAATCTCCATAGAACTTAGGCATGCCTATATGTTTAAGATAATGGAAGGATCATGGTCTCATCTACATTGCATGATACCAACAACAAAAACTTGAGGCACATCATGCATGAAGTCTGAACTTTCTGCCACATTCATGCTTTGCTGATTATATATGTCAAACCATGGACGTGACCTTTGTGTGCTGGCCGGGGAGACGACCCTCATGACAGCGTCCGCACAGAAGCTCTGGGAAACGCAATGGCAGGTCCGCCGCTATCATGCAGTCTGCCACTGCACTAACCTGATCGTCGGACGCAGCGTCTGTCATGGTGACCTGCAGCCTCATCGCCAGCGCGTCAACGTGCTCCTCCAGTACCTCTTCCTTAGACCCTGCTCTTCTCGTCTCCGTCGCCCAGCCGCGGCTACTTGACCTCATCATGCTGGAAGTGGCGTCCGCCATGGTGACCTGCATCGCCAGCTCATCAGACTCACCGCGCTCCTCCAATGCCTCTTCGTCGACCGACTCGACCCTGCTCTTTTCGTCTCCGTCGCTCAGCTGCCGTGGCTAGTTCACCTCATCACGCTGCCGGACGTCGCGTCCACCATGGTGACCTGCATCGCGTCACCGTGCTCCTCCAGTACCTCTTCCTCGACCCTGCTCTTCTCGTCTGCATCGCGCAGCCGCGGCTACTTGACCTCGTCACGCTACCGGATGAGGCACCCGCCATCCTAACCTGCAGCGCCTCATCGCCAGTGCGTCACCGTCCTCTCCAGTGCCTCTTCCTCGACCTTGCACTTCTTGTCTCCGTCGTCCAGTCGCGGCTACTTCTCATCACGCTGTCGGACGTGGCGTACACAATGGATGACCTAAGGCATGCCTACGCATGCAAAAGTCGTAGGAGCCCATACATGATTGATGTGCAATTCTCCTTCCCTGCCTTATCTCTTTGTCACGTTTGCGTGGAGTCCTTTTCCTTCCTTATCTCTTTTTCAAGTGTAGTCCTTTCTTAAAAGAGTTTAATTAGTCCACCGAATGCTAATTAGTCCTTCTTCCTATACGGTGGCCTAAGGCCCAGTAGGAAAGTGATTTGCTGACCCCTGTTCGGGTTTGCTGGGTGGGTTTTAACCAGCTGGTGGTGTTTGTATGGAATAGGGTCGTTCGTACGTTTAGGGCAGCTAAGCTTGGTAGATCTACTTTTAAATCTCTGCCGTCAATCTTTATGTTTAACACACAATCAACGGATATAAAGATGTGACGTATGGAGAACTATGAAAGCCTCTATCCTTGATTATTAGGTATAAATTTTTATTATTTTTGGTGTTCGTTGTACTGTCATGATTGAAGATGAATAAATTGGATGTTTGCCCGGAAAAAAAGACTAATGTGCTAAAGGCTAGTTCTTTTGAGTAGATCTCTGGAAATAAGTTGTTGTGGAAGTAAGCCTCAGATAAATTGCTCTGAAAATAACCCATGAATATAAGTTATTCAGTTCTTTTCAGCTTCTGTCATTTTAGTTTACTGGCACATATTCCCGTGTGTTGTAATGGGAAACCAAACTAATGTGTTTTCAAATTTAGTTAGAATTGCATCGACCTGCGTTGTCACAAAATAACAACTTATATATCCATTCCACTTTGAATTAAATGTGTTTATAATAAAGTTATAATTCGACATCGTATGCAACTAAAAATCTTTGATCAAACACACATACATTCAGAAGTAGATTCACCCGGGTGGTCGTATTGCTTAAAATCAATGTTAAGGTCATACAGAAGACAAAATATAAACATATATTGTTTGATGAGGCGTGCTACGTGTCTGTTGGCCGATCTTTTTCAAAGATCATTCGGATCGTTAGCTGCAGATCTGATGTGGCCAAGAGGAGGAGGTGGCTGAAGGTGATGACGGACAGAGGAAGAAGCTCAAGGTTGACGATGGTGGCGGTGATTGATGTGGTCTCCGCAGTGGTGCAAAAAGCAAATTTGAAACAATCCAAACTTGGTGTCATCATAGTTTCGTCGAAGGGTTTCTGATCGTAGTGTCGCGTTAGCAGCATCCTGAAGTAGTAAATGCCCTGTTTACTTGTCCTTTTTTTTTCAGGCATCAATCAATCTCTTCTTTTTGCTGGTATTAAATTTAGATTTTCGGATTTCCATGTTGGAAATCCATCATGAAAGTAACATCTCTTGGTACCAGTATTCTAGCTTATGGTTCATGTGGGATTCCTTGCTACTTCCTACAACTCTTCTTTTGCAGACATAGGGTAGGGGATTCCATTCCATTCCACCAAAGATGTAGACCTCTTCCAATGATTATAGATCCAAAGGATCATTATTGATAGGAAACTGCCAGTAGCCCTTGACTTTGACTTGAAGAATTGAATCCGCCTTCTTCTTCTTATTCTTCTGAAAGTCTCCCAGGCATGGTATCATCGGATCCACAAGGTCAATTTGTATCCATTTGTTCAGGCGCCTATCTGTAGACAGATTGGATCGATAAATAAATAAAAAACTTGTCAAGCTTTGCAAGGTCCCCTTCTCAGAACAGCAGCAAGTCAGCACCATGTCAAATTCTCCAGTTACGGTAATATACCATAAACAATCATCCTTTAGGAGAAATATTATCCCTCTAGGGGAGCTAGTTGGGGGTGGGGGGTGGGGTGACCTATTTATTTCGTGCCTTTCAGGTGCCGTAGCTGATGCTTTATAAGATCATTGGAATAACATTGTGGATAGATGTAGAAGTCTCCAATTTTCTTGTCTAACGCACCTGATGATATTGTTGGTCCCTTTCTTAAAACCTAGCCTTCACCATCGGTGGTTGGAGAAATATCTTGCTGGTCCTAGTTCTTTTTGTGACAACGTTGACACTACCGGTTGCCAATTGTTGAGTTTTGTAATGTGTCATACTCTTATTATCTGTGTAAATTGTAAAGGGCATATCCTGAAGGTATGTTTTCCATTTCTACACGGTCATCCTCAAGGCTAGGCATTCTTTCTCATACGTGGAAAAGGCTTGAGCTCGTGGACTGAGAGCTTTGCTCAAATACACAATGGGTGTCCTTTTTGTCACAAACCTTCCAGTACCTAGGCCAGAAGCATCTATGTTCAAATCAAAAGAGGGGGTAAAATGTGGCAGGGCTAGCACAACAACTTCCACCAAGGTTAGCTTGAGAGTGTGGAATGCTTTATCTGCCAGTGAGGACCATACAAAATGCTCATTCTTGCGAAGCAATTCTTTTAGTGGAAGGCTAATGGTGCCATAATTAGAAATAAACTTCCTGTAGTATCCCGCAAGCTCCAAGAATGACATGGCGGACAATGGCGGACTAAGCTCCAGAAAACAGGTCCGCAACTCACCGGGCGGGGCAAAGTGTGTGGTTGCCCGCCAATTAGCCCACCATTCTACTTCAAGCATGAACATAGATATAATCTGAAAGACAACAACACTTGTCAATCTAGAATATTTGGTTATATCTGACCCAATCAAATAATTAGCTGACGACAAGAATCCACAAAAATCGACGATACATATATCGATTTGAGTGTGTGATTTGGGGGAATGAATGGCTATGGCACCTTGGGTGCTGCCGCTGTATTGCACTTGCTTATATAGGTACATGTACAAAGAGCGCATGAGAGCGCGGGCGACGTGCATGGAGATCATGGGATCATGCATGACGTGCGAGAGAGGGAGTGGGCTAACTACTGACTACTAATACCTCGCCGTAGTTGGAGCGTCCGGTGGACGGACGCATAAACTGGAGCGGAATTCTTTGAACGCCGCCATAGGCAACCCCTTGGTGAGCACGTCCGCGAACTGCTGGGTCGTAGGGACATGCAACACGCGCAGCTGCCCGAGGGCCACCTTCTCACGGACGAAATGTATGTCGAGCTCGATGTGTTTCGTCCAGCGATGATGGACGGGATTGGCCGCCATGTATACGGAGGAGATGTTGTCGCAGAAGACCACGGTGGCACGGGGGAGGGTGATGGAGAGCTCGCCGAGGAGTTGTCGAAGCCAGCAACTTTCAGCAACCGCGCGGTACTCAGCATCCGCGTTGGACCGGGACACCGTGACCTGTCGTTTGGACGACTAGGAGACGAGCGAATCACCAAGGAAGACGGCGTAGCCGGACGTCGAGCGGCGTGTGTCGGGGCAGCCCGCCCAGTCCGCGTCAGAGTAGGCGATGAAGTCCAGCGTGGGTGAGCGGCGTAGATGGAGACCGTGCGTCGAAGTGTCGCGGAGGTACCGCAGGACGCGCTTGGCCAGCGCGAGGTGGGATGTGCGCGGGTCGTGCATGACGATGCAACATGATAACCCACAAGTATAGGAGATCGCAACAGTTTTCGAGGGTAGAGTATTCAACCCAAATTTATTGATTCGACACAAGGGGAGCCAAAGAATATTCTCAAGTATTAGCAGCTGAGTTGTCAATTCAACCACACCTGGAAACTTAATATCTGCAGCAAAGTGTTTAGTAGCAAGGTAATATGATAGTAGTGGTAACGGTAGCAAAAGGTAACAGTAGTAAAAGTAATGTTTTTGGTATTTTGTAGTGATGATAGCAATAGCAACGGAAAAGTAAATAAGCGAAGAACAATATATGGAAAGCTCGTAGGCAATGGATCGGTGATAGAGAATTATGCCAGATGCGGTTCATCATATAACAGTCATAACCTAGGGTGACACAGAACTAGCTCCAGTTCATCAATGTAATGTAGGCATGTATTCCGAATATAGTCATACGTACTTATGGAAAAGAACTTGCATGGCATCTTTTGTCCTACCCTCCCAGCAGGGTCCTAATAGAAACTAAGGGATATTAAGGCCTCCTTTTAATAGAGTACTGGAACAAAGCATTAGCACATAGTGAATACATGAACTCCTCAAACTATGGTCATCACCGATAAGTATCCTGATTATTGCCACTTCGGGGTTAATGGATCATAACACATAATAGGTGACTATAGACTTGCAAGATAGGATCAAGAACTCTCATATATTGATGAGAACATAATAGGTTCAGATCTGAAATCATGGCACTCGGGCCCTAGTGACAAGCATTAAGCATAGCAAAGTCATAGCAATATCAATCTCAGAACATAGTGGATACTAGGGATCAAACCCTAACAAAACTAACTCGATTATATGATAAATCTCATCCAACCCATCATCGTCCAGCAAGCCTACGATGGAATTACTCACGCACGACGCTGAGCATCATGAAATTGGTGATGGAGGATGGTTGATGATGACGATGGCGATGGATTCCCCTCTCCGGAGCCCCGAACAGACTCTAGATCAGCCCTCCCGAGAGGTTTTAGGGCTTGGCGGCGGCTCCGTATCGCAAAACGCGATGAATCATTCTCTCTGATTTTTTCTCCCCGAAACACAATATATAGAGTTGGAGTTTGAGTCGGAGAGGCACCATGGGGCCCACGAGGTAGGGGGGCGTGCCCTAGGGGGGCAGGCGCGCCCCCACCCTCGTGGACAGGTGGTGGCCCCCCTGGCCTTCATCTTTTGCAGGTATGTTTATATTTTCCAAAAAATTTCTCCGTGAAGTTTCAGGTCATTCCGAGAACGTTTGTTTCTGCACATAAATAACACCATGGTAATTCTGCTGAAAACAACGTCAGTCCGGGTTAGTTCTATTCAAATCATGCAATTTAGAGTACAAAATAAGGACAAAAGTGTTTGGAAAAGTAGATACGACGGAGATGTATCAACTCCCCCAAGCTTAAACCTTTGCTTGTCCTCAAGCAATTCAGTTGATAAACTGAAAGTGATAAAGAAAAACTTTTACAAACTCTATTTGCTCTTGTTGTTGTAAATATGTAAAGCCAACATTCAAGTTTTTAGCAAAGATTATAACTAACCACATTCACAATAACGCTTAGGTCTCAAGTTTACTCATATCAATGACATAATCAACTAACGAGTCATAATAATAAATCTCGGATGACAACACTTTCTCAAAACAATTATAATATGATATAACAAGATGGTATCTCGCTAGCCCTTTCTGAGACCGCAAAACATAAATGCAGAGCACCTTTAAAGACCAAGGACTGACTAGACATTGTAATTCATGGTAAAAGAGATCCAGTCAAGTCATACCCAATGTAAACTAACAATAATGAATGCAAATGACAACGATGCTCTCCAACTAGTGCTTTTTAATTAGAGGGTGATGACTCAGCATAAAAGTAAATAGATAGGCCCTTCACAGAGGGAAGCATGGATTTGTAGAGGTGCCAGAGCTCGGTTTTGAAACAAAGGTGAATAATATTTTGAGCGGTATACTTTCATTGTCAACATAACAACCAAGAGATGGCAATGTCTTCCATGCTACACACATTATAGGCGGTTCCCAAACAGAATGGTAAAGTTTATACCCCCCTTCCACCAACAAGCATCAATCCATGGCTTGCTCGAAACAACGAGTGCCTCCAACTAACAAGAGTCCCAGGGGGAGTTTTGTTTGCAATTATTTTGATTTAGTTTGCATAAAGCATGGGACTGGGCATCCCAATGACCAGTCATTTATCTCGTGAGTGAGGAGCGGAGTCCACTCCTCTTGAGCATAACCCGCCTAACATGGAAGATACAGACATCCCTAGTTGATACATGAGCTATTCGAGCATACAAAACAGGATATTTATTTGAATGTTTAGAGTTTTGCACGTACACATTTACTTGGAACGGCAGGTAGATACCGTATATAGGAAGGTATAGTGGACTCATTTGGAATAACTTTGGGGTTTATGGAGTTGGATGCATGTGACGCAAGGATAATTAGGCTACAGTAAACCTCTGCTAGTGTTGCCACGTCACCACGATTACTGTTGATAATCTCGCGATGATTCAAAACTCGTTCAAATTCAAATTTTAAATAAAGTCAAACTAGAAAAGTTTTCAAGTCAAAACTAAAATGTTCGGGTTGTGACAAATAAATCGTAAGTAATTATGGTGGAGAAACCAAACTTTGATAAAATGTTTAAAGGCTCTATAACAATTTAAAACAGTAGTGAAAACGATTAAACAAATTCCTATTGAATTTATAAAATGCTAAAACTATTTTATTATGGGTTAAGAATTAATCTCATAGAAGTTTGTTGATAAATACAAATTTAGGCACTAGTGGTAATTTTTATAAAACTAAAAATAAAAGAAACTACAAATAAAAAGAGAAAACAAAATATAAAAACAGAAAACAAAACTAACAAAGAACAAAAAAAAATTTAGAAGAACCCCCCCTCCCCACTGGGCCACGGCCCAGCTGGCCTCTGGACCCACTAGGCCGGTCCAGTCGGCCCAGCCGCCGCCCGACCTAACCCTAGACGACCGAACCCCCACTCCCCTCGTTCCCCACTTCCCCCACTCGTTCCCCCGCACGCCTCCCTCTCCTTCCTTGATCTGGATCGGGGGGCAACGACCCCGACCCCGATCCCGCATCGCCCCCACGCTCGACTGGTTTTGGATCGGGGAGGGGCCCGATCCCGCGCCGCCCTGCACCCCCCGATCCCGTCGCCCGTCACCACGACGACCTCGTCGTCCCGCGCCAGGACGCCGCGCCCGAAGCCTGCGCCTCCCTCGCCGGCCTGCTTCCTCCCACGTCGCCAGATCTCCCTCGTCGGACTTCCCCGACCTCCGTCGAGCCCACTGCCACGGTCCTTACTCCCCACCGTGAGCTCCCTTCCTTCCCTTCTCTGTCGTCGGCGCCGTTTCCCCCCACCCCGCAGCGCCCGCGTGCCGGAGCTCACGCTCCAGGCCGCCCTCGCCACACCGCACCACGCCCGCACGTCCCGGTCCTCCTCCTCCCCGTCCCGCAGCTCCGTTCGGCGCTCGCGCCGCTGCCCTGTCTGCCGCGGCCGCCTTTGCTCGCCCGTGCCCTCCCGTGCGGTCGCCCGCACCTGCCGCCCCTGGCCTCGCCGTCCCGCTACGGTGGCCGCACCCCGCGCCACCGCGTCACCTCGCCGCTGACCCCGCGTCGCCCCTCGAAGCTTGCCGCCGGAGCCAGCCGCTCCTTCTGGCGGCTCCTGCCGCTGCACCAGACGCCACCGCCGCTGCTTAGCACCGCCTCGCCTCTACTGCTGCCCGTCGCCGCCTCCCTGCCGCTAGCCCCGCACCGCTCGCCGTTCGGGCGAAAACCGCACGCCCGTGACCCAGCGACCGTAACCCGCTAAGGCCCCCCGGGGCCTATGACAAGGGGGCCCCAGGCCCAGAATGTTTTAATTAAAAAAAGGAATTAAAATAATAATAATAATAAAAATAATTAGATAAATAATAATTATTAAATTAATTAATTAATTAAAGAATTAATTAAATTAAAATAATTAATCTTGATTAGGTTAACCTAATTACTAGTTAACTTAATTAACCCCTGATTAGCCTAATCAATCAATGACATGCGGGACCCACACATAGTTGACCCAGTCAACTGCACAGTTGACTGCTGACATCAGCATGATGTCATGTTGACGTCATCCTTCACTATTCTGGATAATGTTGATTAAATTAAATAAATAAATCCTAAAAATGATTTAAATCTTTAAAATTAATATAAAATAAACCGTAGCTCGGATGGAAAAACTTTGTACATGAAAGTTGCTCAGAACGACGAGACGAATTCGGATACGCAGCCCGTTCGTCCGCCACGTGTCCCTAGCATAGTGAACCTGCAACATTTCACCTCCGGTTCATCTGTCCGAAAACGCGAAACACCGGGGATACTTTCCCGGATGTTATCCCCCTTCACCGGTATCACCTAATACCGCGTTAGGGCACCCCTAGCACCGTTACTTGCCTTGTCATGCATCGTTATGCATCTGTTTGCATTATATTTATTGTTTCTTCCCCCTCTTCTCTCGCTAGACACCGAGACCGACGCTGCTGCTACCCAGTACGACTACGGTGTTGACGACCCCTCTCTCTTGCCAGAGCAACCAGGCAAGCCCCCCCTTTTGATCACCAGATATCGCCTACTCTTCTCTATACTGCTTGCATTAGAGTAGCGTAGCATGTTACTGCTTCCCGTTAATCCTATACTGATGCATAGCCTGTCCTTGCTACTACTGTTGATACCTTTACCTGCAATCCTAATGCTTAGTATAGGATGCTAGTATTTCCATCTGTGGCCCTACATTCTTGTCCGTCTGCCTTGCTATACTATCGGGCCGTGATCACTCGGGAGTTGATCACGGGTATATACTATATACTTTATACATGATACATGTGGTGACTAAAGACGGGTCGGCTTGAGGAGCACCCGCGAGTGGAGTTTTGAGGCGGAGCGGCAGGGCAGGTTCCGACCACCTAGGAGAGAGGTGGGCCTGGCCCTGGTCGGCGTTCGCGGATACTTAACACGCTTAACGAGATCTGGGTATTTGATCTGAGTCTGGCCATTTGGTCTATACGCACTAACCATCTACGCGGGAGTAGTTATGGGTATCCCGGCGTCGTGGTATCCACCGAAGCCTTCGTGACGTCAGCGACTGAGTGGCGCGCGCCGGATTGGACTGGAAGGCCACTAGGCTAGGTCTGCTTTCGGCCGCGTTCGCAACGTGCAGGTGTGCTAAGGGCGATGGGCCCAGACCCCTGGGCGCTTAGGTTTAGACCGGCGTGCTGACCTCTCTGTTGGTCTAGGTGGGGCTGCGACGTGTTGATCTTCCGAGGCCGGGCATGACCCAGGAAAGTGTGTCCGGCCAAATGGGATCGAGCGTGTTGGGGTATGTGGTGCACCCCTGCAGGGAAGTTAATCTATTCGAGTAGCCGTGATCTTCGGTAACAGGACGATTTGGAGTTGTACCTTGACCTTATGACAACTAGAACCGGATACTAAATAAAACACACCCTCCCAAGTGCCAGATACAACCGGTGATCGCTCTCTCACAGGGCGACGAGGGGAGGATCATCGGTTAGGGTTATGCTATGCGATGTTACTTGGAGGTCTTCAGTCTACTCTCTTCTACATGTTGCAAGGCGGAGGCTGCCAGAAGCGTAGTCTTCGAAAGGATTAGTTATCCCCCTCTTATTCCGACATTCTGCAGATCAGTCCACATATGATACCCTTACTCCATTTGATACCCATGCATATGTAGTGTAGCTCCTTGCTTGCGAGTACTTTGGATGATTACTCACGGTTGCTTTCTCCCCCCTTTTCCCCCTTTCCTTTCTTCCTGGTTGTCGCAACCAGATGTTGGAGCCCAGGAGCCAGACGCCACCGTCGACGACGACTCCTACTACACCGGAGGTGCCTACTACTACGTGATGCCCGCTGACGACGACCAGGAGTAGTTAGGAGGATCCCAGGCAGGAGGCCTGCGCCTCTTTCGATCTGTATCCCAGTTTGTGCTAGCCTTCTTAAGGCAAACTTGTTTAACTTATGTCTGTACTCAGATATTGTTGCTTCCGCTGACTCGTCTATGATCGAGCTCTTGTATTCGAGCCCTCGAGGCCCCTGGCTTGTAATATGATGCTTGTATGACTAATTTTATTTGTAGAGTTGTGTTGTGATATCTTCCCGTGAGTCCCTGATCTTGATCGTACGCGTTTGCGTGTATGATTAGTGTACGATTGAATCGGGGGCGTCACAATGCACAAGCATTATTCCCGCTTAGTACAGGTGAAGGCTAGCAAAAGACTGGGAAGCGACGAGCTAGAGAGCAACAACATTCATGAACATGCATTAAAATTAATCAACACCGAATGCAAGCATGAGTAGGATATAATCCACCATGAACATAAATACCGTGAAGGCTATGTTGATTTTGTTTCAACTACATGCGTGAACATGCGTCAAGTCAAGTCACTTAAATCATTCAGAGGAGGATACCACCCTATCATACCATATCATAACCATTTTAATAGCATGTTGGCACGCAAGGTAAACCATTATAACTCATAGCTAATCAAGCATGGCACAAAAAACTATGATCTCTAGTTGTCATTGCAAACATGTTTATTCATAATAGGCTGAATTAGGAACGATGAACTAATCATATTTACAAAAACAAAAGAGGTCGAGTTCATACCAGACTTTCTCATCTCAGTCAGTCCATCATATATCGTCATAATTGCCTTTCACTTGCACGACCGAATGACGTGAATAATAATAATAGTGCACGTGCATTGTATTAAGCTAGAATCTGCAAGCATTCAATAAACAGGAGAAGACAAGGAAATATGAGCTCTTTTGTTGGATCAACAATAATGCATATAAGAGCCACTTCAACAATTTAATTATGGTCTTCTCCTATCGACCCCCAAAGAAAAGAAAAAAAATAAAACTATTTACACGGGAAAGCTCCCAACAAGCAAAAGAAGAACAGGAAATCTTTTTGGATTTTCTTTTTAATTACTACTACAAGCATGGAAATTAAACTGATTAAAAATTACAACTAATTTTTTTTGTTTTTCTTAAGGTTTATCAAACACACAAGAAGAAAGCATAAAAAGGAAAATAAACTAGCATGTATGATACAATAAAAAAGTATGAGCACCAACATCTAGCAGTGAGTGTGTGAACATGAATGTAATGTCGGTGGGAAATACGTACTCCCTCAAGCTTAGGCTTTTGGCCTAAGTTGGTCTATGGCCACGGCTGGCCTGGCGGATATCCATAGTAAAAGTTGGGGTCGTACTGCGAAGAAGAAGAAGACTCCGATTGCCACTGGTTGGCAATCATCTCCGGATCCCACTGGTAATTAAACTGTCGTGAAGGATCAACTTGTGGTTCCGTCTCTGGCTCCATGGCTGGTGCAGGGTTCCGATAGGCGTGAATAGCCTCTAACGGAACAAGGTACTTGCCTGCAGATAAATCAAACAAAGAAGGAGCACGTAGGGTAATAGTCTCAGGATGATATTTATCAAAGAACAATTTGTATTTAAGCTCTCCTTCCCTATTCTTAACAATAAAATCATGTGCCACCATAATTTTATAGTCTAAATAAACACGAGGCAGTACTTTTTCTTCCTTCTCATAATGCCTAATAGGTATGTTAAAATGTGCAGCTAGGCATGAAGTATAGATGCCTTCAAAGATGGGGCCCTTTGTACGGTTCAGACTTAACCGTTTAGCAATAATGCCGCCCATACTAACAGAGTATCACCGTATAAACCGTGGAGCAAAATAATAATATCAGGGACACTAAGGTTTCCATAGTTTCCGCGACCAATTAAACAACGACTAGCAAATAATGCAAAATAGCGTAAAACATGAAAATATATGCTAGTGATTCATGCATCGAAAACCTTCCTTGTTTCCTCTACAGTGATAGTATCAATAAACCCATCTACATCCTCGCAATGTGGTTCCTCTGTCTTGCCCTCGAAAGGGACTAAACAGACCCGACAAAAATCATAAAGTGACATCTCCTTATGCTCATCATATAAATAAAACTCCACCATAGGTGGTGAGTTCCTAGAATGGAAATGAAAGTTTTGCACAAAGATATTTGTGAGTAAGAGATACTGATCGTGTTGGTCGTGGAGGAAAGCGGTGAGACCTGCATTCTTAGCCATTTCATAAAAATCTTCATAAATCCCGGATGCTCTCAAGAAATCATCGGAAGGTCATTCACACAACAGAACCTCCGCGGTGCGAGGCAGATTATACTTAGGCTTCGGTGCCTTTTCCTTCGAGCTTTGGCTCGATGAGCCCCTCAAAAGTCTCTTCATCATTTTCTGAAAAATTATGAATTTTTTAGTAACTTCAAAATAAAAGTAAACCAAACTCAATAATATTGATAGCAACTACTCCTACAAGTGCCTAGAGCCTATATCATGCATCAAAACTACTTTTGACCATATAAATTTGACATGCAAGCTCAAGAACAGGGTCAACCAAGCAGCAAAAATTTGCAATGAACAAAGCACTAGAACAAAAACTAATTGGACCAATGGAGGAGTCACATACCAAGGAACAATCTCCCCAAGCAGTTTTGTGAGAGGTGCTTTGGGCAAGGAGATCAAAAATGGCAGCAAAACGAGCTTGGACTCGGGTTTGAGCTGGTTATTCGTGTTTGGGGGAGGAAGAAGCAGTGTATGGGTGAAAGGATAAGTGGAGGAGGGCCACCATGGGCCCACGAGGCAGGGGGCGCTCCCAGGGGGGTAGGGCGCGCCCTCCACCCTCGTGGGCAGGTGGTTGACCCCCCTACTGTGTTCTCAGTGCCAAATATTCTCAAATATTCTGGAAAAAATCATATTTAAATTTCAGGGCATTTGGAGAACTTTATTTTCGGGGTATTTTTATATTGCACGGATAATCAGATAACAGACAGAGAAATATTATTTTTATTTTATTTAATATAAATAACAGAAAGCGAAAGTGGGGTACAGAAGGTTGTGCCTTCTAGTTTCATCCATCTCATGATCATCAAAAGGAATCCACTAACAAGGTTGATCAAGTCTTGTTAACGAACTCATTCCGAATAACATGGAACTGGAGAAATTTTGAATAACACTATGTTACCTCAACTGGGATATGCACATCCCCAATAATAAGAATATCATATTTCTTCTTGACAGTAGGAAGAGGAAATTCAAAACCTCCAAATATAATCGATGGAATTTTTCCAATGGAGTTGATACTATGAACTTGAGGTTGTTTTCTCGGAAAGTGTACCGTATGCTCATTACCATTAACATGAAAAGTGACATTGCCTTTAGTGCAGTCAATAACAGCCCCTGCAGTATTCAAAAAGGGTCTTCCAAGAATAATAGACATACTATCGTCCTCAGGAATATCAAGAATAACAAAGTCCGTTAAAATAGTAACGTTTGCAACTACCACAGGCACATCCTCACAAACACCGACATGTATAGCAGTTGATTTATCAGCCATTTGCAAAGATATTTCAGTAGGTGTCAACTTATTCAAATCAAGTCTACGATATAAAGAGAGAGGCATAACACTAACACCGGCTCCAAGATCACATAAAGCAGTTTTAACATAGTTTCTTTTAATGGAGCATGGTATAGTTGGTACACCGGAATCTCCAAGTTTCTTTGGTATTCCATCCTTAAAAGTATAATTAGCAAGCATGGTGGAAATCTCAGCTTCCGGTATCTTTCTTTTATTTGTAACAATATCTTTCATGTACTTAGCATAAGGATTCATTTTAAGCATATCAGTTAATCGCATACGCAAAAAAGATAGGTCTAATCATTTCAGCAAAGCGCTCAAGATCCTCATCATCCTTTTTCTTGGATGGTTTGGGAGGAAAAGGCATGGGTTTCTGAACCCAAGGCTCTCTTTCTTTACCATGTTTCCTAGCAAACAAAGTCTTTCTTATCATAACATTGATTCTTTGATTGTGGGTTATCAAGATCAACAACAGGTTCAATTTCTATATCATTATCATTACTAGGTTGAGCATCATCATGAACATTATTATTAACATTATCATTAGTTTCAGGTTCATTACCCGATTGTGTTTCGGCATCAGAAATAGAAATATCATTTGGATTCTCAGGTGTTTCAACAATAGGATCACTAGAAGCATGCAACGTCCTATCATTTTTCTTTTTCTTCTTTTTAGATGAACTAGGTGCATCTATATTATTTCTCTAAGAATCTTGCTCAATTCTTTTAGGATGGCCTTCAGGATACAAAGGTTCCCGAGTCATTCTACCACCTCTATTCATAACTCTAACATCATTATCATTATCCTTACTATTTAATTCAGTGGGCAAATCATTTTGAGCTTTAAGTACTTGTTCTACTTGAGTGGTAACCATAGAAGCATGTTTACTAATAAGTTTAAGTTCATCTTTAACATTAGCCATATAATCACCCAAGTGTTCAAGGATATTTGAATTGTATTTCAATTGTCTACCAAAATAAGCATTAAAATCTTCTTGCTTAGCCATAAATTTATCAAACTCATCTAAGCATGGGCTAGCAAATTTAGTAAATGGGATTTCAGCTTTATCATATCTATAGAGAGAATTTACCTTTACTACCTGTGTCGGTTTATCAATACCATGAGTTTCTTCAATAGGTAAAGGATTAAGATCATATGTTTCTTCAACAGGCGGTAAATTAAGACCATGTATTTCTTCAATAGGAGGCAAATTCTTAACATCTTCAACTTCAATACCTTTTTCTTTCATAGATTTCTTTGCCACTTGCATATCTTCAGGACTGAGAAATAGAATACCCCTCTTCTTCGGAGTTGGTTTAGGAATAGGCTCGGGAACTGGCTCTGGAGGTGTCCAATTATTTTCATTTGTCAACATATTATTCAATAGAATTTCAGCTTCATCCGGTGTTCTTTCCCTGAAAACAGAACCAACACAACTATCCAGGTAATCTCTGGAGGCATCGGTTAGTCCATTATAAAAGATATCAAGTATTTCATTTTTCTTAAGAGGATGATCAGGCAAAGCATTAAGTAATTGGAGAAGCCTCCCCCAAGCTTGTGGGAGATTCTCTTCTTCAATTTGCACAAAATTATATATATCCCTTAAAGCAGCTTGTTTCTTATGAGCAGGGGAATATTTAGCAGAGAAGTAATAAATCATATCTTGGGGACTACGCACACAACCAGGATCAAGAGAATCAAACCATATCTTAGCATCACCCTTTAATGAGAACGGAAATATTTTAAGGATATAAAAGTAATGAGTTCTCTCATCTTTAGTGAACATGGTGGCTATATCATTCAGTTTAGTAAGATATGCCACAACAGTTTCAGATTCATAACCATGAAAAGGATCAGATCCAACCAAAGTAATTATATCAGGATCAACAGGGAATTCATAATCCTTATCAGTAACACAAATAGGTGAAGTAGCAAAAGCAGAGTCAGGTTTCATTCTAGCATTTAGAGATTGCTTATTCCATTTAGCTAATAACCTTTTGAGTTCATATCTATGTTTGCAAGCTAAAATAGCTAAAGAAGCTTCTTGATCAAAAACATAACCCTTAGGAATAACAAGTGATTCTTCATCATCACTTTCATCAGTATTATCAGATTCAATATTTTCAATCTCTCTAGCCCTAGCAAGTTGTTCATCAAGAAATTCACCAAGTGGCACAATAGTATCAAGCATAGAAGTAGTTTCATCATAAGTATCATGTACAACAGAAGTGGCATCATCGATAACATGCGACATATCAGAACGAATAGCAGAAGCAGGTGTAGGTGTCGCAAGCTTACTCAAAACAGAAGGTGAATCAAGTGCCGAGCTAGATGGCAGTTCCTTACCTCCCCTCGTAGTTGAGGGATAGATCTTGGTTTTTGGATCTCTCAAGTTCTTCATAATGATAAGAAGATATATATCCCAAGTGACTCAAAGAATAGAGCTATGCTCCCCAGCAACGGCGCCAAAAAATAGTCTTGATAACCCACAAGTATAGGGGATCGCAACAGTTTTCGAGGGTAGAGTATTCAACCCAAATTTATTGATTTGACACAAGGGGAGCCAAAGAATATTCTCAAGTATTAGAAGCTGAGTTGTCAATTCAACCACACCTGGAAACTTAATATCTGCAGCAAAGTGTTTAGTAGAAAGGTAATATGATAGTAGTGGTAACGGTAGCAAAAGGTAACAGTAGTAAAAGTAATGTTTTTGGTATTTTGTAGTGATGACAGCAATAGCAACAGAAAAGTAAATAAGCGAAGAACAATATATGGAAAGCTCATAGGCAATGGATTGGTGATAGAGAATTATGCCAGATGCGGTTCATCATGTAATAGTCATAACCTAGGGTGACACAGAACTAGCTCCAGTTCATCAATGTAATGTAGGCATGTATTCCAAATATAGTCATACCTACTTATGGAAAAGAACTTGCATGCCATCTTTTGTCCTACCCTCCCGTGGCAGCGGGGTCCTAATGGAAACTAAGGGATATTAAGGCCTCCTTTTAATAGAGTACCGGAACAAAGCATTACAACATAGTGAATACATGAACTCCTCAAACTATGGTCAGCACCGGTAAGTATCCCGATTATTGTCACTTCGGGGTTAACGGATCATAACACATAATAGGTTCAAGAACTCTCATAAACTTGCAAGATAGGATCAAGAACTCTCATATATTAATGAAAACATAATAGGTTCAGATCTGAAATCATGGCACTCGGGCCCTAGTGACAAGCATTAAGCATAGCAAAGTCATAGCAACATCAATCTCAGAACATAGTGGATACTAGGGATCAAACCCTAACAAAACTAACTCGATTACATGATAAATCTCATCCAACCCATCACCGTCCAGCAAGCCTACGATGGAATTACTCACGCATGGCGGTGAGCATCATGAAATTGGTGATGGAGGATGGTTGATGATGACGATGGCGACGGATTCCCCTCTCTGGAGCCCCGAACAAACTCTAGATCAGCCCTCCCGAGAGGTTTTAGGGCTTGGCGCCGGCTCCGTATCGCAAAACGCGATGAATCCTTCTCTCTGATTTTTTTATCCCTGAAACACAATATATAGAGTCGGAGTTGGAGTTGGAGAGGCACCAGGGGGCCCACGAGGTAGGGGGGCGCGCCCTAGGGGGGCAGGCGCGCCCCCACCCTCTTGGAAAGGTGGTGGGCCCCCTGGCCTTCATCTTGCTCGACAAGGAGGAGGCGCCGTCGCCAGTGACGAAGACCTCCACGTGGACGTCCATTGCCCTGGCGGAAATGCCGCCGCCGAGGGAGAGGAGAGAGTCGGAGTAGCTGAGCACCTCGCTGGGGTACTCGTCGGCCGCGAACGCATCGGAGATGCGCAACGCGGTGAAGGAGGCGACAAGCGCGCCGACGACGTCGTCCGCCAGCGCGATGGACTCGTCGGTGTAGGAGAAGGGCCCCGTCTGAAGCATGTTCCTGGCCAGCTCCTCAAGCTGCCCCACGGTGGGTGCCAACTGTCGTGGTGGGCGCACGGTAGATGCCAAGGGATGGCTAAAGAGAGGAGGAGGCTCGAGGGCGCTGGTGGACTCCAGAGGCGAGGTTGGCATGAGCGGGCGCGGGACGCCGGACATACCTAGGTTCGGGGCTCTCCGGAGAGATAATACCCCTAGTCCTGCCGAGTGTTGTTGTATGATTGATAGTACAATGTTGCTCCTAGAGCTGTATGGAGGAGGGAAGAAGCTGGCCAAGGCTTAGGTAGTTCCCTCTCCTCGGGTGTCGCTAACTAGGTGTGTGTGATGGAATGAGTTCTCTTCCTTTGTCTCTCCCCATGCATGAGGGCTCCTGGGGGGTTTTATAGGTCAACCCCTAGGGGTACAGTAGTAATGTTACAAGTCGGTGGGTCCGTATTGTCGGTGTCCGGGAACCCGGGCTGGGTCCCGCTGAGGGCTTGTGGTTCGCCAGGTTCCCCTAGGTGCAGGCCCCGCACGCCTAGGGGGACTGTGCGCCGTCTTGTCGATCGTCAGAGTGTGGCCGAGTCGAGTCGTGTACAGTGCTCTCCATCAGGTTGCCGCTTGCTGTCGTCAGCGGTGAAGGCGGGGGCACTGTAGCCACGCCAGCCCTAGTCAGCGGGTAGGTGAGGGGCACTGTTGCCACGTTCCTGCTGACCAGAGGCATGGGCGGGGCACTGTTACCTCGGTCATCGTTGATTGAGGTCTCGTCCCATCGTACGGCCTGGATGGGACGGGAGTTGACCCGCGGCTGGATTGCATAGCACGCCACGGGTGGCACTGGCTTGTTGAGGAGGCTTTGGTCGTGCCGGGTTCGGCTGTCTTGCGCTAGTTGTTGGGGCCGAGTCGACGTATCTTGCCGAGTCGGCTAGTCTGGCCGGCTTGCGGGGCTTGGCCGGGTCGAGCGACCCGGCCAAGCGCGTGCCGATATTGAGGGGCAGTGCTAAGCCCATTGTTTTTGAAGAGGATCCGGGTTCCGTTGCCTGCGCAGGGTCCATCCCCCCGACACAGTTCCTTCACGGCCACTTGCAAAAGTGAGATCTGATAAAGATAATAAGATAAATATTTTTGGTATTTTTGTTGTATAGATTGAAAAGTAAAGGTTGCAAAATAAACAGCGACAGAAATAACTAGTCGACGGGAAAATAATATAATAGAGAATAGACCCGGGGGCCATAGGTTTCACTAGTGGCTTCTCTCAAGATAGCATAATCTACGGTGGGTGAACAAATTACTGTCGAGCAATTGATAGAAAAGCATATAGTTATGAGAATATCTAGGCATGATCATGTATATAGGCATCACGTCCGCGACAAGTAGACCGAAACGATTCTGCATCTACTACTATTACTCCACACATCGACCGCTATCCAGCATGCATCTAGAGTATTAAGTTCATAAGAATAGAGTAACGCATTAGGCAAGATGACACGATGTAGAGGGATAAACTCAAGCAATATGATATAAACCCCATCTTTTTATCCTCGATGGCAACAATACAATACGTGCCTTGCTTCCCCTTCTGTCACTGGGAAAGGACACCGCAAGATTGAACCCAAAGCTAAGCACTTCTCCCATTGCAAGAAAGATCAATCTAGTAGGCCAAACCAAACTGATAATTCGAAGAGACTTGCAAAGATATTTAAATCATGCATAAAAGAATTCAGAGAAGAACCAAATATTGTCAATGGATAAACTTGATCATAAACCCACAATTTATCGCATCTCGATAAACACACCGCACAAAGAATTACATCGAATAGATCTCTAAGAGAATCGCGGAGAACTCTGTATTGAGATCCAAAGAGAGAGAAGAAGCCATCTAGCTAATAACTATGGACCCGAAAAAGGCTATGGTGTTGATGTACAAGCCCTCCGTGATCGATTCCCCCTTCGGCGGAGTGCCGGAAAAGGCCCCAAGATGGGATCTCACGGGTACAGAAGGTTGCAGCAGTGGAAATAGGGTTTCGTGGTGCTCCTGGATGTTTTCAGGGTATATGAGTATATATAGGCGAAAGAAGTAGGTCGGTGGAGCTGCGAGGGGCCCACGAGGGTGGGGGGCGCCCTTGGCCCCCTGGGCGCGCTCTCCTACCTCATGGCCGCCTCGCTGCTTCCTTGACGTCCACTCCAAGTCTCCTGGATCACGTTTGTTCCAAAAACGATCCTCGTGAAGGTTTTATTCCGTTTGGATTCCGTTTGATATTTCTTTTCTGCGAAACACTGAAATAGGCAAAAAAACAACAATTTGCACTGGGCCTTCGGTTAATAGGTTAGTCCCAAAAATAATATAGAAGTGCATAATAAAGCCCATTAAACATCCAAAACAGATAATATAATAGCATGGAACAATCAAAAATTATAGATACGTTGGAGACGTATCAAGGGGGCCACCCACCGTCCACGAGGGCGGGGGGCGTGCCCTACCCCCCTGGGTATGCCCCCTGCCTCGTGGGCCCCCTGGCAGGCCTCCGATGTCCATCTTTTGCTATATGAAGTCTTTTGCCCTGGAAAAAATAAGGAGGAAGCTTTCGGCACGAAGCGCCGCCGTCTCGAGGCGGAACCTTGGCGGAACCAATCTAGGGCTTCGGCGGAGCTATTCTGCCGGGGAAACATCCCTCCGGGAGGGGGAAATCGTCACCATAGTCATCACCATCGATCCTCTCATCAGGAGGGGGTCAATCTCCATCAACATCTTCACCAACACCATGCCCTCTCAAACCCTAGTTCATCTCTTATATCTGATATTTGTCTCAAAACCTCAGATTGGTACCTGTGGGTTGCTAGTAGTGTTGATTACTCCTTGTAGTTGATGCTAGTTGGTTTATTCGGTGGAAGATTATATGTTCAGATCCTTTATGTATATTAATACCCCTCTGATTATGAACATGAATATGATTTGTGAGTATTTATGTTTGTTCCAGAGGACATGGGAGAAGTCTTGCTATAAGTAATCATGTGAATTTGGTATTCGTTTGATATTTTAATAAGATGTATGTTGTCTCTCCTCTAGTGGTGTCATGTGAATGTCGACTACATAACACTTCACTATTGTTTGGGCCTAGGGAAAGGCATTGGAAAGTAATAAGTAGATGATGGGTTGCTAGAGTGTCAG